>NC_056734.1:44972959-45065459 GCF_019279795.1 Protopterus annectens
TTGCTTTTGATCCTATATGTAAAGCAAATGCCTCTCTAATGTAACATTTGTCTGGGAGTTGCATATTTCCTTGAATTTGCATTTCAAACACTCAGGGTCCTCTCTTAATTCACTCTGTGCAACAATATGACAGATTTCCCCTTCTCCTTCATATACTCCTGGTGCATACACAAATGAACACTCCCTTTCAGCGACCTCTGACCCAGCTAGGTTTAGCAAAATGAATGCCCTGGTGTGTGCATCTTTGGCAGAATAAGCTGCTTGTATAAAAATATAGCACTCTTGCTCAAATATTCTGCAATTCTCTGCAATATTCTAATCAAATACAAGTGGTACTGGTCTGCAAAATGCCTCTGCCATATTAACATATACCAAGGAAAGCTTTTGCAAGTATGTTCGAAGACACACATATAAATATGCCAGAAATTGATGCCAGCACTTGTAACTATGCCTAATAGCACAACAAGCCTCTGAATAACTGAACTTTGCAAAATAAGCCTCCTGGGCACAAGAATACTCTTGAAATCACTGTACTGTAAGAAATCATTTTTTATCAGTGTAAGAAACATTTCAAAATTACTGCACTGTGCACATAAACTGGGCAGAAGAAGCTCAGAGTAAAAAAACATTTTGAAATAATTGCACTTTGCGAATAAACAGTACACAGCACATTGAAACTTTCCCAAAATGGCTGTACTTTTCTAAATAACTCTTTACAGTGCAAGAAACACTCTAATGGTGGCACTCTGTGAATAGACACACCCAGAACAAGAAACTTTTCGAAATGGCTGTATTTTGACTGCATTTTACAAAAATAGCTGCATTTTGCACACAAACTCTTTGGAATAAATGCACAATAATAAGCACACACTGTAAGCACTTTTACACACTTTCAAATACTTCGAATAAATTTACCCCTGGATTCATGAAGCTTGCGCCAGGTGCAGGCGTAGCTTCGGCGATCTAACACCAAATATGGCCGCCGAGCGATTCAGGTATGAGTTGTTTCCACATCCCCTACCTGCGTACACCATGGCTACACAGCTCCTGGCACATGTATGCTAATTACCCCATGTGCAGCAGTGTAGCATGCAAATGAAGGTATATAGTGATTCAAGAAGTGGTCCAGGCGTAGTGTTAGCATGCAGAAATGTAAACCAAAAAAACAGTTTACATGTTTTCAAACATAAAAACGGAGCCATGACAGCGGACCAAACTCACATATTATACTGTTAATATATGCCAATGGCTAAATATATAACCATTGGCATTAAGAAAACATGCACAACACATAAAAAAGAACATTTAATATCATGGCCACACTAACGCAAAGTAAAATCGCAGTGCATCGGTGCACAAACCAGATCACAATGAAAATATATTTATATGTAATAAAACTGCAATGTAACACATTTCATGAATTCCCCATAATAGTCAATGGCACGCATGCTACACCACACCATGGCGCAAGGGTTGCTAAGGGGCTGTGACAGTGTTCTGCGTGGTAACTAGGAATTAGTAGTCAATGCCATGCAAATGAGACAAGTAATACTGAATCACAAAATCCCAACCTGCATAAGGATGTACCTCACAGCATAGCAGTACATCACCGAGGTGTGGCCTGGAGATAAAGATGACATCAAGAGAGGGGTGGGCCACCTCAGCTGTAAACATGTTGGAACATTGCTAATCTAGTTTGCCTGTTGCTAAGCAAAGCCGCAGGGTAGGGGTGTGTTGAAGTAGCCATAGCTTTGCTTAGCTGAGAGAACATAAGGTAACCGAATGTGTATGTGAACGTGGATGAAAACATGCTCAAAACCCGGTAAACGGCTGTGCGCGGTGCACACCAGAGATGAAACAGGAAGGATACGGGAAGAAAATAAAGAAATGCTGCAGCATGGTAATTGGAGTACAGATGAGTAATTAACACCTAGGAACCCACAGTGGGCCATTGACAACAGCTAACAAGGCTGCTAGCAGCTACCTGCAGAACAGGAAAGGGGAGGTGCCGTACTGCAAAAAAAAAAAGAGAACTGCCACAGCAGAACAAAGCAAACTTGCAGTAGATCAGCTACATAGCACATTTCGCTACACAATCCTGGGTTGGGAAAGTACAAAACAAGAAAGCCGGCAGCTGGATGCATGACTGACAATGGGAGGAGAATCGGGTTGAAAAGTGAAGTAAAGGGCAATAGATGAATCATGGCAGCCAAGCGTAATTCAACACCAAAGGCCCCACAATAGCAGTACCTGCTGTAAAACCCATAATTAAGATACCCTGCATCTGGAATTGCACATACACACCCAATTACACCAGCAGCAGCCATAGCACAATAGTATAAAGTGTGAAAGCACCTCACACTCACTTGTGTATTCCCAGACACTCTGCACCATTGGTGTATACAGACGGGGAACTTTTAATATGTACATGTTAGGGCTGCCATAGCTTTGATTCACCAGCATGTGTTGGAGACTGAAGGTGGTGCGGAGGATGATGCTGACAACCATCTCAGGCACCGGAGGAGAAGAAGTGTGTTCAGACCTAATCAAGGGGTGGAGTAAGCCAAACAAAATTGGGCTAGGCTTGTAATTGCCCCAGGGCAGATAGCCTAGTATGAACCTATGAACCTATGAACCTATGACCCAGGGTAACCTGCCAGGGGCTACATGATCTGGAGAGAGTAGTGCATTACAGGGTGGACAGGGACACCGTACAGCAACTTGTTGAGCTGTGCCGGCCATGCCTCAGAGCCAGAAATAACAGAGGGGAACCCATCCCAGTGGACACAAAGACATGTGAAAGCTTGAGAATACTAGCTGCAGGTACCTTTCAGAGGCCAACTGGGGATATCATGGGAATCTCTCAGGCATCAGCATCCAGGGTACTCCACCAGTTCCTGGATGCCATGTTACCACATGCCAATGAGCACATATACTTCCCCCAAATGCAGGAGGAGT
Organism: Protopterus annectens; assembly: GCF_019279795.1. Taxonomy (NCBI): domain Eukaryota; kingdom Metazoa; phylum Chordata; order Ceratodontiformes; family Protopteridae; genus Protopterus; species Protopterus annectens. The sequence goes on from NC_056734.1 coordinate 44,975,918, forward strand.
TGGCCAGCAATATGCGTCTCTTCCACTATGTGGCAGACTGCTCAGAGGTACTGAGTGAAATAGACTGCATGCACATGCACATGAAGTCACCACCAAGTGAGCAGGGTAGGCGCTACATAAACCGCAAGGGATACCCCTCCATCAACTTCCAGGTCATGTGCAATGCCCAGGGCATTATCATGGATGTGTGTGCTGGCAGCCATGGAAGCTTTCACGACTCCCACATCTGGCATGCCTCACAGCTGTATCAGGTATTTGCCAGGGGGGACATCCCATATGGCCACCTGGTGGGGGATGCTGGCTATGCACTGGAACCATGGATGATGACTCCCATCAGAAATGCGCACACACCCATGCAAGAATTCCATAGTGAGGCACACGCACAAACCAGAATCATCATAGAGCATGTGTTTGGGATGCTGAAATCACGGTTCCATTGCTTGGACATATCTGGTGGAGCCTTGCAGTACTCTCCAGGCATGTGTGCCCACATCTTTATAGTATGCGCCATGCTACACAATATGATCGTATGAAAACAGCTGCAGCAGGGACAGAATGGTGAAGGCCCTCACAGCCCACCACCAGAGCCAAGGGCCCCACAGGCACAGAGGGACTCAAACCACAAACATCCTGTGACAGCCCCAGTAGGCAGATGGAGGTGTGTCCAGTATACCCATGCCTTGGCAAAGAAGGAACGTATAGCACACACACACTGATAGTGTAGGCACCTACAGACTGACACCCTTCTCCACCTGCACACACAGTTAACATAAATGGCACACACAAAATAACCAAAATTAGCAAAAACGGACAAAGCAGCTACAGCAAGGACTGTTTAATGTTAGCGCTTTCGGTTAAGGATATGTGGTTAAAGGTATTAGTCCTTTAAAGTCTGGAGCATTTCTCCCCGAGCCTCCACTGAAAACAGGCTCTGTGGAACCTAGTCGGACTTTCCCGGTCAACAAATGATAAATAAATAAATAAATAAAAGTATTGCGTTGTAGTAATGAAGCATTTAATCTAATTAATTATTTCAATTGCTTTTAATTAGTTGCTTATTATGTATAAAAAGTGCTGCTGTGTGTTTTGTATTGTATACGTCTGAAGAAGGTGGAGGAATATCCTTAACCGAAAGCTGTAGCTGCTTTGTCCGTTTTTGCTAATTTTGGTTATTTAGTTGTTGATTTTGTGTGGTTTACCAATAAATGGCACACGCACACGACCACCTGTAAATTGTCATGTATAGGTGGTCTACTATGTGCATCCTACATAGGCAGCCCTCAACTATTGTACACACAACTGCCATTGGCACAAGGTAAGTCAAGACCTGAACAGTAAATTATGCTATCAGCATGTGTTGATACTGTATGTATAGGTTCATAGGTACATAGGTAGGTACATGCCTAACTGCCCAACGCCATTCATAGGCCTAGCCAAAATGTGTCTGCTGTTGCCACCCCATTGATTAACTTAACTGCCCCTCTGTGGGGCAGAGCCAATTGCGGGACCACTGGGGTGTATCCACTGTTCTCCACCCACTCTGCAAGGATTCCCTGGAGTGTTAGTGAGGGGCTCTGTATAATGAAATCAGGGATGTAGTTCCAAATCATGGGGAGTACCCGTGACAGGAATCTGTTACTCCAGCATCTTCCAGTTATGGTTGTGGCAAGGTGTAGCTCATTACAGTGTGTGGCTCACTGTGACATGGATTCCCATAGGTGGAGCATATCCATTAAGCCTAACTTGGACACGGCTTTGTTGGCCAGCAAATATAATCTCTGAGTAAATGAGATGTCACTGAGTAATGCAAAAGTTTATGCAGTCTGGCAGCATAGGACACATGTCTGAGGGCATTATCCCTCTTGGCGAGGTATGTTTGTGGCCCTTCCAGCTGTTGGATGTGTCTTCTGAGGTACATCCAAAATGGGTTTTCATACTCGATGATGGGATTGATGAGTGATGAGTAAAGGGGCACAATAACCTCAGTTTGTTTAGATGTGAACCCCTAAGTAATCAGATGCCCTACATAGACGGATGTCCTAACTGCTTTGCAGATATTCTTGTCAAAGGAGAGATCACTATCTAATGTAGTCCCCACATACCCATTACATCATCTGAATTATAGTGTCTGCCACTCATGTGTTAATATGTGTGTGTGTGTAGTTTCCCAAAATGGAATGACCATGCAGTATGTGGCCTTTAGCTGGAGGCCATGACTCTGACACCCTGTATTGGTCTATGTGAGGCCCCTTGAAGGACGCCTGTGACAGCTGGACTGTCAGTTATGGCTCCCAGTCTGCAGTAATCATCAAACAAGGTCTGCTATAGTGCACCTGTGTTAGCCCGTACCTCTGAGAAGTATATGGCAAACAGTAGGGGTCCCAGGACTGAGTCCTGTGGGACACCAGTTGTGAATGGTCCAGTTGTGAATGGTCAAGAGTTGGACCTGCAGGCTGCTAGGCTTACCATGTGGGTTCTGTGTGTAAGCATGTTGGCAAACCAACCTCTGATGCATGGGTGTATGTACTGGCTGGTGAGTGTAGAAATAATACCAGAGTGGGTAATGGTGTCAAAACCCTTGACAAGGTCCAGGTAGTATGTGTGAACTACCACACCCCACACCTAAAGTCTAGGTGACTGTAAAATGTCAAAAAGGTTCAGTAGGCATGATCTGCATTCAATCAAGCTGACCTGGGTTGGTCAAGTGTCTGGAGGTTACCATTGTCTATGTTAATGAGTGCCATGAGGATGCGCTCCATAGCCGTGCAGATCAGGCTACTCAGGCTTATGGGGTGGTAGTTACCATGGTCAGTTGTGTCACCACCTTGGTGGAGTGGAATAGCTGTTACCATGTGCCATTGAATGGCCATATAGCCTGTGTAGAGGCTGATGCTGAATTGCTATATTAGGTGGTGGGGGGGTCACTTTGTCTTGTAGTGTTTGCAGGATGCAGTCTGAGACACCATCTGCCTCCAGTGATGGTCTGTCATGCCATTTGAAAGGGCCATTACCACCTGTGTGTCTCAGATGTCTGGGATACTGTACGTTTTCGGTATTGTTGTGGGCCCTGTAGGGGATGAAGCTTGCTCTGAATGGATCATCAAGTGTGTTGGTGATATCAGTAGGGTCAGTATATTCAGTGCAATATTGCACCAGCACAGTGCAAATCTGTGTGTTACTGCTTAGATCCTTGACATAGCCAAAGAAGCCTTTGTGGTCATCTTCCAAATCCATGCCTATTTACCTGTGGATGTCAGCCTTGGATGATTACATGAGTAACATAAGTATCTTGCTAATAGTGGTCATGGATGTCTGCATGTCCTGGGATTTGCTGTTGTTCTGTACTACTGTCCTACTTCTGTTGCATAGCCTGTATAATGCAGGGGTTCAGCAGACTGGTGTCCTTGTGTAGGAATAGCGATTCCTGGATTACCATTGATGGCACAACCCATACATCTTTGTAGGTGCTTATAGAGTGCATTCGTAATTCTGTCTGTATCTTGAGCAGTGTCATCCCTGAGCATGGGGGCTGTGAACCCTCCCACCTCTGTCATTAGTACTGTGGATTTAGCTGTAGGAAAGGTATTTACTGTGTGTTCCTTGTGTGGGGGAGATGGTTGGGAGTGGAAATCATCAGTGAATAGTTCATGGTCAGATCTAAACAGTGACTTGTTTACCTCTGCTGTAGTGCACCTGTTGCACATTTCAGTGATTACCACTTCTAGTATGTTTTTACCGCTCGTTAGTCCGTCTACCAACTGATACAGGCCATATGAGGTGATAAATCCCAGAAAGTGCTGAGCCTGGAAGTGAATACTCAAGTAGGTTATCCAGTTAAGTGTGGGGTAGCCGACATTGATCAATAAAAGTGTGTCTGGTAGGACTGTCATGTTTACCACTGTCTCCAGATAGTTGTAGTGGTGCTCCTGGGTCATGGAGGGTTATTTGTAGCAGCTCACAGTTTGCATTGCAGTTGTGGCTGATGTTAGCTGAACATGGATGATCACAGAGGTATCATGCTGCCCCACTAACTTGGAGGTGTAGGTATCCCCAATGAATATGGATACACCCCCTCCATGTCTGTGCCAGTCCATGTTCAGTGGCTGAAATGTGTGTTATGGGTTGTAGTGTGGTAGTGCTGGTGTGCTCACAGGAGCCTTATACAGGTCCCAGTCACAGAACAGATGTAGATGTTGTCCATACTGAGGGATGCTGTGAGTGTGTGCATGTTGTGAGTACTTCCCCTGGTGTTGAGTAGCCTAACCCTCATTGATTCCGCTAATGTGCAGTTCATGGAGGTGAGATTCACCTCTAAGACCTGCCTAAAAATGGCACCATGGGAGCACCAATAACCTTGCCCAACATTCTAAACCTTTAGCCTGACACATGCAAGTTGGTATGGCATTGTTGCAAGCATGTTTCCCATTTGTGCTTGTGTCCCATATTTCCTGTAGGTAACCTGCTGGAAGCAATACAAAGCCTGAAACCTATACAAGTCCACTAGCTTCCAAGATATGCTTTTGGAGTGATTATGTATCAGTAGTCTGTATGCTACTGCTGTACTTAACTGTTGTCTGACTACATGGTGATTTTACACTGTATATTGTGATCAGAAAACTCTGTATAATTACATATGATGTTGGAGATGGCCTGTACTGTAGAGGTTCATAGATAGGTAGTAGGCTATCTGCCCAAGGGCATTTAGAAGCATAGCTACAGTGTGGTAGCTTTATCTGCACCATTGATGAAGTAACAGAGCCTCTGTAAAGCATAAGCAATGAAGTGATTCCAGGCAGAGTTGCTGGAAGCTGTTGAAGACTGGGGTGCTGTAGGGTGATAGGGGCACATAGTGATCTCAAAAGGGCATGTACATGACAACCCAGCAGCATTCAATTTCCCCAACAGGTCTTGCAGCTATAAAACTGGAGTGGCTCCTCCACACCCTGGCTGTATGTTTCTGGGACACATGATCTCAGGAGTGTATATACTGTTGCCCAGTCACACATCAAGGTTTCCCCTGAAGTGTGTCAGTCAGGGGCTATGCCAAATGTAGTTAGGATGTTAATGTATAGTCTCTCAATCCAGGTGTTATGTCAGTATTTCGAGAAGCTCACTGGGTGTGGGTGGCTCCGCCTGTTGTGTAGCCAAGCTTACACATAGGATTCATGGACATAGGAAATAGGCAGAAGGAACGTTAATGTCAATAGTGTAATGGGTACAGCATTTGCATAATATCTGTGCAGTCGTGGTTCAAATCCCAATAAAGTCAGAGATGTTTTACATGTACACAGTATACCTTAACCACAGTTTGCATATATAGATAGTATTCCACAGAATAATAAACATTTGGAACACACATAAACCCATGTGTGCTGGAGAGTACAGTTAACAGACAATGTAATGTTATGTAAGCACATAGTGAGATGTTACGTCGCTGAAATGTATATATCCTGAGTAGTTAGCAGAAGTGGCCATAATTGCGTGCACAGGTTGTAGGATGTAAAGTTTGGTTAACTGTGTACAACCGCTGGTTTAATGTTGCACAAACACCTTTAAGCCTGCTTACAACTGCTTAAATTAGCCTTATTCTCTAGTAAAACATGTCTAATACATCACAGCTGTTAAACCCTGGACCATGCACACCATAGTCATGGGACCTAACACTAAGACATCTAATCTGTATACATGGTAAGTAGTCGTTAGACTACACCTTATACTACAGGCATTCCACACTACAAACCACAAATGAGACAGTCACTTTGTGTACATATGTACAGTACATTGTAATGTACTGTAATGTGTGAATCAACATATACAAGTCTACATATGTATAAGTGTTGCAAATGACTGCAAATACCTATGACAGAAATACACAGACAGCTTTCATGTAGCAACACCTTATTACATTCCGATGTATTGCCGAAAGGATTCAAGGACTAACATCACCTGCATGCTATACAGGAACTAATTAACAGTGCCTTAATGAATCAGCCTGCAATTACCATAGTATTAGTCCACTAAAGGATAGGTGTTCAAATAGGGAAGGAACCCTCACACACATATCAAATATGTATAAAAGCACTTCCTACACACCTGCATCTGCTATGTACACCCACCAACATCTCCCCCACACCCAAACCAATTACAATACATACTGTAATAACATCACAAATCATTTACTCACTGTACGACATCTGCAGAAGCCTTAACATACCTTGTCAGAGACACACTAACATGGCCCTATGTGAAATAGTTGCTGTTATACAATGGAACAGCTGCTGATGTTACAGGGTTTGTTTGCACTAATCCCATTTCAGAGGGTTGTGTGTACACCAGGAAGTGTTACGAATTACTGATTAACAGCACAGTATGATACACATGTATACCAAACCAAATATGACTGGTGAGCACAATGTAAACCATCTAACATTATATGCATAGCCATACAGCCTTGAGCTGCTCAAACATCCTTGCCAGACTGAAACATCTGCAGAAGTTTCAGATACAAACAAACCCTGCATAAGCAGCAATGTTCTGAAATATAACAGCTGTACTAACATGTAGAACAACATCTTCTAGACATTACACACAATCCACGGGAGTCATGAAGCTAATATATCTCTGTGTGTCTCCATATAGCTGTTGCAATACATCACAAACAACACATCCAGGCCGTCTTCCTTGAATGTAAGGCAAAGGGACAACGCCCAAGTGGAGTACTCAATTATACACCACTGTTGCCATGGTATTGGATAATGGAGTAGCTGCATAGCTGATATGCATGTAATTAACTACTTTGGAACACCAATTGGTGGTCAGGATAGCACGTTACCGATATTTAACTATAACAGGATGGCTTGTCACACATTCAAACCATCTGTATATACCAGCAGAACATTACAAAGTAGATTGAAACACAAACTGAAAAGGATTGAAATAACAGTCAATGACACCTCTGGTTACTAATAAGGTATGTAGAACACTCAGTATGTCTGTGTATGTAGTACTTGTTCTGTAATAATTAAAGTGTACGCAATGCATATAGTGGAAACAGTTATCTTGTAGTGATGTATTGTTGTGCATAGTAATGCTTGTAGTATTTATGTGTGTACTGCTGTAGGTCACAAGGCAAACACCTCATACACCACAAGGGATGCTATATAAGGGCTTTGAACCCAACAATTCCTCTCCAGCCGCTGTCACTGGCAGGGTTGGTCCAACAAGTATGTACTATAACAGGGGATAGTATATGTTGATATATTGTAACAGTAGGCATAAGTATGGGTGTATTATTGAGAATAACATGTCGAAGGTGGGCCTACTGTGCAATTATGATTTGCATTGTGGAATATTGTGCCAATAACTGTGTAATGTACAGTATTGTAGGCAGATATGTATTACATTTTACATAGCATTACTGTTATGTTCGGCAAACATTAGTTATGTCTATTAGCATTTGCAATACACAGTAACAGGATACATATGACTTGTAGTCACCTGACAGTTTATCGGCATGATAGCAAAGTAAAGTGGAAGAGCTAGTTAACTATGCATGCACATAAGACATGTAATAGGTTCATAGGAAGGTACTAGGCTGTCTTCCCAAGGGCATTTATAAGCCTAGCTAGAGTGTGTTGGCTTCCACCACCCCCTTAGGGTAGTTCCCTGTGCCTCTGAACAGCAGAGCCATTAGTTCCCTGGGCCTCTGATACCCAGGGTACATGTCTGTCTCCCATCTACCCGTCAAGGTTACTCTTGAAGTGTGCTAGTGAGGGGCCCTGCCTGATGTACATTGGAATCATGTTCCAAAGCATGGGGAGTCTCCGAGTCACAAGTCTATCCCTCCAGCACATCCTAGTTATCGTTGTGGTTAGGTTTATATGCCTAGAACATGTGGATCTCAGGGGCTTTTTGTTTAGGTGGAACATATCCATCAATACTGGGTTGGACATGAGCCTTGTATGTCAAGCAGAGGTCACTTCTGAGTATGCGGTATGCAACCGAATACAGCTGGAGTTTCTTTAGTTGCGCTGCATAGGTCATCTGTTTGAGGTCAGTAATCCTCTTGGTGTGGTACTTATGTGGTCTTGGAACAATGCAGGACAACCTCCAGGTTAGTACGAAACCAGCACAGCAGGAAACGGAACGGAACCAGCGTTTTATAAGCAATCCAAATTTATTGAAGTAAAACAAGTAAACCACACAATGATAGATGAAGTTAATACCAACGATTGTGAAAATTCTGTTCTTCACTATAAAACAACGTAACCACAGTAGTATAATCCAATAAGTCAAGCGCTTTCGCCCGGGCTCTCCCGGGCTTTTTCAAGATGCTTTTGCTCTGCAACCTGCGTCCTTATATATCACCTGGTTGCTTGGTTAATTGTCTGAGTGTTTCAATTAAGACTTTTTAAGGAATTCTTGTAGTTAAAGTTGTATTCCTTTCATGAAAATTGTGTTAAAATTCTTAAAATGTTTTTTAAAAGTTAGAGAATTGATAGCTGTTGCCCTTATTTTGCAACATGATTTACATTCTTTAACCCATTCTCTCTATTATGAAATGTTTTACTTATAGTAAGGTTACTATTTCTGTGATCAACTAAAATAGTTCTTTTACATTGTATTAGGCTCTCTTGTTTAAATAAGCAGCAGCAAGCGTTATCGAATGTTTATTATGAATAGTATTTACCATCTTTTAAACATTGGGTCAATTTTATTATACTAGTGTGTTCGCTTTTAATGGAAATGTACTACTTTTTATTTTTTGTTTAAAATTATTCATTTTTATCTACTTATAAAATTTTTGATTTTATATCCACATCAATTTACTTTAATTGTTGTACATACCAATATATAGCCCTATGAAATTATATATGCCCATTTCATATTATTAATTTTTTACTTTTGATATGTATCTAAAATATTAAATAATTTAAAATTTTAAAATTTTTTTATTTGTTACAATATTAAATAAATAATAAATAATAACCTAATAAATAATAAATATTTATTTATCTATTTAATACATATTTAATAAATATTTGGATGCATGCTCATTTATTTATTTAATTAATTTACTTCATGTGGTGGCAAATAAATATTAAATATTAAATAATTAATAAATAATTATAAGTTACATGTACTACACTGACCCCGGGATTCATGAACCTTGCGCCAGGCGCCAGCATAGCGTCGGCGTTATAACGCCAAATATGGCTGCTTAGCGATTCAGGTATGAATGAATTCCACGTGCACTACCGGCGTCGCGGACCGTCCCGCCCGCGTAGGTATGCAAAACACACTGTGTGCGGTATTGCACCATGCAAATGAGGGCAATAGCGATCCACGGTGGCGAGGCGAAGCGTAAGAGACGGCAATGTAAACCAAAAACGGTTTACATTTACCCAAACATACCGGAGGAGTAACGGAAGGCTGTCAAAGTCAGGTATCATATAGGTGCAATATGCCAATGTGGAAAGGCACCGAGAATGTCCAAAGAAAATATGCACAAAATGTAAAAAAATGACATAAATGGCACGTACGTAGAAAGAACAGCAGACCCCCGGGATGTGTGCACAGAAGTTGTAAAGCAATGAAATAATATGATAATGTCCGAAAAGAGCATTAGAACACAAATCAGCTGCACAGCCACCACACACCATAGTATGTATGTAAAGCTGCAACCCCAGCGCAATGGTTGTCAAGGAGTGGAGGCGGTGTCCGGCGCCGTAACCAGGTATTAGTAGTCAATTCCATGCAAATGAGGCAGATAATAGTGAATCGCAAAAACGGCGCCAGCGTAAGGATGGAGCAAACGGCGTAGCGGTACTACACCGAGGAGTGGCCTACACGAGATACATGTCAACCACACAGGGGTGTGCCACTGTAGGAGGAAGGATATTGGAAGACAGCAAATCTGGGCTGTACAATGCACATTACAGCATCATGACTGGCGTGTTAGGAAATAGATGCGCTGACAGTACAGAATGCGCGTACAAATGCATGTGCACGAGGACGACTACGTTCGAAACCAGTCATGTGCCGGCCTCACCGGCAACAACCAGGGATATAGGAAGGTAATGCGGAGAATACGAGGAAATGCGGAAGCAGTGTAAATGTATCCGTAACGAGCAATTAACACCAATCAATGCAGGAAGGGCAAACGCCGGCAGCTGATAAGTCTGCATGCAGACTCCTGCAGAACGGGAAAGGGGAGGCATATGAGAGCAAAGATAATAGGGGATGTAGTAGAAATGCAAAGAGCAAAGAACCGAAATAGCACAGCCAAGTACAGAGGTAGCATAACTGCGGCCGCAGATAAAATGCATCATATGCCATGTGCGTGCAGGATGCAGTAATGTAAGATGCCAGGCGAAGGCAATGCAGGCAACTGTAATGTTACACTACAGGCAGTACCGTTGCAGCTGCAAGCGTAAAACCACGGAAATAATCCATGGATAGGGCCGCTGACACACCCAATGACATCACCGGGTATACAGCACAACAGTAATAAATGTGAATCGCACAACACACAGCGATTTCCCAAACGCCGCACCGTAGGGTGTAAACAGACAGGGAACTTTTAACATGTATATGCTGGGTGCCGCCGTGGCCGTGATGCATAGGTATGTGGCAGAGACAGACGGAGTTGCGGAGGGTGGTGCCGACAACTACCGTAGGCCTCACAGGAGAAGGAGAGTGTTCAGACCAAGGGTGACCTACCAGGGGCTGCGAGACCTGGAGATAGTAGAGCGCTACAGGGTGGACAGGGACACGTTACAGCAAATAGTGGAGCTGTGCCGGCCTGAGAACAAGAGACAACAGAGGGAGCCCATCCCAGTGGACACAAAAGGATGTGTGGGCCTGCGGAAACTGGCTACCGGTGCCCTTCAAAGGCCCACCGGGACATAATGGGCATCTCACAGGCATCAGCATCCAGGGTACTACACCAGTTCCTGGATGCCATGTTACCACATGCCCATGAGCACATAAAGTTCCCCACATCTCAGGAGGAGTTGGCTAGCAATATGCGCCGCTTCCACCGTGTGGCACAATACCGGAGGTCCTGGGTGCGATAGACTGTACGCACATAGAAATCAAGTCACCACCTGGGGAGCAGGGTAGACGCTACATAAACCGCAAGGGATACCCTCCATCAATTGCCAGGTCGTGTGCAATGCGCAGGGCATTATCATGGATGTGTGTGCTGGCAGCCCTGGAAGCTACCACGACTCCCATATCTGGCATGCCTCACAGCTGTATCAGGTATTTGCCAGTGGGGACATCACACAAGGTCACCTTGTGGGGATGCTGGCTACGCACTGGAGCCGTGGTTGATGACACCCATCAGAAATGCACACACACACATGCAAGAACGCCATAATGAGGCACACGCACAAACGAGAATAATCATAGAGCGTGTGTTCGGGATCTTGAAATCACGGTTCCGGTGCTTGGATACATCCGGTGGAGCCTTGCAGTACTCTCCAGGCACAAGTGCCCACATATTCATAGTATGTTGTATGCTACACAATATGATTCTGCGGAAACAGCTGCTGCAGGGACATAATGCCGGAGGGCCACCAAGCCCGCCACAACTGCCAGGGCAAGCACAGGCACAGGGCGTGGCGGCGCCACGGACACACTGAGCCAGCCCCAGTAGGTAGACAGAGGCGTACCCAATATGCCTACGCCCTGGCAAAGAGGGAACGCATAGCACATACTTTGACAGTGTAGGCCCCATGGACTGACACTTCCTGACCTGCACACACAGTAAAATGGACGCCACACAAACATGTCCGCCCGTAATGTGTACCGTATGTGCGGACGTATGTGTGACTCCAACAAAGGCACCGGCCAAACACTGCACACCCAATAGTCAGCAGAGCATGGAACACCAACACCTCAACGCCCGGTTCAACAGCACACGGCGTAGCCATATGCTGCCACTATCGCCGCAAGTCGACCACACATGTACGCATTTGCATACACAGATACGGAAATACATATCAGTACACATGTAGAAATATATACGCATACACAGATAGAAAGGACAACAGGGTAATATGGAACCCAGGGATGCAAGGTCACAGATAAGTAAGACGCGAAATCACCACATATTAAACATAGTGACCGACAACCCGACCATCCTGGAGGGTGGGCAGGGCAGGTAACGCCAGCCATGGAAATGTTAACCTGCAGCAATACATATCCGCGTGTCGGGATGGTCACCGGTCCACGGTACAGTAACGGGATATGTGTAGGGTCACCACCTGTCCCCGTTGTGAGGACAGTCCACCTTTGGGCAGTTGTGTCCTGCAAAAACAATGACAAAATGGCAAATGTCCTGAGATTGTAGGACAAAACCATTTCCCATAATTACTTTATTAGTTGCAGAAAACAGTTATTTTGTAGAAGAAACATCTAAATATGATAATAAACAGAATAAGCAACTGTAATGCTACAGCTTTGTATTCCGTCAAAAAAGTGAATCGCTGTCCTCTGTACTGGCCGTGGGTATGTGTTGGCATGCAAAACCTGACGTACCTACTAAAAATGTCCCACCTTGGCCATTTGAAAAGGTGGCAACCCTACATATGTGCGTGTCATATCCATAGGACATGAGTGCGGAGATACACGCCACCGCGATGCGCCAACGAGGTATTGTGTCCAACCGTCGGTCGAAGCGGAAAGCATACCAGTGAAGTGTACGACATTATGAGGCGTACCTCATCTGGGGTGTAAAACAGTGCATGTTCCTCGCAGTTCCTCCAAGTTCCACATTGAAAATGTCTCTCAAACAACCATTGTTAGGAATGTATATAAATGACATCCTGGTAAATAGAATGTACTCATAGTAAGTTAGTAAAGGTTCTTCACTGTAAGTAAATCAGCATATCATAATCAACCTATGACCTACTTAGCTGAAGTTGTCACTATGCCATTACTATGTGTTCCACATTATGCCCATGTGTTTCACATTACTACTGTGTGTGTTCCCCACTCCGGAAATAGAAGGTTGACAGCCATGGCGGCAATATGTGTATGTGTGAGGTTGTCGTGTGTTCCGCTGTGTGTGTGTAATGTGTGTGCCAGTGTAAACTGTGTATGAAGGTGACATGTCACAGCGGAGTGTAATAACAGGCGTAGGCATACAGTACAGGAACCATAGGCGTATGTACAGCAGTACCCACAAAGTAGTACCGACATCTCCTCAGTGGCTATGCACGTGGCGACGTAAAATGATGCAAAGCGCAAATGTCCCAAAGTGTACCACAGGGCCATAGCAAACAGGAGATGCAAAGGACGCATGTACAAACCACGACCGTAGGTATGGCGGCCATAACGTACACTCCACACGGTCCGTCGGCAGCGTTACACAGCATCAGGCATGTACGGCGAAACGAATGTGCCATCCGGCACCGATCGTGAACAGTCACGGTCCGGTAAATACCGCGGTGTGTTCCACGACCGTGGCGTAAGCAAGCGGCACATGAATAGGAGGCTACGGTAGCATACAGTCCGCCCCAAGTATAGGACCACAATCACCGTAACTATCAGCGACAAAATGCCAATGGATGGTAGGCGCGGACGAACATCCGCAGATATATAACCGATGTGAAGGTGGAATACGTGCAGGAAGCACACATGCAGGCGATACCGTCAGCAGGCAACATCAACAAAACAAACATTCCCGGAACAACACACAGGTAACCCGCAGCTCCCCAAGCACGGATGGAGCACACACACAAGCATATCTGGTATGTATAAATGCAAGACTCACACACCGTACCGTCACCCACATCCGCAGATATACCCCATTGCACATATCAAAGGGATAACAGCTAAAACAGTAGCAAACACATACAGGCAGTGAATGACAGCGGCATACCCACAACAAGCTCCTGGGAAACACTAGCAGCGGCTCATGCATCCATGCATTCGCTATGTACAGGAAAATAACAGCCATGTAACACATTTGAATGCACAACGCCATCGACAGGCGCCGCCAGGACACGGGGACCCACATGTCGAACACAATACCATACCCAACACACACAATCCACGGCTAACACCACAGCGAAATGTACCCGACAACACACATAGCGGATGCAGTCACACAAACATGATACAATACATACCATCCTCACGAAGGTATTGCAAATAACCAACGGCCACACGAGGAAAGAACCATGGCCTAGTGCCGACGCGTAGCGAACGAAAGGAAGGGGGATCACCGCTGATATGCGCATAAGTACACACCGAGGAACAGCTATTGGCCTGATTAACCCACATGCATCAGGCGGCGAATATAAGGAAGACCCCTGGATATTCAAACCGTATGTTCATACGAACGCAGACAAAGTAGACAAAGAGAAAAAGGGAATAGAGGCGAAATCAAAACAAAAGGCGGAAAGGTATGTCGAACCCACGACATGTACTGGTGTGTAACGCCGATACGTATGACGAATCTGTACAGTATGTGAGCGGTGTGTGTAGGTAAAGATACCTGTCCATCAGGCAGAGAGAGCGAAGGTTGGATATGTAATGCTAAAACGCGCAGCATACCAACAACTGTGGACAACGTGTGCACAGCAGTGGGACAACATGTAAACACCCGCGATAACCCCAGGGCGGCTTGCCACCCTTTCAAAAGGCCAAAGTGGGAAATCGGGACACACTTCAGATGTTACAGGTGGACACATACCCATGGTCAGTACAAAGGTTAGAACTCTACTCTTTTGCATAATGAAATGTAGTCTTGTAGCAGTTCAGTTGCTTATTGTGTGTCTTGTAACAGTTAGGAATGTACATACATAAATAAGTATGTTATGCAACTCTTACATAAGAATGGGATATAGTGATGTCCCACAATCTCAGGACATTTGCCATTTGTGATACATTTGTCAGGACACAACTGCCCAAGGAGGGACTGTCCCTTGCAAAGAGGCACAGGTGGTAACCCTACCCCAGGTCTGCCATAGGGGTTGCAAACACAGAACAATGCCACCACCCACGATGTTGGCAGTGGATATCCAACACTGAAGTGCCACAGCAGGGATAGGACATTTATGTATAGTGTCACAGCACACATGTGCATGGGCATATACCGTCGATGTCATACGGAATGCGCACGACGTGCACCTATCCCACGCAGTAGGGCGACTATGTCAATTATGTGTAATGCAAAGCTGGCATGATGGATATGTTCACAAATCATAGACAGTATCACAGGCATAGCATGCATGATGGGCGATGGGCTAATGTTATATACATACACAAGATATGTATGGCCTGCACATATGGGACAATGTAGTAGCAGAATAGGTACCGAAATGGAGGTAACAGCAAGTGACCATGTCCAAACGTTCCATAGCAGGTGCAATGTGTGCCACAATGATGTCCAGCAGGGCCGTGTGTAAACACATGTGCAATGTACACAGTACTGACACCCCCATGGTAGTGTCCACTGAGCGGCAGAACTGGATGTCAACTGTCATGTCTATACAATACGTCCGCTGTGGTGGTACCATGGGTGTGTGTCACCCACCAGCAAGGCAGCTATCACACGACTAGTGACACAGTGTGCCCCTGTGGGATGTGCACAGGACCTATGTCCCACAGCATGGTGTGTGTCCAGTCTGTGGATGTCACACAGGCGCCGGGCTGAGCAATGTGGCATGTGTGCACACATGCAGGACTGCTACTCCCCTGCCCACAGCAAACGCCATGTAGGAGTACTACATGCATCAGTACTGTGGAGAACATGGCCCATGGCAGAGTACATTACACCCCTGTGTTAGTGGCATGCAGGTGAGCACAGATGTGTTACATGACTGTCATTTGCATATGTCAACTGTCTGAGCTGGGTAGAGAGCACAGCATGACTATACTGAGACATGTAACGTTGTATCCATTGTGTAAGGTACACCACACATGTGTCATTGTAACACGGCCTGCGTGTACATGTGTGTATGGCACAGGTACAAGGGCACCCAAGGTATCAGCTAGACATACGGTCC
Organism: Protopterus annectens; assembly: GCF_019279795.1. Classification (NCBI taxonomy): domain Eukaryota; kingdom Metazoa; phylum Chordata; order Ceratodontiformes; family Protopteridae; genus Protopterus; species Protopterus annectens. The sequence goes on from NC_056734.1 coordinate 44,991,940, forward strand.
AGAAATGTGTAGTCCTGCACATGTGTACCCACGCTATGGTGTAATATGGCAACCACAGCACCATGTGGGCCATGTGTGTGTACATCAACCATGTACAACGTGATATGCCTGTATAGGGAAAGTATCCATGTGATACACACCGCATGACTGTCAGTATGCAAAGGTGATGTGTATGCACTATGTGTGATGTAACTGATGCAATGATATCTACATGATATATCTGCCACACTGACACCTGTATGGGTGTCAGCAACATGAGCAGGATGAGCTAGAATGCTGCCAGGTATGTAGAAGTGGTACATGCAGGCATGTACAGTACTGTGTGACAGCAGGTAGTGTACGTATGCAAATACTGAGCATGAGGAGCCACATGTCTGAGGAACGTGCAATGCCACACGTCCCTGAAATGTTGTAGTCAGCATGATATGCCTGCACCACTGTGTGAACTGTACAGAAGGCACATGGCGTAACATGCCGATACATAGGATACGATGTGATGCTGGATGTGTACACTGTCAATAGCATAAAGTGGAATGGTGCTGAAGGGCAAAGAGCGGATCATGTCTGATGTGATACCCTCTGTACCACCCCAACCACCCATGCAATAATATGACAGGTGGCCAGCATGGGATGTGGTGTGCTGTGGCACAGAAGCCCAACAAGGGTGCCAGGAAAGGCATGCAGGTAGTCATTGAGTGTGTGAAGCATGTATGTCAAGATGTGGCCCAGTGCCATACTGAATGGCCCAGTCATGGGTGTAGAGATGCAGCCCCATACGTGCAATGCAGTACCATCCATGTGTAGTGTGATAGATGTGGTAGTGTGGTGGTCAGGGTGCACAACGACATGAATGGGCTAGCAGTCACTGTCGTGTGCTGCTGCAGAGACATGTAACAGCCAGGTTGGCGGGATACAACAACTACGGCGGTTGGAGGTGACATTGGGACTGTGTTCCCAGACATAACATGTGCATGACAGTACTATGTATGTGTCCACAGGGTTAATACAATGTCCAGCCAAGGATTGGAACCCTGTAGTGAGTGAGAGTGTGTATTGTTGGTAGGTACCCCATTGGCAGGCAGGATGCCAGCAACATCTGTGTCGTCAATGCCTGCATGACCGTGGTATGCTGCATTGAATGTGGATGTAGTCAAACAGCAGAGACATACCACCACACTGCGTGAGGGCCCACACTGCAATGTCTGGCAGTCATGTGTAGGTAGCTAGCTGTGGAGTATGTCATGCACCAGCAGGACACACCATGACTGTCAAGTGACACACAACACACAGGTGAACAAAACTACCGTGCAACAGCCTGCACATGTGCCCATACAGCACGTGTGCATGGAACAGGAATACCACTGTGGCGTCTGTGAAAATGCCAGCACCACCATGTCTCAGTGTGGAATAGCATGGTCCCTACCAGTGTGTAAATGTAGCAGAAGTGCACTGTGATCACTGTTGGCATAGGCACATAGACTGTCCATCGGACGGGTGCCATGCCCTCAACTACCTCTGTCAGTGGATGTCAGTAATACCGGCTGTAGTGTGTATGTACCATGCATGCTGCTATGGTTGTGTGCTTAGGGTGTGGCTAGCAGGGATGGTAAGCATGGATGTTCAGCAAACAGAGGCGGGAGGTGTGTAGGCCTAGCATACAGACACATGGAGGTTTGGTGCATGCTGAGGGTAGTGCAGGTATGGTATGTGTCGTGTAATGTGTCACCCAGCTATGCGCACTGCATGGCCAAGCATGTGTGGGCACGTGGGAGTCCATACTAGGGAAGGTCGTGTTGCTGGCAATACATAGCAGTAGCAACTGTCCCAGGTGCAATGTACAGCATGCCAACCCGACTGGCATGTAACCTGTGGTGTACAGTGTCTGCACTGTCGCGTGTCACAATGTGTGTAGTGGCCACAAACATGGGTATCTGAACATGGACTACCTATGATGCAATGTGTCATGGGAAAATACAGTATGTGTGTAAATCACGGTGTGGTGTGGAACCACCCACCTGTGTGTTGCAGTCAGGTATGTGACTGGGAGGTATGATCTGTGTACAATCTGGACTGGCAGGTGTGCCGTGTAGGGCATGGAGGCAGGTCCCAGGCACCGTAGATAAATGACATGTGTGCTGTACTGTGTGTGCAGTGCTACTGTACAGCACAGTGGAGGGTGTAAGCATTGTCACACATCACTGCATGCTGTGCCTACCTGTGACAGCCCTGCCAGAGGCAGACATGTGACACCGCTGCACAGGCAGCATAGCATGAGAAGATGTACATGTGGGCTGCACACCTTAGCCAGATGTCCACACGTCATGTGTGCCACGGTAGTGTGGTTCAACACGACTATCAGACTGGACAAACAGCACATGCCTGCATAACAACAGTATGACCATAGTCAACAGTCCCAGTGACAGAGTAGGCCAATGTAGACTATCCCTGCATGCAGACCAGTGGCTACTGGACACCTGGCTAGACACACACCTGGACGGTTAATTCACCATTGAGCCATCACATGTCCACGTCCATGTGGGCCGTACAATGTCATCACAGGGTGGTCACAATAGCAGGTGGCAAGGCAGACACGGTGTACCAGGTGATGTGTCATGTGTGCATATGTTGAGTAGCACAGCCGTTCACATGTCTGCAACATACTGGTGCACGATGTATACTGTTACATGATGAATGGAACTGCACTGTCACCCACTACAGGGCCAGCTGGCACAGGTGTGGTGTGACTGGTGTAACCATGTTTGCACAGGATACACACTGCTGTTGTAGGCAGCCATGCTGGTGGCCACCAGTGATATATGCAGTGGTCATACAAACATACCGTACACAGTGTTCAGGCAGGAATGTCAATTGTCGTGGACGATGTGCTGCTATGTGAATGTGGGTGTTTGTTGTGAATGTCACACATCCAGAAGACACCATCTGGTGCAGTCATGGTTGTCAACACCGGTACACACATCCACAGCAGTCAGAACCCAGTCCCGACAATGTGTGTCAGTCACCCTTGTACCGTGTGACATATGTGCACATGGCGGAACACCTCCCACTGTCATCTAAGCTGGCTACATGATGGCTGGAATGTGCTGTAGAAATGTACAATGCTGGTAGCCCAATGAAGTACCTGGAATCAGACACAGTACACTATGTCAGCCATGTAAACCATGCACAACAATGACTGCCCAACAGACACAAACAATGCATTGACACATGGAACATGTGCTCATGACAACCCCACTGAGGTATGTTGCACATATAGATGTACAATTGTCATCTATGGCCATAGCATGGATGCAGACACACATACTCCACAGGTAGTACCATGTGATGTAGGTAGGGGGCATTGCTTGTGTATATGTCACAGTAGATGTACACAGACATGTCCTGCATAGCCGTCATGTAGGGGTAGCTGTGGTATGTCACTACTGGACATGCCCATACAGAGTACCATGTCCCGCAGGAGATGTGTTAGGTGTGTACCACATGTGACATGCTGACAACAATCTGCGATGTGTATGACTGCGGTGTACCTGTGTGACAATGTCTGTGATGGGTGCAAAGGCACATAGTATCGTATTGTATGCACACAAGCCCCACATAGCTGCATAGCCTGAACATACAGTACAAGGAGTGTGTGGGATGATAGCAACCCACAGGTGGAGATGGGTATGGGGCGGCCCACAACCACATGTGTGTGTATGGTGTTCACGTCCATGACACATGAGCATCTGAGAGGCAAGCGTCACAGTTGTACAGGGTCGCATGTACATATGTTCCGCAACATCCCTGTATGTCCCACCACTGGCCTGTGGACGATGGACAACAAGCAAATGTGCAGGTATGAGATGTGCACAGCACATCACAGATGCCTACCGTAGAACAGGCCTACCATGTAGACATGTGCACAGTAGGTCTGCGCCACCTGCAGTCAAACACGTTAGGTGCCAAACCACACCAATAGTCCGGCCAATGACACAGATGGGCGTGCATGCCTCTGTGTATGTATGTCTGTGAATGGCTCCGGCATAGCAATATAGCCGTGTCACCATTGTGAACAACAATATGAATGGGTCGTATGTGTGAGGGGTGCATCATATGTGTATGGTCAGATCGACGATACCATCAGTGGGCCTGCTATGTGAACATCCATGTCCCCATACATGGATACCTCTGCTGAGGCCAACACCACATTCACACAGGGAGGGATGGCGGTGTGTAGTGCAGCAGCAGACATGTGGGTGGCAGCGGGCAATGTATGTACACATATGTGTTACCCACATCAGTTCAGGCAGATATCCATGTGCATGGGATAGCGGTGTGTGTACACATACAGCACTGTGTCGATCAACATCCCAGCACATAGCACCTGCCAGGGCTACAGTGTATGCATGGATGTGTGATACCTGCATGCACCACACACACCCTCAACAAGCAGCGTACAGCATACCTCGCTGGAGGACAGTGTCCACACCATGGTGATAAACATGTGGAATGTCCATTTTCACACAGCTATGACAAAAGCAATGGACAGCCACCCTGCCAATACCGTCAGCCCCTGAGTGGGTCACACCCATTGCCATGTATGTGGCATACCCTGCCATATCATGCAGAGATGACCAGCAAGGCTGCATGAGCTATCACAGTCCCACATGGTGCAATGGACAAAAGGCACTCTCACTATCAACCATACACAGTAGTAATGTGGTGGCGATGCACCCTGTCATGTTACAGGTGCTGTGTGATGCTCTGCACAATGTGTGCGTGTACATGCTATGCATGGCCTTTCCTGCCAATGTGTCATGGTTACACATTGCTCCATGTCTATCACATACGTAACACAGGTGAGCTGGGGCAAGTTGTCCAGCACCGGTACAGTGCTGTGTGGAAGTACATGGCACAACACATGCATGTGCAGGTGTCCATGTGTATGTGTACAGTGCCGCTGCTGTCGTTCACAATGGACACAGACGTGATGTGTAGTGACATATACACAGTGTACAGGTGAACAGTAGCACAGGCGTCACATGGGGACATATGCCAACTGATATGGACATAGGTGCAGCCAGGTACACATGTCCATGGCAGGCTAACATCTACATGGTGCGTGCACAGTGTGATGGGGTGGCACACAGATATGATGTGACACCCAGTGCTCAATGGTGTGAAGCCACAACATCGGCTGTGTCACCGCCACGATGCCCTTCACAGATCACTGTGCAGATGTCGTACATGTCATAGCAATGCATTTCCAACAGTATGCCAGCACAGCAGTGTGAATGTGACCTGCCACCATCATTATGTCTTCCAGATAATGCCACGTTCCTGGCTTCCACCATTTAGCCGACAGGAGGAGGAGGTCATCATACCATACCTCCAGAGTAACTACAACGCCCTGTTTAGCCATGTGCCACAGCAGGCACAAGAACGGCAGGAGATGTGGGAGGAGTTGTGCAGGAGGGTGAACAGCGTGGGCGGAACCAACCGCAGCTACCAACAAATCCGCAGGCACTGCACAGGCCTGATCCGGCATGCAAGACAGCGTGCCGCTGCAATCGCCAGGCAACAGCGTGGGACAGGTGGTGGGCCACCAACACAGCCCCCACTCACAGCTACGGAGGAGCTCCTGGCCAGTCTGGGGACACCCACGGAACAACACGCAGAACCACTTGCGTCCATCGTGGAGGTGGGTGTCTCCCGAGCTATGAGCCTGGAGCTGCATGGTAAGTCAGTGTTGCATGTTTGTATGATAGGCGTGGGTGTGGGTGTCATAGTACAACACATGATATAGCAATACATGCCAGGTATATGGCCACACAAGATGCAAACCATTGTATGCTATGTTGTGTTAGCAGACATGTGCATAGCACATGCAACCACACACATGCATGATGTGTCATGCACAGTGCTGACCGTGGAGATAGTAATGGCTAATGTGTATACCTTTGTGTAATGCCTTTACAGGTACGTCTGGCGTGTCGCAAGGCCAAGGGTCTGTTGCAGGTAAGTCTGTTGCCAGTCAAACGCATGTTTTGCTGTATTGATATTCCCCATGTGTCTAGGCATGACATGCTCACCTGTGTGTGCCCCGTCACGGTATACAGCTCGCACCACCGACATACACACCACCCATGTACAGAAGATACACCCGTTACCGTAGAGTGGTATGACACCACACAACCAATTGGTGTGTTACGTGCATTCAGCTATGCATACAATGGTGTAGGTGTTACACAATGGCTGCATGTGTAGTATGCATTGGTATGCCAGTGCAGTATGGACACAGTACCACAGAGTGAGCTGTGATCTGGCCAGAGCACAGGTGTTACCAATGTGACCCATGCCCCTGCATCGGTGCACGTTGTGACATGGCGCATGCCATGTCCCATGCGTGGATGTCTGGCTGCAGCATTGTCACACCATGATATGACCTATGCACAACATAGCAGACATACACACTGTCAGCATATCCGTGAGAATGTGACACGTCACACTAGTATGGGTGTATGTCACATGGGCCACCACAGGGCCGTGTGCACAATGTCTACCACACACAATTGTCAATGAGTCAGACAGACAAGGCCATGGTTGATACCTACAGGCATGTTGCCACACAGCACATCCACAGTGGGTACTCACCATTGCACCCTGTACACACATAGTGGGTTCATCAATGTAGTGGACCCCTGGACATCTGATGTAGTACACCAGTGACATGACATTCCTCTCCACAGCTACTACAGGTGCCTCCAATGTCCACCATATATGTGCTGCTGAGCAGCTGAACTGGCTTACAGACATGGCAATGTAATGCGTCCAGGTCACGCATCGCACAGACACATAGCTGTGTCCTGCTACTGTGCAGTGGCACAGAGCCCGCACCACACACCGTACAGCTATGCACACAGCTCACAGCGAACGTACCTACACAGACATCACTGTTACACATACATTGTATCTGTACACTGTACACATAACACTGCACCATGACAGCCATCATGATGTGGTGCATGCGGTGGGACACCATCTTCACATCGTCCACATGATACCGCACATGTTTGCGATATACATTTCATACTTTTGGCAGCCATGTGTACTCCCAACTTGCCCGCGCCACACGGTGTATCACGCTGATGCATGCAAACTACCATGAATGTGTGTACTGCATGCCTACTAAATGACACCTGCCTGTTGTACTGTCCCCACCAGGGCAGTGTACATACTGCCACTATGAATGTCTGGTCTGCATTCACTGGTCTGTGTTGTGTGAATGCTGCATGCCACCTGCATAATCACATGCATGCTGTGTGTGTGTGTGTGTGTGTGTGTGTGTGTGTGTGTGTGTGTGTGTGTGTGTGTGTGTGTGTGTGTGTGTGTGTGTGTGTGTGTGTGTGTGTGTGTGTGTGTGTGTGTGTGTGTGTGTGTGTGTGTGTGTCTGTGTAACCGATGGTATGTCTTTGTATTGACAGGTGCTGTAGGTGCGTTCCCCTCCTGCGGTCAATCTGATGCTAGTGTCCCCACAGATACTAGTGGTGATGAGCATGTGCATGAGGCACAGGCAGGGTCGTCACAGGCAGAGACTGTGCCACTGGAGAACATCACACATCGTCCCTTTCATCCCTGCACACGGTTCAGATGCCGACACATACCCCAACACCGTTGCCCATAGATGACGGTCAGTCAGCGTCTGTTGTCCCTGAGCAGGAATGTGTGGTGGCTGCAGAAGGTGTGGGGACACACGATGTTGCCAGTGTAAGGACTGGTGCAGTGCCACGCAGGCATGTGGCAGGTGCTGCCCGTAGGGGGAGCACCGCTAGACATACACCTGCCGTCCAGGGTGCAGCAGCTGGTATAACCAGACGCATGTTCCAGACTGTAATGGCGGCGCAGGCACGTGCCGAATGGCAGAACCAGGAGGGGCAGAGGCTGCAGAGGTCCGCAATCCATTCTAAATGACAGCATCCAGGCATTGGCGAATGCACAACAGCATCTTGCCGATGTTCTGGATAGGAGATTGGCGATATGGCTGGTCTCATCGACCGAGGCTTGGCCATCCTTGGCGTCGCAGTCCGTGCAGGAACACCAGGTAGGGGTGAGGCATAGGGCACGTGGGCGTGTGCCAGCAACACCACCTGCTGCAGGTCAGCGTGTGCGTGCCACCTCCCATGCCCACACAGACAGTGATGGTAGCAGTAGCACTGCAGCTGCTACCACACCATCCACACCACGACAGAGCAGGCCGCGTGGGCGTGGCCCTGGGCGCCCCGTGGGCACGCTTCCAGCGGACATGTGACACCGGAGAGTGGACAGGCTGTACCTCCACCGAGCCGTGCGCGTGCTACCCCAGGCAGGCGCGGGTCGCCGCCGGCAGACACAGTGAGCCGTAACACCTGCACTGTACAGTCAGGGCTGCCAAGCATACCCCGTGTAGGCATCACAGATGACTGAACTGTGTACACACACACCCACACACAGCAGACACAACTGTAGGGCTCCACCACACCCACATGCAATCTACATAGTCATGCCCACTCAATGCACTGGCCCTTACACACACACATGATGTCATCCATTGGTACAGCCCATGCCTGTGGCACATATCACCCTGTGCAAATGATTAAGTCTCTGCCGCATAACTGTGAGCCACACCATCAATGCACGGTTAAGCTGACATATTATGATGCACAGGGTGGACACGATAGTGAGAGGTGTATGTGATACCTGTGTCCGCATAGTGCGTGCTGTGTATGTTGTGGTGTGTGTGTATGGCTGGTGACAGGTGTGTATGTGATGTGTGTTGTGCACGGACATCATGCAGCAGACATACCATGCAGGACAGGTGCAGCATTCATTGATATGTGTACACAGTATGTGTGGTGGTTACATGTGTAGCACCATGTCGGTGCAGTTAACCCGTATGATACTGATGGTGTACTTGCACGTGCCTACTGGGAGCACTGTAATTAGTTCCCCACGTGTAGTCGTGGTGTACCCACAGGCATGTCTGGCAAAATCAGCATAGCACAGTTACCCACATCTGGCATGGACCCCTACATAGGTACATAGGCACACATGAACGTGACAGGATATGTGCCCTACGACATTTGTGGACCTAGCATGACTGTGTGTGGCATCTAACACCCCTCAGGATGGGGATGCCATATCCATCAGTCCCCAGTCCCTGGTCTAGCAGTGACACACAGAGGTTGACTGGCGCAACTATAGTCACACATCCACACACGTCAGTAGCAGTCCTGGACAAAGGCAGTCAGGGCCTTTCCTTCACATGGCCTGGCACTCCTCCCCATGTTGTAGTGTGTGTCTGATCGTTACCCTGTTCCCCCAGCACGTCCCACTCATCTTTGGGTTGAGGTGTCTGACAGTCGCTTCTGTGCCCGTGTTCGCATGGGGCCTGGGAGGTGGAATGTGCCCATGTCACCCAGGTCAGACATGGCCGTGTATGTCGGGCACAGATCACCACGGAGCAGCTGTGCTGTGCAGATCCACAGCCAGTGTCCCCTTGGCCGTGCACCTTGTGACACATGTCCTAGCACCGTCATCCCGTCTTGTGGAGCGTTTGCGGTCCTTCCGAGTGCTGCAGGCGTCAGGTTAGCTACAGGCCACATGTGCCATTGTACGCAGTCATTGCACTGGTGTGTGATGTGTACAGGGTACAATGAACACCCCTGATGTGGTTGCCATTCCATCCAGACCAGGAGGCCACAATGGAATGTCTTCACACCCACATTGCCATTGTGTGTGTTGACAGAGGTTGCCAACAGGTGTGGTAGCCATTACCCTGAACATGTCCACCATCTTTAATGGCGTACCACCTACATGTGACATTGGGACGAACATGTTCTTCACACTGGGTAGGGCTGCACCTTCTCTGGCATTTGGTAGCAGGCCATGGCTCTGGCACCAGTCAGCCATGTCTATGGCGCCCTAGGTGGATGTTCGTGTAACATGGGGTGCTGGGTATGTCGGCCCGTGCGTAGTCATCTGCATACCTTGTCGGCTAGAATCTCCCTATGATTGCATGCACATTGGAAGGTCGGATGCCATATGGCAGGGTGCACAGGAGTGAGCCCTGTGGGCCTCCACTGGGTCCAGATATGAGTGTGACAAAGCACCTTCAGCACCAACCCTGTGTGGTGTGACCTCCAACCTGTGTGAGAAGCATCGGGTGACATATGTCCCCACATGTATGCTGGCGAGCCTTTACATGGGTCCCATGTGTAGTGTGCTCTGAACGCTCCCACCAGGTCATGGTACTGTGTGCAAACCCACATATCCCCATCAATGGCCTTGGTGAACACTCCAGACTGGACGAGCAGGTTTGGGAGGCAGGATCCGCCCTTGACTATGTAGTTGTGGGTATGTTCCGGTATTGGCTGTACACCGCTATCTGTAACCATGACCACCTGTATGGACCTCCACACAGCTTTGCAGACAACACTTGTCAAGCGTGTAGGGTGTGGCTGTTGACAGTCCATAGGAGCACTACCCTGGCATAGTGGGACCACAGATGCCATATGGCATCCATTGGGGACATAGCCCATAGTAAGGCTAACATGACACAGTGGCCGCATGTGTGGGCGAAGGGCCTCAAATAGGATGGGTAGAACACAGCCAGGAAACCATCGGTGCCCATTGCTGACGTGTCAAGCGCCATAGAGATATGGGATCACCCCAGGCCATATGACATGTTTGGGAGGATACACTCTGGTGGGATGGATATGTTCCTGTTGGGGGGGGGATGTATGCATGGAACATGTCCTGTGGTATGCAGACAATGTCTGTGGGTGCAGTGACTGTTGTACCATTCTGGACCATTTCCAGGCAGGTCTGTGTGCCCCAACCATGTCCTTACCACAGTTAGGGAAGGCCCTGTGGTTGTCTCATGTGCCCTCTGCAGTACCACTCCCACGAGCGGACCTGGATGTTGGTATGTGGGGCCGTATGGTGACGCCGGTATGAATGGGTGATGGTTTCCTGGTACTTTTATTGCCCTGCCATGTAGTAGCTCCAGCTGTTGATGTACAGGTAGTCAGTGGCTGCGGTCCACCACACCATGTGCCTACCTGTGGTGGACAAGGTCCTGATGTCATCATGTTTGCCTGTTGCAGACATGCATGTGGGTGGTCGGGGAAGGCATTCGGTAGGCGTTTTCCGGTCTGGCCTCTGTTCAACATTGGCATGGAGGACATGTAGGGTACCACACCGGTCATATGATGTGTGTGGTTTTCTGTGGAGAGGTCATCACTGAGGTCCCCCATGCTGGTGTTGGTTACAGTGAGTGGATGACCAGTGGATCCACTATACGGTCTTGCATCACCATTGAGGGCTGTACATCCTGTGTGGGGCATATCCTCACCATGCGTGATGGGCAGAACTGTCAGACATCCCCCTCTGGTATGTATGGTGCATGGCTGTTTAACAGTGGCCAGGTGTGTGAACACCTGGGACTGCTGGCGTACTGTGTTGTGCCATGGGTAATGTTCCCAGGCTATGTATGGGTGGTTCATGTCACCCAAACGGTGCTGTTGTGAGAGCATGCCCACTCACCAGTGTCCTCAGGACATCTGTGAAGGTATCCTGTGTTTGTGAGGGTTGTCTGTAGCATGCAACAAACTGTAGGCCAGTCCTACACATGGTTAATTGCACCTACATATTCCCCGCAGCAACAACAACGTCTGTGGCATGACCGGTTACTGTTGTGTGGCGGACACACAGGATGGTCCGCATTCCGCCACCCATGCCGTCGCACCATGTGTATGCATGTCTGATCTGTGCCGACTCTAAGTGTCTGAGCATGCCCAGTAGGCAGCTGTAGATAGACACACAGCACAGTGCACACGCAGCCGTCTGCAGTAATACCCGGTGCATGCCTCTATCCCACAACGGCCACGCCTGTGGCATGGCCAGGTTTCTGTTGTGTGGCTGGACACACACGACGGTCCACATTACGCCACCCATGCCGTCGCAACATGTGTATGCATGTCTGCCCTGTGCCGAGTCTAAGTGTCTGAGCATGCCCAGTATGCAGTGATGTACTGATCAGTAGTTACTTGTTATTCTCGACTGCAGCACTAGCGTGTTAGTGTCTGGCCTTGGGATGGTAACAGACTGCGTGACTGCGCACTCTGTCCGAACACCCAGGCGCGTGCCTTTGCAAATGATACCACTCCACGTAGGGTATGCCTCCTGACAGCGCTCTGCTCAGTAAACTTCATTAGCGCGTTCTGTAAATGCTTCATACTGTAGTGTGTTCATGTAGATAGGCGAGGTTCGCCCCCCTTTCCGTGTGTGTGTGTGTGTGTGTGTGTGTGTGTGTGTCTGTGTGTGTGTGTGTTTCCATCTGCCTCTGCGACTGATTATGCTTTTAGACGCTCCGCAACACATGCCTTGGCTATTGCCAACTATTGTCTTGTGGGTGAGGTCAGCAGCCTACACGTATGCCTCTGACAGCGGTGTGTTTAGCAAACTCGGTGGCAGCGTTCTGTAAATGCTTCATACAGTAGTGTGTTCATGTAGATAGTCGTAGGTTCGTCCCGTCCCTTCCCTGTGTGCGTGTGTGTGTTTCCAGCTGCCTCTGCGACTGATTATGCTTTTAGACGCTCCGCAACACATGCCTTGGCTATTGCCAACTATTGTCTTGGTGACGCCAGCAGCCTACAAGTATGCCTGTGACAGCGCCTGTTTAGCAAACTCGGTAGCGCGTTCTGTAAATGCTTCATACAGTAGTGTGTTCATGTGGATAGTCGTAGGTTCGCTCCCGTCCCTTCCGTGTGTGTGTCTGTGTGTGTGTGTGTTTCCAGCTGCGCTCGACCGATTATGCTTTTAGACGCTCCGCAACACATGCCTTGGCTATTGCCACGTATTGTCTTGCGGCTGACGCCAGCAGCCTACAAGTATGCCTGTGACAGCTCTGTTTAGCAAACTCGGTAGCAGCGTTCTGTAAATGCTTCATACAGTAGTGTGTTCATGTAGATAGTCGAGGTTCGTCCCCCGTCCCTTCCGTGTGCGTGTGTGTGTGTGTTTCCAGCTGCCTCTGCGACTGATTATGCTTTTAGACGCTCCAACACATGCCTTGGCTATTGCCAACTATTGTCTTCGCGGGTGACGTCAGCAGCCTACAAGTATGCCTGTGACAGCTCTGTTTAGCAAACTCGTAGCGCGTTCTGTAAATGCTTCATACAGTAGTGTGTTCATGTGGATAGTCGTAGGTTCGTTCCGTCCCTTCCGTGTGTGTGTCTGTGTGTGTGTGTGTTTCCAGCTGCGCTCTGCGACTGATTATGCTTTTAGACGCCCGCAACACATGCCTTGGCTATTGCCACCTATTGTCTTGGCGGCTGGCGCCAGCAGCCTACAAGTATGCCTGTGACAGCTCTGTTTAGCAAACTCGGTAGCTGCGTTCTGTAAATGCTTCATACAGTAGTGTGTTCATGTAGATAGTCGTAGGTTCGTCCCCGTCCCTTCCGTGTGTGTGTGTGTGTTTCCAGCTGCCTCTGCGACTGATTATGCTTTTAGGCGCCCATAACACATGCCTTGGCTATTGCCAACTATTGTCTTATGGTGACGTCAGCAGCCTACAAGTATGCCTGTCACAGCGCTCTGCTTAGCAAACTCGGTAGCGCGTTCTGTAAATGCTTCATACAGTAGTGTGTTCATGTGGATAGTCGTAGGTTCGCTCCCCGTCCCTTCCGTTTGTGTGTGTCTCTGTGTGTGTGTGTTTCCAGCCGCGCCTCTGCGACTGATTATGCTTTTAGACGCTCCGGAACACATGCCTTGGCTATTCTCACCTATTGTCTTGCGGCTGACGTCAGCAGCCTACAAGTATGCCTGTGACAGCGCTCTGTTTAGCAAACTCGGTAGCGCGTTCCGTAAATGCTTCATACAGTAGTGTGTTCATGTGGATAGTAGGTTCGTTCCCCGTCCCTTCCGTTTGTGTGTGTGTGTGTGTGTGTGTTTCCAGCTGCGACTGATTATGCTTTTAGACGCTCCGCAACACATGCCTTGGCTATTGCCACCTATTGTCTTACGACTGACGCCAGCAGCCTACAAGTATGCCTGTGACAGCGCTCTGTTTAGCAAACTCGGTAGCGCGTTCTGTAAATGCTTCATACAGTAGTGTGTTCATGTAGATAGTCATAGGTTCGTCCCCCGTCCCTTCCGTGTGTGTGTGTGTTTCCAGCTGTCTCTGCGACTGATTATGCTTTTAGACGCTCCGCAACACATGCCTTGGCTATTGCCAACTATTGTCTTGCGGGTGATGTCAGCAGCCTACAAGTATGCCTGTGACAGCGCTCTGTTTAGCAAACTTCGTAGCTGCGTTCTGTAAATGCTTCATACAGTAGTGTGTTCATCTAGCTAGCCGTAGGTTCCTCCCCCGTCCCTTCTGTGTGTGTGTGTGTTTCCAGCTGCGACTGATTATGCTTTTAGACGCCCCGCACATGCCTTGGCTATTGCCAACTATTGTCTTGCGGGTGATGTCAGCAGCCTACAAGTATGCCTGTGACAGCGCTCTGTTTAGCAAACTCAGTAGCGCGTTCTGTAAATGCTTCATACAGTAGTGTGTTCATGTAGATAGTCGTAGGTTCGTCCCCCGTCCCTTCCGTGTGTGTGTGTGTGTGTTTCCAGCTGTCTGCGACTGATTATGCTTTTAGACGCCCGCAACACATGCCTTGGCTATTGCCAACTATTGTCTTATGGTGATGTCAGCAGCCTACAAGTATGCCTGTGACAGCCTCTGTTTAGCAAACTTGGTAGCGTTCTGTAAATGCTTCATACAGTAGTGTGTTCATGTAGATAGTCGAGGTTCGCCCCCGTCCCTTCCGTGTGTGTGTGTGTGTGTGTGTTTCCAGCTGCCCCTGCGACTGATTATGCTTTTAGACGCCCGCAACACATGCCTTGGCTATTTCCAAATATTGTCTTGCGGGTGACGCCAGCAGCCTACATGTATGCTCGACAGCGCCACGCCAGTTAACTCGGGTAGTTGTGTAATTGATTCATACTGTACTGAGTTCATGTAAATAGGCGTAGGTTCATCTCCGTCCCTTCCGTGTGTGTGTGTTCCGTTGTTTTCGACCATACATCTGAATAAGCAAATTGTTACAGTGTTCACAATCAACAGTGTGATATTTAAAATCATGTTAGGACTCACATTGTTGTTTGTGAACATTCGTGAGACATAGCATATTTCCTGCACACGCTAGGAAACAACGAAACGCTGCATGTTTTCATGAACTGTTCAAATGTTACGAAGACTTGTGTTGTGTCGAACCACGGTGACTATTCTTGCTGCAGGTTTCCGGTTTGTTTGTGTTGCATAGTACAATATCATGTAATACGTGTGTTCATAGTATGCTTTCTGTGATGTTGACATGTGTGTGTTTCAGCAGTATGTCTCTGCTTTCTATGCTGTGGCTACATCCCCATTGCTCGCATAGAAAGTGACAAATGGAAGTGTAAGGGTGGACATTTAAAGCCTGGATACTTCCATGTTATGTGTAAGTCTCACGGGCCAACGGGTGATAGCGATACATGTCTATGAAGTACCTTTGGATACCATATGCGACCTGTCGTGGACTTAAATGTTTATGTTGACTGTTCCATCTACCTATGTGTGACATTGTTTGGGGCCATAGGGTGCCAGCAAGTCTTCCCTGCTCATTGGGTGTTTGCCATGGTGTATTGACATCAATCCTATTAATTCACCGAAGGATGTCTTTCTTTGGTGTCAACGCCATAGTTTGACCATCCTATGTCATTCCCAGCAGACGCGGGAGATTGTGCCATTGGTATCTTTACACAGGTGACCCATCTGTTCCACTGTATGGAAGCGCAGATCCCCATAGATGTGCTGGCACATGGTGTGTTGTGTACCGGTATCTGCTCAGCGGTCTTTCTTTGAATGGGGTGTGTACTGTACACCGTGATCTGTATTCCCTGGGTTATGCCTTGCAACAGCTGTGGATTCCCCAGGTTTGCAGCTATGGGTGCCATCTTGGCCGTGACGTTTGTCCATCCATGGGAACTGCCTACTGGACACTAGTATCGGGCTGTCAACATTTCACAGCTGCATTCTCCATTTCGGTGGATGATCGGTATTAGTATTGCGAGTAACGATATGCCATGGCCACGCCCACATCGGGCGGACGATGAATCATCTGCCAATCCACACCGACACCCATATATGCATACCCACGATCCCATGTCTGCAACCGTCGACAGTACCCCTTGCACACCCTTCATGTGTGCGGAAATGGGATGGACGACGCGGGTATGGATGCAGCAGCCTGGGGAGTCCTATTCATATGTCCTGCATTTCATGGACGGCTGTCATCACCCTTGAAGACACCTGTGGTGCACATATCTACCTGTGCCGTAGTCACGGCTGTCACCTCTTCCGGTTCACACTATGTTGCTCACACTCACTTAAGGAGTAATATTTGGGTCCTGCAATGGACACCGATGTGCATATGTAACGTTTAGGACATGTTGGACTGTGTCCATTCGGCCAGTGGGTTTGACTGCCGCCGTATGTTCCCCATTCCGGATGTCTGTCCGCCTACCCATATTATGTAGTGCTACGTAACCCGTGTCCTTCCACAATTTACCCATAGGGTGTTACTGTAGTCCTGCAGTTTGGCAACAGCTTTACATAATCCTCACAGGTACCATTGTGAACTATCCGCCACTGAATTGTCAGTATAACACAGCCGGTACATGTAGAACCTATGTATTCATGACAGTATGTCGGTTATGTGTGTGAACTCCATATTTTAGCGATAGTATGGCCTTCCTAGTTGACGTTGTTGGTGTGCCATTAATATGTGTTCCACAGGTCGCAGGTATGTTCCGCCGAGTGGAGGCGGGTGATCCCCACATACTGGATAGCACCTTCGCTGCTGTACGCTGGGATTCGCATGGCAGGATGGATGTTCACGGGTGTATGTACTGCTGTTTCCATCTTTATGTCCTGTGTCATGCCCTACTACGGCTGTGTGATTCCACCAGGCTTGCTATTATGGGTGCCATCTTGTCCGTACGTTTGTCCATCCTTGGGAAATGCCTACTGGACACTGATGTAGGGCTGAACACATTTCACACATGCCTTTAGCATTACCCTATGGGTGCTTTGCATCCTTACTGGGGACTAAGGCACGCCCTGTACCCGCAGCCCTCCCACGGGCGGACAACGGATTATCAGCCAAACAACACCGAGACCCATTTTGCATACCCAGGATACCAGGGCTGCAACCCCCACGCACGTATGACACATCCTTCATGTGTGCGGAACTGGGATATGGGCGCATGTATGGACACGGCAGTCTGGGGACCTCTGTTCATATGTCCTGCATGTCATGGGCAGGTATCATCAACCTTAAACACGCTGGTGGTGCATATGTTCAGCGGTGCCGTGAGTCACGGTTTGTACCGGATTGGCTTTTTTGCGATACTGGCAAACAAGTCAAATTTTGGAGTCCTACAATGGACACCGATGTGCATTTGTAAAGTGTAGAACGTGTTTGACTGTCCCCATCTGGCCAGTGGTATTGACTGCCGCTGTATGTTCCCCAGTCGTGGATGTCTGCTTGACTACCCATCGCTTGTATGACATGGCCTATCTATATCCACGCGCCAGTATGCGTAAATACAGCAAACCTTGCATCCTGCCCATCTTCATAAAACGACATTATGGAACATATATCGGCTGAAACAGACACTGTCAAATACGATAGACTCCACAGTGAAAGGATACTGAGCTCTCTCAACTACTAACATGGGGCACCGGTCGGAGCACGGATGTCATGACATAGCCGTCCCTAATTCACTTCCTTCAGAGTCGGTTTAAAGCGAATTAATCAATAAACCTGCTCATAGTTAGGTGGACAGTGCTCCAAGTCTTGATTATAACGTGACATATACATATCAGTGTTGCATGCCTTACTTCATGGAAACAATAATACGGCAACAATGTGTTAATATATCTACAATATTGGTAAATACAATCAGTATCCGGACACATAGTTGATAATTGGTGAGAGTGCACCTTAGAATGTAGTGTGTTGATCAGGTTATTGTATATCGATGTGTATATTAGTAGCATTACGATAACAAAGCATGGAATCAATAGGTACTATTTAAGCATATATTTGACAATTATGAATGTAAACGCGTGTGGAGGAGACATCCGTAACCTTCCTGGTTCCACTGGATCACACACGCTATAACGCACCGCATGTCCGGGATTGTGGGTTCTGGCGCAGCGCGCACATGCATATCCGTATTCCGTTTATATATGTTTACAGTGTCTGTGTGGTTACGTGTTTTGCGTTACTTGTGACTATTCCGGTAACATATGTCTGATCCGTTCGGCGGGCGTGTGCAGAAAGCACACAGCTTTATATATGTAACAGTCTTTGCAGCATGGACGCTTTACGCACACGTGCACATCTATATGTTCTATAGTCATAATTCCAACGTGACTGCAGTCACGTTTGACTCTTACTGTGACCAGTGCACGTTAGCTGTTCGTTGTCATTAATATGCATACCCGTGGTACCTATGTACATTTACATATCATCCCGCACACGCACGTCACAGGCATCCATTCTCCTGCTGGGAAAGGTGCGGTACTGCATGTTGAACATTCCTAATTCCCCCTCGCTCATGGCCCAGGATGCATATGTCGTCACCACAGGGCTGTTCAGATGACAGCTGCTTATATCCCATATGCATACAGGCCTTCGATTGTCAGGGTGTTGCTGTGGTGCTTTGGGTTTGGTCTTGGCCGCCCACTGTACGGGACCGCCTGACCCTGTACGAATGTTAGATGAGTCACATGGGCACGTTTTGTCCGTGTCCATGGTACCATGTCACGGCCCCCCCCCCAATTAGTCTTAACCGTGTGCGCCGATTGGCCGGTGTATCCGTTGTAGATCTCGTTATACTAATTGCACACGGGCTGATCGAACTAACCTACTGCCATTACTAACCCTCCGTATGTATGGCCTGTGTCGCAATATTACAAGGGTTTAACATTGCGCATGGCGACTTTCACTGAGCCACAGACATGTCCGTTGCTTTGTTTGGCCCGGTTCCGCTGTGCTACACATTTAACATGGCGTAACAGGTTGAACAGCTCGACACGAGGACATCGGGTTGTCCGTCGTTGTCTATTATTGAATGTCTCTGTGGAGTTTGTTTCACAAAGCGACACATTGTCGGCATTGTTAACGGACATCTCGCGCAGTACGTCCGCAACGACGCGGGTGGCGATGTCTGCGCTGGCGGCGAACAGGCATTATGCTGTGCCATTATGTCTGGGGATATATGGTTTCTTTCGCCGTAGATGATGTGCCATACTAGCAATGACCCTAGCGATGACCCGGCGTCTGGGTGTGGGTACTGCTGTATTACCCACGGAAGAGTGGCCTTAGGGTAGTGGTGACCCAGGCAGAGGTTGCCACCGATCGTCGCCACCCGCTACCCCCTCCTGGTCTACCTACACCAAATAGAGTCTGGAAAGGTGCCCCGGTAGAGCAACACCCTAGACGGCTACCTACTTGGCCTATGCCTAAGGCCGGCTATGTGTGTGGTCCCTTGGGCATCGGACTCGGGAACGGCAATGCGTCTGCCGTTGGTATGTCAGCATTACCCACATCCAGCCCCAAGGCAGTCAACACAACATCCATGGGTCCACATGGTGTCCCAGCTGTGCACTCCGGGAACTCTATGGGGAATTTAACCCACACTGGACAGCTGTAATCCTAGCCTCACCTCAGGATACGCACCTGAGTAGTAGCACAGGCGACTGTAGTCACACTCCACATAGATGGTGCCTCCACTGACCCTGGGTATTACCATACCATTAGTTTGACAAGCCTTATCTGCAAAGCCATGGAGATGGATCATAATGGGACACATAGATGAGGACATAGGGGACCCGTGATACTTTGGATACAACCCAGTTTAGCTTGGTCATAGTCAGATCATGCCCTTTACATGTGTTTCACTTTGTAGAATCAGTCACCAAGGCCATTGCTGAGGGTAAACCAGTCCATACAGCCTACCTCAACCCGGCAGAGGCCGCCGACACAATACCCCTCGGGTATCCTTGATAAACCCGTCATCTTGAATGTAAATCCATACATCGCCATATGGGTTTGCAAGCGGGCTAGGTCACAGAACACACATGGCCATAGTTGCTGGCGCCATGTCATACTCACAGCCAGTCACAGGTGGTGTCCCATGGGCTCAGTCCTGGGTCCACTATTTCCAGCATCTACGTTTCCAATGTACACGCACACACGGGGTTATGGGTGACAATGTTTGCATACGACTGCAAACCGGATGCCAGGTCAGACACACATCTGACACAGATATCCTTCAGGAGTGCCTCACAGATGTGGATAAGTGGTACCAGAGACATGTCCTACAGCTAAATGCCAGGAAATGCATAGGCATACCCTTCGGGATGAACAAGGTTACCCCGAGCTACCATATAGGTGGCAGTCCACTGAACACGGAGGGCTTTACCAGTGATCTGGGGACCGCGTGTTGTTGTTAACGTTAGATTAGACACACATGTTGCTAACATAGTTGGGTAGACCTTCCACATTGCCTACATCATCATGAAGGATTCACATCTAGATCAGGGAGGTCATTGTCCCCTTGTACTCATCACTCAATAGACCTATGATTGGGTACAATGCCCGTTCAGAATGTATCTGACCCAACACCTGCAGCAGCTGGAAAGGCACCAACAGGTCTTCGACAAACGGATGCAGGGTCTCAGGTATATGTGTTATACTGACCGACTGAAAGGATTCCAGCTGTATACAGTTGCATACCACTTGCCCAGAGGTGACCCGCCTGGCATGCACGGCTAGGTCGAACCAGATCTGATGACTATGCTTCACGTAAATAAGGTAGATCCCTCAGAACCACAAGGGCAGCTGGCGACACCTTGACACTGTCATTAATCGAGCGTGTTGTTGGGACGATTCATCACCCAGACACTCACTATGCTGTGGAGCGACATCCCAGTACATGTGAGGGCAAGCACCTCGCTGGCATTCTGTTAGTATTTACTCAAGCATGTCCTGATTGATTTATTTCTGTAACCTTCTAAATGAATGTTACATTAGCACATTGTGAATCTTTACATTTCGTTGGTCTATTTTACAGTAGTCATATTCATACGGTTTATGTGTATATATTATGGTTCATTCATATTACTAGGTGTCTGCAGTTCTGTTAATATATTGGCACAATCCGTAGGACATATACATGTAGCTTACACAGTCAGACATTTGGAAAACATTTTATGTTGGTTCATGTTTCATATATGTACATATATTTCCATTTTCCGATGAAGACTGTACCTTTCAAGCAATGTCTGTTGTCCTCACTGTGTGGGATGTGTAACCCAAGTAAGGTTTGTTCGCTTGTCTGCCTTTAAGGCATGTAATTAGTACCTAGCACATCTAATGTACCAACCAATTAATGCTTGTAAATGTAGTAGGTTGGACTACATTGTATGTAGTCTGAATAAGTCTGCTTATGAAACAGGCGGTGTGCTCCAATAGACTATGGTGACTGCCTTTAATTCTTGGTGTGCTCTGGTTGGTCACTGGCCAGTCCCTACAGTACCTCGTCTTTGCTTTGGACTTCATCGGCTGGTTGTCTGTGTTTCTTGTATGGGGAATGTCAACTGTAGTCCCTATGTGTATGACTTGTGTAATGCTTTACTACGACAGTGTAATTCCACCAGGTTTGCATTTATGTGTGCCATCTTAGTCATACGCTTGTCCATCCATGTGAATTGCCTACTATACACTGGTATGGGGTTGTACACATTTCACACCTGCATTTGCATTCCCGAGTATGGTGTGCATTATTAGCGGAGAGTAGCGCATGTGCTGGCACACGCCCTCCACGGGCGGGACAAAGGATTGCCCTGCTAAACAACACTGAGGCCAGATTCTACATACCCAGACTCCTCTTGACTGCAACAGTGGACAGTACCCATTACACATCCTTCATGTGTGCTGCAGTGTGATGTGGACGCAGCTGTATGGACCCGATACCTGGGTATTTCTGTGGATGCGTGCCGCAGTTCATGGACAGCCATCATCAACATTGAACACGCTCCCCTGCCTATGTGCACCTGTAACGTGGTGGCGACAATTAGATCACATAGTAATGCAGGAAGCTAGCAGGCATTCTCTGAACAGAATTTTGGGTCCTACAATGGACACCGATGTGCATATGTCAAGTTAGATGTTGCTGGACTGCGTCCACCTGCCCAGTGCTTTTCACTGCTGGTGTATGTTCCCCAATCGCGGATGTCTGTTTGACTACCCATTCCACATGGTGCTACATAACCGCCGCGTTAGTACTGTGAACAAATGACATACATCCAAAGATGGTGGTTACCAACTGCTTCATATAAACCTCAGACATCCCAATGGGACATATCCGTCACTATATTTCCAATATAACACCACCAGAACATGTTGCTTACCTATGCATTCATGTAACCATGTTGTCTTCGTAGGTGGGAATGCCATAGTTTACACATCCTACGTGACGTTGTGTGTGCCATTAGTATGTGTTCCACAGGTCGCACATCTGTTCCGCTGTACGGTAGCGGGTGCTCCTCAGTCTGTTGCTGGCAGACTGAGTGCTGTCTTGCCGGTGTTGGCACGAGTCCGGCTCTGTATGTGGAATGTCAACTGTAGTCCCTATGTTTATTTCCTGTCATGCCTTACATGCTATGTCATTTACCGGGTTTGCAGTTGTGGGTGCCATCCTGGCTGTCACGGGTGTCCATCCATGACAATTGCCTACTGGACACTCAGTATAGGGCTGTACACATTCCACACCTACATTTAGCATTCTCCGGAGTATGGTTTGCATTATTAGCGGAGAGTAAGGCAGGTGCAAGACAAATCCTCCCACAGGGCGGGAAGAAGGATTGCCTGCGGTAAACAACACCGAGCACAGAGTCTACATACCCAGAATCCCTTGGCCGCAACAATTGCCAGTACCCATTACACATCCGTCATGTGCGGAAGTGTGATGTGGATGCAGTTCTATGGACCCAGTACCCTCGCTTTTTCTGTGCATCTGTGCTGCTTTACTTGGGCAGCTATCAGCAACATTAAACACGCTATGTGCATATGTGTACCTGTGACTACAATGAGTTCCATTAGGTGATTAAATAAGGCGGAAGAGCTGTCCTTTAGACAAATTCTTGGGGCCTACAATGGACAGCACTGAGCAAATGTAAAGAGTAGAGCTAGTCGGACTGTGTCCTTGAGCATTGGATTTCACTGATACTGTGTGTTCAGGGATCGCGGATGTCTGTTTGCCTACCCATTCCACATGGTGCTACATAACCAGCTGATTTAGTACTGTGAGCAATTGACATACATCCAAAGATGCTGGTTACCAACTGCTCATATAAACCGAACATCCCAATGGGACATATCCGTCACTGTATTTCCAATATAACACCACGGAACATGCTGCTTACCTATGCATTCATTTAACCATGTTGTCTTTATAGGTGGAATGCCATAGCTACATATCCTACTTGACGTTGTGTGTGTGCTATTAGTATGTTCCACAGGTGGTACATCTGTTCCGCTTTCGGTGGCGGGTGCTCCTCAGTCTGTTGCTGGCAGACTGGTGCTGTCTTGCCGGTGTTGGCACGAGAGTCCCGCTCTCTATCTGGATTGTGAACTGTGGTCCCTTTGTGTATTTCCTGTCTGATGCCTTACCGCGCCTATGTCATTTACGGTTTGCAGTTGTGGGTGCCATGCTGGCCATACGGTAGTCGATCCATGAGAATTGCCTACTGGACAGTAGTATGGGGCTGTACATTACACCTACATTTAGCATTCTCCGGAGGATGGTTTGCATTATTAGCGGAGACTGTGGCAGGTCGTACGCACACATCGCTCCCGCGGCGCGGGAGACAGTATTCCCTGCGAGAACAACACCGAGCACAGAGTCTACATACCCAGAATCCCTTGACTGCAACAATTGGCAGTACCCATTACACATCCGTCATGTGTGCGGAGGTGTGATGTGGATGCAGTTCTATGGACCCGGTACCCTGGGTATTTCTGTGCATCTGTGCTGCATTACATGGACAGCTATCAGCAACATTAAACACGCTATGCGGTGCATATGTGTACCTGTGGCGACAATGAGTTCAGGTGCAGCGTTGGAATCTTTATTCGATTCTTTCCACAATTTTGGGTCCTACAATGGACACCACTGTGCATATGTAAAGTGTAGAGCTTGTCGGACTGTGTCCTTGTGGGCAGTGGGTACTCTTTTATGCTACCATTTTGATATATATCTGGTAATGTTTGTCCTGAGATATCAGGACATTTGACATGTGTTCGGTTTATTTACAGGACACGGCTGGCCAGAGAGGCATATCCCTCTCAGGTGGAACAGGTGTTTACCTTGGAACATATGCATCGGATTTTCAGCGATTACAATGTTTCAGTAGCGGTATGTTGCCTAATATACCATCAATGTCATATTTATTACCCCATTTTGCCGTAACTCACATTATGTGCTCTCTGCGATTGCATATTCTTCACGTCACCCGTCAAATGCGGATCACATGATCTGTTGCTTCAATAATCTCCCATATCCTCTACCACGACTGCACACGCCTTCTGTCATAACACGTGTGTCTCCTTCCCTGTATCCACTGTAGTGTCTACATTCACTATTTACTCTGCTGTGTGTTCCCCTGACCTATGTTCAGATTTAACAGTATGTGGGTGGGTCTTGACCCGATATCACTACTGTTAACAGAAACTTTCTAATGTAGTCTGGTCCCTGATCTACAATGGTACACAAAAGGCAGACACTCCTTTACCTGGGCCTCCTGTTTGCTTAGGCTGCACGTTTTCTTCTTGGGATCCAGTTTTCCTCGCTTTTCAGCCACAGATCAGACAGTAAACAGCCTCTTTACACACAACAATTCAGTGAGTCTTTCATTCAAGAAGAACCATTTATGCATATTCTCCGCGTACATATGTCTAACCAGCCATGCATCTGACCTGTAGCTTACCAAAGGGAATTCCGGATTACAAGGATCGCGATGTGAAATAAATTATTACAACCAGACTGTAGTTATCAGTAGACTTTTCTAAGTGACAGCCGATAACACAGGAGGCTCGAGTTCGGACAGTTTTAGTAGTGTACACAGGCAGGCTAAATAATGTACAGTCAAGTATGGGAGTTTTGTCTGACTCTATACAGTAAGCAGTTTCTTTATATAGTGTTTACAATCAGCATTTGCCCAACTTTGGCGTGGTGGTCACAGAGGCATTTCCATCACTATGGTCCGCAATAGTCTATACATGGGTGCTGGGCTGCGTGCTTTTAAATTGTTTTCTCATGGGAATAACTTTACAGGCTTGCAAGGCAACCTTGTACATTACAGTATCCTTTTGTGATTGTAGCTGTTTCAAGGACCCTAGACTGTTATTCGATACAGTGGACGGTGTTGGTGATCTGGTTAATGCTTTGTCATGTGGTAGGAGGTTGTAAATTGCTATCTTCCATTGAGCTCACCAAGGCCATCCTCCTCTGGGGAAGGAGTGCTATTATGCATGTACATACATTTATTGTTCTGTAACCCAGCCAAATGATTAATGATGACAGACATGTGAGGCTGCTGTTCTGCTTACTGCCAGGTTCAGAATTCCATCACAGTGCAACTTAGCTTCACCAATTACATGCAGGCTTAGTTCTGTGCCATATTATGTGAGGTACAATTCAATGCATTATATAGTATTTGAGTGTAAACTGGAACTTCATATGTGTTTCTATATATTTCACGAACAACATCCATCCAGCACTATGCATGTTGTTCCATCCTTTCTTGACCGTGTGTATTTGTCAAATTCGTCCAGCCATGCTCATCTCCATGTGATGTCCCAGTTTCCCCTTCTTTGCCTGTAGCACCCTGTTAGGATGTCCTGTGTTGGGCACCTGTTCCGCTTATATGTGATCGACTTCACTTGCAGAGATGATCGTCGATCGGTGGTCCACCGACCAGACTTGTCCACATGTACACTTTGCTGCCATTAATGCACGTGTGGCGTAAACCTAGATGGTTTGGAGCGGGTACATACTACATGCCGGATGTACACATTCTGCTGACACATTCACATGCAGCCATTTACATATCTGTACTCTGGGTGGGTTTGCTGACATGTGGGTCGTGTATTTGCCAGCGTGGCATTGCCCTAACATGCAAACATCTTACCACAGTTCAGCTATCCACATGGTCTGTGGTTGTATAGCTGCACTGCGGATGCCGTGAGTTTGAAGAGTTGAGGGTATACATGGGTGTGACGACATGTACAATGAGGGCTGTTGTGTAGTACATCCGAATGCATGTGTTCTGCTTCTGGATATTACACTTCATCATACACCATCCGGTGTATGCAACAAGAGATATTGCTGGGTCTAGGATATGTTGGTATGCACATGTATGCCTGTGTATGGGGTAACTTGCTTCCTTACTGTTGTTATGTCGCACAGCTACCCGCTATGTACTGTCACTACTGCTTGTGACCATTATGGTTGGCACCTTTTCAATGCCCATGGTGGGGCATGTTATGTGGACATCGACATTTGCAGGACTACATACCCAGGGCTAGTGCAGTAGACAGAACTTCACTTGTTTGCCATACTATGAGCCTATTCTGTTAGCGTTTGGGTTCCTTATTTATTTTCTTATGCCATGTCTGTGTTCCATACCGTAATGTATATGTTTTATGCTACTATTTACATGTATATTGCGAGAATTTATAACCAGGAGATCGCCAGGTCATTTTCCATTTCTGATTGTTGCAGGGACACCATTGTCCAATCAAGGGTCTGTCCATGGCACTTTGGGACAGGTAACCCTGGTGACCATGCCCATGTCGCTGCTGGGTTTCCACCTTTCCCCCTTTTTTCTGGGTAAACCGACTACATTGCCCGGGGGGCCTTAAAAAATTTCCCTTTTTTCCCCCGAAAATTCACTTTGTTTGGCCCCTTTTTTTGCTTTTTATTTGGAACGGGTTTTTTTGGTTTTTGTGTCTTTCATTTCAGGGAAAAACCTTCTGCTCCATTACATTTGGGGGAACCTTGGTGTCCACATTAGGGCCTCACCTTTTTTTCCGGGTTTTGGGGCACAAATTTCCCGGGAACCCGGGGCCCCCAAAAACCGGGGCGGTTGGTGACCCTTAATTGTTTATGGTCGCGGCCTGACCGCGGGGGTTACCCCTTCCCGAAACCCCAGAATTCCCGGGGTTTGTTTTTTTGGTCCTTTAAAATTAAAAATTTAAACCTTTGGGTTTTTATTTTCCTGTTTTTAACCGGGGCTTTTTTGTTATAATTTGGGGGCCCTTCTTTTGAAACCTCTTTTCTGCCTTTCATTTCCCGGGGGCTTTTGCACATTAGGTTGCCAAAAATTTTCCCGCCGGGGTTTAGCACCCCCAAACATTTTACCTGGGGTCGCCAGCAAAAAGAGGTTTGTGATTTGCCTTTTTTAAATTTCGTAGGGAAAATTTCCCTAAAACCCCAAGGTTACCGCCTTGGCCAAGCCCAATTTCCCGGGGTTTTATTTTTGGGAAAAATTATTTCCATTAAAAACCCCTTTCGTTTTTGTCCTGTTTTTAAAAACATTATTCGAAATTTGTTCCCTAAAAATTTTGTATTATTTGAAATTTTTTAATTTTTTTTTCAAAATTTTTAAGGGAAAATTTTCTTTTCCTTAAAAAATTTTTGGAAGGGAAAATTTAAATTTTAATTGTTTAAAAAATTGGGGATTTTGAGATAATGGTTCAATTTTCCCGGTATTTTAAGGGTTTTTCCAAAAAGCATTTTTTAACTTTTTGCAAATTTTTTTAGGGCCTTTTTTCCCCGTATTTAAAAGTTTGGGGGTTTTTTCATTCCCATTAAAACTATTTTTCATCATTAAAAATTTTTAAAGGGGATTTTTCTTAGGGGAAAAGGGGTTTTTAAAAATTCTTTTTCTGTTTGTGATGGGATTTAAAAATTTTTCCCCGTTTTTGGTTTGAAAACCTTTTTTTTCATTGGTTTTAAATGTTCAGTTGGGGTTTTTAATTCCCAAAGGGGGGATTTTAAAGGTTTTTAATCTGGAACAAATTTCCTTTTTTGGTAGAAATTTAGGGTTGGGGGAAGTTAAAATTTTAAATTTTGGAATTTGATTTTAAAAAGTTGATTACTTTGGGTTTTCCCCGATTTTATTACCTTTTTTAATCCCCCTTGTGGAGTTTTTTAAATGTTTTTCCCAAAAGGGGTGTTAATTTTGGTTGCTTTAACCATTATTCAAGGGTTAAATTAAAATTTTAGGATGTTGTATATGGGCCTTTGGTTTTGAGATTTCAAACCTTTTAAAAATTCCCGTGGTTTTTTTAGAGGGGGGGGATTAAAAATTGGGTGATTTGGGGTTTCCCCTTTAATGGTTTTAATGGCCCAGGGTATTTTTAAACCCCCTGGGGGGGTTTGTTGACCACTTTTAAACCAAATTCCCGAAAGGGGTTTAAAGAGTTTGGAAAGGGTAGTTTTCCCCGAATGGGGGGTTTTTTGGGGGATTAAGGGGTTTGGTTTAAACCCCAACAATTTTTTGGGAAAATTTTAAAAAAAAGGAGGAGGTGGGAAAAACCTGGGTGGGGGAAATTTGGAGGTACCCCAATTTTGTAAAAATTCCCGTTTTGCCCAAGTTAAAATTGCACTTTGGGAAAAACCCGGGTCCCTTGTGGGAAAACCTTTTTTGGAGGGGGGATAATTTTTTTGAATTAGGGGGGCAAACCCCCTTTGGGGTTTTTAAATTTAAAATGGTGAAAAGTGGGAGAGTTATTCCCGGTTAAGTAAAAGCCCTGGGGGTTGCCGGTCCCAGGATGCCGTGTTTTCAAGGGGTGCCTTTTTTGAGTATTTTTTGGGTTTAAGGGGCTTTTGCACTTCCTTTTAGAAACCTTTTTGGGGGGGGTTTTGCCTTTCCTTTCCTGTTTATGGTTTGGTTTTAATTTTGTTTTTTGCCTTTCCCCAAAAGGGAATTGGGGGCCCCAAGATTCCTTGGGAAAAGGGATGAAGGTGGGCCCTTGGAAAAAGTGGTGGTTTAAAGTCATTTAAGGACAAAAAGGGGTCCCCAGAATGGGGCCCCCCCAGGGGGTTTACCTTTTGGCAACATTTTTCCTTTGTTTACATTTTTTGGGGAACCCCCAGTTTTTTCCCCATTTTTGGGGTTTGGGTCCCTGTTTTGGGTACAAATCCCGGAACTCTTAATTCTTTTTTTGTAGGTTTCCCGGGGTCCCTCTCAGGGGGCAAAATTTACCCCCCAAAAAATGGGAAAAAACTTTTTTAAAAAATTTTACTTGGTTTTTGGGGGGGGGGAGTGGAACCTGATTGCATGGTGGTGAATTCCTTTGGAAAACCCGACCAGTTTGGGAAACCCTTTTTTTGTTTGCCCTGGTGGGGGGGGAAAATCCCGGGCCTTGGGACTAATTAGAAAGGTTAATAAAAACTAGTGTTTTGGGGGTGGGGGGTTTTGGCCCCCTTTTTGGGTGTTTTGGGTTTAATCAATTTAGTCTGGGGATGGGTCCTGGGTGGTTTGGGGAATTTTAAAGGGTCTTTTTTTTTCTTTTCCCTTTTGGAGGTCCCCTGTTTTAAAACAGGGGGGTTTATTTAAGAAAGGCCCACCCCCAATTTTTTTTTGTGGGTTTCATGGTTTTGGGGGGTATATTTATAGCCTTTTTTGTGAGGGGTGTTTTGGGCCAACCTTCTCCCACAGATTTCAAGTTTCCCTTTGGGTTGGGAGGCTTTTAGTTTGGCCCAGATTTAAATGCATCCCCCAGGTTTTTTTGTGTTTGGTTTTGGGGGAAGGGGTTTTTTTGAACCTTTTAAAAACACATTGGGGGCCCCAAAAGCCCAGATTCAAAACCCCGGGGTGACAGGGAGGCCCCTGGGGCAAACTTGGCTTGCCTGAAAAAAACTAATTTTTTTTAAATGGGGAAAAGAAATTTTTCCGTTTTTTAAGCAAAAAAAAGGCCTTTTACAAAAGGGTTTTTTTCTGGGAAAGAGGGAAGATTGGGGCTAAGGGGAATACCCGCCTTTTTTGGGGTTTCAAGTTTTGAACCCCGTTCCCCATGTAAAAATCCAGGGAAGGGGCTTGGATTAACCCAAAACAATGACCCCCAAGGGCAAGTCTTTTTATGACCTACAGGAGGGTCCTGGGAAACCACAACATGCAGGAACCCCCCTTGTTTTCCTGGGATACATCCCCGGTTGTATAATCACCTATAAAACAATTTTTGCTTTTTTCCACATACAGATCTGTCATTGGGCATTTGGGTTTTGTTAAACTGTTTTGGTTTTCACCCAAAAAGGTTTTTAAACCCCACAAAGGGGGAAATATGGGTTTTGGGGGTTTTTTCATAAATATTTTGAGTTGGGTTGAAACCCCCCTGAACCTTTTCAATTATTTGGTTTTAAGAGTTTTTCCCCGTTTGGCAGTAAGGTTTATTTCCACAAATTTAATTTTTGGGGGGAAGGAATTATCACCCCTAGGTTTCCACCTAAACCCAGATTCTAGATGACAAGGAAAAGGGGGTTTAAAATTTGGGCTGCCCGGTAAAAACCAAATAAAAAGAAAGGTGTTTTTTGAAAAAAAAACATGACAAAACGTTTTTCCAGGTAAGAGGGAAGGGGGGAATTCATTGTAAATCCCTTATTTAGTCTTAAAAAGCTAACAAATTGGGCATTTGCCTCCGATGGGGTTTTTAAATAAAAAATGACCCCCAAAGGACAATACCTGAAATCAGAGTTTGAACCCCAATACAGGAAAGGGGTTTTTGGGTGAGGGACCCCCCAAACCCAGGGTTTTACAGCACATTTGGCCAATTTTTCCCCTCTATTTAAAACCCTGTACCCATGAATTCCACCAACAGGTTCCAAACAAAAGGGACACTTGGTTTAAGGGGCAGATGGGGATTTCTTTCCCCGTGATTGGGTTAAAACCAAACCTTAAAACAACTTAGAGAAGGCCCTCCCGAAAGTAGAGAATAATTGTTTTACCATATCAAAACCTTCCAAAGGCCCCTAACAATCACCCCTATTTTCCCCTTTTAAAGGGGATTGGCCATTTTTATGGTTACAAGGTTTTTGCCAAATATGTGGGAGAACCAACCCTAAAAAAATTTTCCAAATAATTTACATGCACATCACATCCGCTAATTTAAACAATTTAACATTTTACTCCCCCATTTTTCATTAAAGTGGACCAGTTATGTGGGAAAAAACTTGACCTGGAGAAACCCACCCCTTTGGGGAAAAGCTAAGGAACCCTTTTGGGTATTTACAAAGGCCCAAACAAAGCCCAATATTGATTTACCCCCCAAAAGTTAATTAACCCTTCCCTGAAATACCACCAGGCAGCCGGGCCCTTGGACACTGGGAAAAAGGGATAATGGGGAGGTTTTTTTCCCGTGAAGTTTTCCCATTAAAATGTATAATGGCAAAACAAACCCTCCCGTAAACCTTGTTAGCCCAAATCCCCAAAGGAAAACAACACATTTTTTCCTTTAAAAGGGTATTGGTTTTTAAAGGCTTACACCCGCCTTCCCCAATTTTACTTGCATTAATGTAAAAACCCTTTCCAACCCCTGGTTGGGAAGGTAAGAAAACCATTAAAAACAAACCCGGGCATCCCCTTCCAAAACAAAATCCCCCATGGGTTGGGGCAAATCCTTTTCACACAACCCATATATGGGATTTTCCCAAATCACCCTTGGCCCCCAAATGGGGTGTAACCCCCAAAAATTCAAAATGGGACAGTTATGTGGATTTTCCCCAAAACCCCCTTTTAAAGGGAATTTAAAAAGGGTATACATGGCCCCGGGTTAGCCTTTAAAAGTTTGGGGCTTTGACCTTCTATATTATTCCTTTCAAATAAAAGGTGCCCGTGTCCCCTTGGAAATGGGCCCCATTATACCTAATGTTAACTCTGTTCAGGGCCCTGTGAAAGGAAACACAACAAAAACCCCCGGGGCCCTTGGGAGGAACTTTTCCCAAAAGGGTTAAGGTTTTTGGGGGCCCCAAACCGCACAAGGGAGGTGGCCCCAGGCACTGTAAAGAACCAAAGACAGGCAAAAAAGCATGGAATGCAATCCCCCAGGGGAACAAAGGTGCCCCCAAAACTTTTGGGAAAACCCAACCCAGACTCAAAAGGGGACAAAACATGGCCAACCCGGGGCATTGCAAAACAACATTTAAAGTTAAAATGATATCATGGAGGTTGGGGGGGGCTCTTAAACCCCGGGGGTAAGTTTCCTGGTTAATCATTTTGCCATATCCAATTATTCCACCATAATTAATGGGTCATTCAAATTTAAAGTAACATCATTTTGCAAACCCTGTTAAAACAGGGTACCAAAGGATCCCTGTTGGGAAAATTGCAATTAAAAGTTGGGGGCCCAAAGAAAACCGGGGGTGGAACATGCAACCAAATTGCACCCTGTAAGCAAACAACCCGGGGGAAAAGGTCAACGGTGTGGGCCCCCCCCCATTTAAAAAACCTCTGGCCCCCTGGGGCAGCAGCCTTTTAAAGCCTTTTTTATTTTTCAGGATGGGGGTTTTCCAAAAGACCCAATTGCCTTGTGGCCATTTACCACATGTACACATAATGTATGGTCCTGTCACAATATACAGGTTGGACCTGCAATGCATCACAATGGCTACCCATGTGCAGTACTTGCAAACTATGTGAAACACCGACATGAAATCTCACAAACTGTCATTGCTAGATGTGTGGACATCTGTGCATACAATGGTGGAGGTGTTGTTCACTGTAGGGACATGTACTACAGATCAGAACTACACATGTGGGGAATGCAAACAGTACTACACAGTGAGCTGGAGTATGGCCAGCCCACAGGATTCACCGGTGTGGATTATACCCCTGCTATGAATGTCACACAATGTGATGTGCTATCTGACATGTCCATGACATCTAGTGGGCTGGCTGCAACACTGCCTAACTATCCTGAAAAACATATCCCACATACCAAACATACCATCCTTTGTCTGCATAACCCTGTCATCAGTGGAGCATATGACATCTATGGGTGTATGTCATATGGGAGAACACAGACATGTGAAATAGATGCCCATCACAACCATTTTTTCAACACATGTTCACACATGGCCATGGAGGATGGCCAGAGACATGAAGCAACACACACAGTAGACGTGATGTGCTTGTGTGTACACCCTGTCGTACATTGGCTCCACATGGTCCAACTATGGCCTTTGTGTAATGGTTATATTGCAGATGTGAAACAATAGACATCCTACAGGCCTTGGCACATCTTGTGTAGGCGTGACATCAATCCACCACATAAGATGTGTTGTACATCTTGAGTGTGTCATGACATGACAGCAGTCACCTGTTGGGTTGATTGTCCTGTTGTTTTTAGCTTTAGGACTCAACAAACTGGAACTGATAGGTGATGTTGTTCAAGTTTGCCTAGATAGAAGTCTCTGAGCAGGCGAGCCAAGTATATCATCATGGGGTATGTTTCTGAGATTAAGTTCAAAAAGACATTGGTATTATCATGCTTTGATTTCTCTAGTAATTGCTTTGCCCTCTGTTCTGCACGTACAGTTAGTCCATTTGACTGTGGGTATTCTGGACTGCTAGTAACATGTATAAAGTCCTATTCTTTTGCAAATTTCTGAAACAACTGACTGGTAAATAAGGTACCATTGTCAGAAATAACTTTGTGTGGACTACCATGGACCGAGAAATGATGTCTCAACTTGGTGATAGCAGTAGACGTTAGGTTAGGTAGTAAATCGATCTCAAACCAGTTTGAATAAGAGTCTACCAACACTAAGTAATGCTGATTGTTCCACTTGAATATACTAGTGGCTACTGTTGACCAAGGTAGTTCAAGAACTTGACTTAGATGAAGTGGTCCTTTTTGCAAATGTGGTTTAGTACTATTGCATAATGAACAAGAAGAAAGTACTTTATCAATGTCTTTTGCTAGAGAAGGCCAAAATACTAGTCCTCTTGCTCTTCTTTTGGTAGATTCAGAACCTGGGTGACCACGATCAAATTCCTGGAAGCAGGAACAACAATTTATGGACCTTTTAAAATAATCCCATCTTCCATCAACATCTCATCTCTGTAAGGAAAATAAGTTTGCACTTGCGGTGGTACACTAGATTGCTTTGACGGCTATCCAGCATTAATGTAGTGGTTGAGCTTTTGCAAAACTGGATCAGTCTTTGTATGATCTCTCAGCTCATTAAGTCTTGTGGTAGAAAAATTATGCACTTCCATGACATCAAAGTCAAAATTCTCTGCATTAAGCTGTTCCACTGTATTTCTGGGTGATCCGGATAAGGTATCAGCCAGACAAAGGAGTTTGCCTTTTGTATAGACCATTTTGAAGTTGTACTTTTGCAATTTGAGCATCATTCTTTGTAATCTTGCTGGAACTGAATGCATGGGCTTCTTTAAAACATTAACTAGAGATTGGTGATCATTTTCAATCTGAATAGCTCGAACATAAATATAATCATGAAACTTTGAACATGTAAATACTATTGCCAAAAGTTCTTTCTCAGTTTGAGCATATTGCATTTCAGTTGAGGTAAGAGTTCTAGATGCATAGGCTACTGCTCTGCCTTCTTGAAGAATAACTGCACCAAGACCACATTTTGAATCATCACAGAAAAGAGTTACTGGTTTATTGGCATCACAGTATCTTAATGTAGGTGGGGTGGCAGTTTTCTGTTTATGGTCTTCAAATGCTCTCTGGTGTTGTTCCAACCAAGACCATGTAACATTTTTTGTGCATTAACTCTCTCAAAGGCACTGTCAACTTGCTGAAGTCTGGTATAAACTTGCCTAAGTAGTTGACCATATCAAGAAAATGTTGTAGAGCTTGAACATTATCTGGTGCTGACATCTCAAGAATGGCTGCTTGCTTGGACGAGTCTGGTTGCAACCTAGTGCTAGTAAATAACTGACTTACATATGTAACTTCTGGTAGTCTGAATTTGGACTTCAGAGGATTGAACTTCAACTTCACTTCATGTTCTCTGTCTAAAACTTTCTTAAGATTTCTGTCTTGCTCTGCTTTACCATTGCTTCCAACCAATAAAGCATCTACAATATGGCACAAGGATAACCTGAAGAAAAATTGCTCCATTACATGCTGAAAGACTTCACTTGCAGAAATTATTCCAAATGGCATCCTGAGGAATCTATATCTTCCACATGGGGTACTGAAAGTAGTCAGTAGTGAGGACTTGCGATCAAGCATCACTTGCCAAAATGATTTTTTTGCATCCAAGAAAGAAAAAACAGTGGCATTCAGTATTAGGGCTGTGACTTACTTGACTGTACGCATAGGGTGATGAGGTCTCTTTAATGCTGTGTTCAAATCTCTTGAGTCAATGCATATTCTGATTTTGTCTGAACCTTTTTTGTGAGCTGCTACCATGGACAACACTCATTCAGTTGGTTCTGTAACGGGACAAATTGCACCTTGCTGCACCATTTTATCCAACTGAGCTTTGAATTTATCCTGCGTAGCTATTGGAACTTTTCTTGCTGGTCTGACCACTGGATTGACCTCTGGGTCTAACTTTATAGAATACACAACTGGAAGTTTGCCTAACTTGTCATGGAAAACATCAGCATACTCTGAAAAAATAGCTTCAGTAAAATTGAAAATGGGACATGTGCTTATATGATGAACTTCTTTGGTAAAGGAAAGCAGATTCATTCTCAGACTGTCACTGAGACCCAACAGTGACTGCACAGGTCTTTCGACTACATAGTATAGTAAGCTGTAGCAGTTCTTAGCCAAATAACATGAAAGCGCTACTGAGCCTTGAGTTTGAATTTCTTCACCTCCATAAGCAACAAGTTTCACACAACTGGCCACATTAAGTTGCTCACCAGCTCTCACCTTAGCAAAGGTATCTGCTGACATAACATTACACTTTGAACGAGTGTCTACTTTGAGCTCAGTGGATTCACCATGGATCTGGACAGTACAAAACACTTTGTTTTTTGCCAACAAATTTACTGCATCATCCTTTTCAACAATTACTGATACACCATCTACATAGAAAGAGGAGTTGCAGCTCCCTATATGATCAACTTGCTTTTTAAAGTGACTTTTCTTTATAATTGTGTGAGGTTTACTTGATTTGTAAAACTTTTGAAAATGGTTCCATTTTTTACTCTTGTGGCATTGCTGACCAAATGCAAAGCACTTTTCTCTTTTAGACTCATGATTGGCATCACAATTGCGACAGTTAACAATAAAGCTTGATTTGGGTTTTGCTGACTCACCCTTGTACTGTACTGAGCATGTCATTCTCACTGAACTAGTCTTAGAATTTACTGGAAAACTACGGGTTTTACCTGCCACACTCACAGGGGTTACAGCTGCCATGTGCTTAGGCCTGCTTCTGCTAGCCACATGTTTGCATGCTGTCTAAATTTGCTCTTGGGCCTACAGAAACAATGCTCCTATCAATTTCAAGGATACTTGTGTGCCTTTCTGTAACTTCATGGATTTGACAAATTTCAATAGCTTTGTTCAGCATTAAATCACTGTCACGAAGCAAAACCGTTATCACTACAGCACTATTTATACTACACACAAGTCTGTCCTTTATTAACTCATCTTTTAAGTCACTAAACCTGCGTATTTTAGCTTTGTTTCTTAGGGCAGTAATATAAGCTGCAAAAGTTTTCCCTTGCTTTTGATCCTATGTGTAAAGCAAATGTCTCTCTAATGTAACATTTGTCTGGAAGTTGCATATTTCCCTGAATTCACATTTCAAACACTCGGGGTCCTCCCCTAATTCACTCTGTGCAACAATATGACAGTTTTCCCCTTCTCCTTCATATACTCCTGGTGCATACACAAATGAACACTCCCTTCAGCTGCCTCTGACCCAGCTAGGTTTAGCAAAATGAATGCCCTGGTGTGTGCATCTTTGTCAGAATAAGCTGCTTGTATAAAAATAAAGCACTCTTGCTCAAATACTCTGCAATTCTATGCAATATTCTAATTAAATACAAGTGGTACTGGTCTGCAAAATGCCTCTGCCATATTAACATATACCAAGGAAGGCTTTTGCAAGTATGTACGAAGACACACACACATATAAATATGCCATAGCACAACAAGCCTCTGAGTAACTGAACTTTGCAAAATAAGCCCCCTGGGCACAAGAATACTCTTGAAATCACTGTACTGTAAGAAATCACTTATTATCTGTGTAAGAAACATTTCAAAATTACTGCACTGTGCACATAAACTGGGCAGAAGAAGCTCAGAGTAAAAAAACATTTTGAAATAATTGCATTTTCCGAATAAACAGTACACAGCACATTGAAACTTTCCCAAAATGGCTGTACTTTTCTAAATAACTCTTTACAGTGCAAGAAACACTCCATAATGGTAGCACTCTGTGAATAGACACAACCAGAACAAGAAACTTTTCGAAATGGCTGTATTTTGACTGCACTTTACAAAATAGTTGCATTTTGCACACAAACTCTTTGGAATAAATGCACAATAATAAGCACACACTGTAAGCACTTTTACACACTTTCAAATACTTTGAATAAATCTACCCCGGGATTCATGAAGCTTGCACCAGGCGCAGGCGTAGCTTTGGCGATCTAACACGAAATATGGCCACCGAGCGATTCAGGTACGAGCTGTTTCCACATGCACTACCTGCGTGCAGCACAACTACACAGCTCCAGGCGCATGTACGCTAATTTCCCCATGCACAGCAGTGTAGCATGCAAAGGAAGGTATATAGCAATTCAGGAAGTGGTGCAGGCATAGTGTAAGCATGCAGAAATGTAAACTGAAAAAACAGTTTACATGTTTTCAAACATAAAAACGGAGCCATGACAGCAGACCAAACTCACATATTATACTGTTGATATATGCCAATGGCTAAATATATAACCATTGGCATAAAAAAACATGCACAAAACATAAAAAAGAACATTTAATATCATGGCCACATTATTGCAAAGTAAAATCGCAGTGCATTGGTGCACAAACCGGATCACAATGAAAATATATTTATATGTAATAAAACTGCAATGTAACACATTTCATGAATTCCCCATTATAGTCAATGGCACGCATGCTACACCACACCATGGCGCAAGGGTTGCTAAGGGGCTGTGACAGTGTTCTGCGTGGTAACTAGGAATTAGTAGTCAATGCCATGCAAATGAGACAAGTAATACTGAATCACAAAATCCCCACCGGCGTAAGAATGTACCTCACAGCGTAGCGGTACAACACCAAGGTGTGGCCTGGAGATAAAGATGACATCAAGAGAGGGGTGCGCCACCTCAGTTTTAAGCACATTGGAGCATTGCTAATCTAGTTTGCCTGTTGCTAAGCAAAGCCGCAGGATTGGGGTGTGTTGAAATAGCCATAGCTTTGCTTAGCTGAGAGCACATAAGGTAACCGAATGTGCATGTGAACATGGATGAAAACGTGCTTGAAAGCCGGTAAACGGTTGTGCACAGCATGCACCAGAGCTGAAACAGGAAGGATATGGTAAGAAAATAAGGAAATGCTGCAGCATGGTAATTGGAGTACAAATGAGTAATTAACACCTAGGAACCCACAGTGGGCCATTGACAACAGCTAACAAGGCTGCTAGTAGCTACCTGCAGAACAGGAAAGGGGAGGTGCCATACTGCAAAGAAAAGAGAACTGCCACAGCAGAACAAAGCAAACTTGCAGTAGATCAGCTACATAACACATTTCGCTACACAATCCTGGGTTGGGAAAGTACAAAACAAGAAAGCCGGCAGCTGGATGCATGACTGACAATGGGAGGAGAATCGGGTTGAAAAGTGAAGTAAAGGGCAGTAGATGAATCACGGCAGCCAAGCGTAATTCAACAACAAAGGCCCCACAGTATCAGTACCTGCTGTAAAACACATAAGTAAGATACCCTGCAGCTGGAATTGTACATACACACCCAATTAACCAGCAGCATCCATAGCACAATAGTATAATACACACTTGTGTATTCCCAGACACTCTGCACCATTGGTGTATACAGATGGGGAACTTTTAATATGTACATGTTAGGGCTGCCATAGCTTTGATTCACCGGCATGTGTTGGAGACTGAAGGTGGTGTGGAGGATGATGCTGACAACCATCTCAGTCACTGAAGGAGGAAAAGAGTGTTCAGACCCAGGGTAGCCTGCCAAGGGCTACATGATCTGGAGATAGTAGATCATTACAGGGTGGACAGGGGAACCATACAGCAACTTGTTGAGCTGTGCCGCCATGCCTCAGAGCCAGAAATAACAGAGGGGATCCCATCCCAGTGGACACAAAGGCATGTGAAAGTTTGAGAATATTAGCCACAGGTACCTTTCAGAGGCCAGCTGGGGATATCATGGGGATCTCACAGGCATCAGCATCCAGGGTACTCCACCAGTTCCTGGATGCCATGTTACCACATGCCAATGAGCACATATACTTCCCCCGAATGCAGGAGGAGTTGGCCAGCAATATGCTTCTCTTCCACCATGTGGCAGACTACCCAGAGATACTGAGTGCAATAGACTGCATGCACACACACATCAAGTCACCACGCAGTGAGCAGGGTAGGCGCTACATAAACCGCAAGGGATAACCCTCCATCAACTGCCAGGTCATGTGCAATGCCCAGGGCATTATCATGGATGTGTGTGCTGGCAGCCCTGGAAGCTATCACGATTCCCACATCTGGCATGCCTCACAGCTGTACCAGGTATTTGCCAGGAGGGATATCCTGTATGGCCACCTGGTGGGGGATGCTGGCTATGCACTGGAACCGTGGATGATAACTCCCATCAGAAATGCGCACACACCCATGCAAGAATTCCATAATGAGGCACACGCACAAAGCAGAATCATCATAGAGCATGTGTTTGGGATGCTGAAATCATGGTTCCGTTGCTTGGACATATCTGGTGGAACCTTGCAGTACTCTCCAGACATGTGTGTCCACATCTTTATACTATGTGCCATGCTACACAATATGATCCTATGGAAACAGCTGCAGCAGGGACAGAATGTTGAAGGCCCTCACAGCCCACCACCATTGCCAAGGGCCCCACAGGCACAGAGGGACTCAGAACAAAAACATCCTGTGCCAGCCCCAGTAGGCAGACGGAGGTGTGTCCAGTATACCCATGCCTTGGCAAAGAAGGAACGTATAGCACATACACTGACAGTTTAGGCACCTACAGACTGACACCCTTCTCCACCTGCACACACAGTTAACATAAATGGCACACACACACGACCACCTGTAAATTGTCATGTATAGGTGGTCTACTGTGTGCATCGTACATAGGCAGCCCTCATCTATTGTACACACAACTGCCATTGGCACAAGGTAAGTCAATACCTGAACAGTAAATTAAGCTATCAGCATGTGTCGATACTGTATGTATAGGTTCATAGGTACATAGGTAAATACATGCCTAACTGCCCAAGGCCGTTCACAAGCCTAGCCAAAATGTGTCTGCTGTCGCCACCCCGTTGATTAACTAACTGCCCCTCTGTGGAGCAGAGCCAATTGCAGGATCCCTGGGGTGTATCCACTGTTCCCCTCCCACTCTACAAGGATTCCCTGGAGTGTTAGTGAGGGGCCCTGTATAATGAAATCAGGGATGTAGTTCCAAATCATGGGGAGTACCCGTGACAGGAATCTGTTACTCCAGCATCTTCCAGTTATGGTTGTGGCAAGGTGCAGCTCATTACAGTGTATGGCTCACTGTGACATGGATTTCCAGAGGTGGAGCATATCCATTAAGCCTGACTTGGACACGGCTTTGTTGGCCAGCAAATATAATCTCTGAGTAAATGAGATGTCACTGAGTAATGCAAAAGTTTATGCAGTCTGGCAGCATAGGACACATGTCTGAGGGCATTATCCCTCTTGGCGAGGTACGTTTGTGGCCCTTCCAGCTGTTGGATGTTTCTTCTGAGGTACATCCAAAATGGGTTATCATACTCGATGATGGGATTGATGAGTGATGAGTAAAGGGGCACAATAACCTCAATCTGTTTAGATGTGAACCCTTAAGTAATCAGATGGCCTACATAGGCGGATGTCCTAACTGCTTCGCAGATATGCTTGTCAAAGGAGAGATCACTATCTAATGTAGTCCCCACATACCCATTACATCATCTGAATTATAGTGTCTGCCACTCATGTGTTAATATGTGTGTGTGTGTGTAGTTTCTCAAAATGGAATGACCATGCAGTATGTGGCCTTTAGGTGGAGGCCATGACTCTGACACCCTGTATTTGTCTATGCGAGGCCCCTTGAAGGACATCTGTGACAGCTGGACTGTCAGTTATGGCTCCCAGTCTGCAGTAATCATCAAACATGGTCTGCTGTAGTCCGCCTGTTTTAGCCCTTACCTCTGAGAAGTATATGGCAAACAGTAATGGTCCCAGGACTGAGTCCTGTGGGACACCAGTTGTGAATGGTCAAGAGTTGGACCTGCAGGCTGCTAGGCTTACCATGTGGGTTCTGTGTGTAAGCCTGTTGGCAAACCAACCTGTGATGTATGGGTGTATGTACTGGCTGGTGAGTGTAGAAATAATACTTGAGTGGGGAATGGTGTCAAAACTCTTGACGAGGTCCAGGTAGTATGTGTGAACTACCACACCCCACACCTAAAGTCTAGGTGACTGTAAAATGTCAAAAAGGTTCAGTAGGCATGATCTGCATTCAGTCAAGCTGACCTGGGTTGGGTCAAGTGTCTGGAGGTTACCATTGTCTATGTTAATGAGTGCCATGAGGATACGCTCCATAGCCGTGCAGATCAGGCTACTCAGGCTTATGAGGTGGCAGTTACCATGGTCAGTTGTGTCACCACCTTGATGAAGTGGAATAGCTGTTGCCATGTGCCATTGAATGGCCATGTAGCCTGTGTAGAGGCTGATGCTGAATTGCTATATTAGGCGGGAGGGGTCACTTTGTCTTGTAGTGTTTGCAGGATGCACTCTGGGACACCATCTGCCTCCAGTGGTGCTCTGTCATACCATTTGAAAGGGCCATTATCACCTGTATGTCTCAGATGTCTGGGATACTGTATGTTTTGGGTATTGTTGTGGGCCCTGTAGGGGGTGAAGCTTGCTCCGAATGTATCATCAAGTGTGTTGGTGATATCAGTAGGGTCAGTATAGTCAGTGCAATATTGCACCAGCACATGCAAATCTGTGTGTTACTGCTTAGATCCTTGACATAGCCAA
Source organism: Protopterus annectens (assembly GCF_019279795.1). Classification (NCBI taxonomy): domain Eukaryota; kingdom Metazoa; phylum Chordata; order Ceratodontiformes; family Protopteridae; genus Protopterus; species Protopterus annectens. The sequence continues at coordinate 45,034,356 of NC_056734.1, forward strand.
AGAAGCCTTTGTGGTCATCTTCCAAATCCATGCCTATTTACCTGTGGATGTCAGCCTTGGAGGATTACATGAGTAACATAAGTATCTTGCTAATACTGGTCACGGATGTCTGCATGTCCTGGGATTTGCTGTTGTTCTGGACTACTGTCCTACTTCTGTTGTATAGCCTGTAAAATGCATGGGTTCAGCAGACTGGTGTCCTTGTGTAGGAGTAGCGAGTCCTGGTTTACCATTGATGGCACAACCCATACATCTTTGTAGGTGCTTATAGAGTGCATTCGTAATTCTGTCTGTATCTTGAGCAGTGTCATCCCTGAGCGTGGGGGCTGTGAACCCTCCCACCTCTGTCATTAGTACTGTGAATTTAGCTGTAGGAAAGGTATTAACTGTGTGTTCCTTGTGTGGGAGAGATGGTTGGGAGTGGAAATCATCAGTGAATAGTTCATGGTCAGATCTAAACAGTGACCTGTTTACCTCTGCTGTAGTGCACCTGTTGCACATGTCAGTGATTACCACTTCTAGTATGTTTTCACCTCTTGTTAGTCCGTCTACCAACTGATACAGGCCATATGAGGTGATAAATCCCAGGAAGTGCTGAGCCTGGAAGTGAATACTCAAGTAGGTTATCCTGTTAAGTGTAGGGTAGCCAACACTGATCAATAAAAGGGTGTCTAGTAGGACTGTAATGTTTACCACTGTCTCCAGATAGTTGTAGTGGTGCTCCTGGGTCATAGAGGGTTATCTGTAGCAGCTCACAGTTTGCATTGCAGTCCTGGCTGATATTAGCTGAACATGTATGATCACAGAGGTATCATGCTGTCCCACTAACTTGGAGGTGTAGGTATCCCCAATGAATATGGATACACCCCCTCCATGTCTGTGCCAGTCCATGTTCAGTGGCTGAAATGTGTGTTATGGGTTGTAGTCTGGTAGTGCTGATGTGCTCACAGGAGCCTTATACAGGTCCCAGTCACAGAACAGATGTAGATGTTGTCCATACTGAGGGGTGCTGTGAGTGCGTGCATGTTGTGAGTACTTCCCCTGGTGTTGAGTAGCCTAACTCTCATTGATTCCTCTAATGTGCACTTCATGGAGGTGAGGTTCACCTCTAAGACTTACCTAAAAATGGCACCATGGGAGCGCCAATAGCCTTGCCCAGCATTCTAAAGCTTTGGGCTGACACATGCAAGTTGGTATGGCATTGTTGCAGGCATGTTTCCCATCTATGCTTGTGTCCCATCTTCCCTGTAGGTAACCTACTGGTAAGCATTACAAAGCCTGAAACCAATACAAGTCCACTAGCTTCCAAGATAGGCTTTTGGAGTGATTATGTATCAGTAGTCTGTATGCTATTGCTGTACTTAACTGTTGTCTGACTCCATGGTAATTTTACACTGTATATTGTGATCAGAAAACTCTGTATAATCACATATGATGTTGGAGATGGCCTGCACTGTAGAGGTTCATAGATAGATAGTAGGCTATCTGCCCAAGGGCATTTAGAAGCATAAATACAGTGTGGTGACTTTATCTGCACCATTGATGAAGTAACAGAGCCTCTGTAAAGCATAGCCAATGAAGTGATTCCAGGCAGAGTTGCTGGAAGATGTTGAAGACTGGGGTGCTGTAGGGTGATAGGGGCACATAGTGATCTCAAAAGGGCATGTTAACATGACAACCCAACAGCATTCAATTTCCCCAACAGGTCTTGCAGCTATATAACTGGAGTGGCTCCTCCACACCCTGTCTGTATGTTTCTGGGACACATGATCCCAGGAGTGTATATACTGTTGCCCAGTCACACATCAAGGTTGCCCCTGAAGTGGGTCAGTGAGGGGCTATGCCAAATGTAGTTAGGATGTTAATGTATAATAATAATAATAATAATCCATGTGTTATGTCAGTATTTCGAGAAGCTCACTGGGTGTGGGTGGCTCTGCCTGTTGTGTAGCCAAGCTTACACATAGGATTCTTGGACATAGGAAATAGGCAGAAGGAACATTAATGTCAATAGTGTAATGGGTACAGCATTTGCATAATATCTGTGCAGTCGTGGTTCAAATCCCAATAAAGTCAGAGATGTTTTACATGTACACAGTATACATTAACCAAAGTTTGCATATATAGGTAGTAATCCACAGAATAATAAACATTTGGAACACACAGAAACCCATGTGTGCTGGAGAGTACAGTTAACAGACAATGTAATGTTATGTAAGCACATAGTGAGATGTTACATCGCTGAAATGTATATATCCTGAGTAGTTAGCAGAAGTGGCCATAATTGCGTGCACAGGTTGTAGGATGTAAAATTTGGTTAACTGTGTACAACCGCTGGTATAATGTTGCACAAACACCTTTAAACCTGCTTACAACTGCTTAAATTAGCCTTATTCTCTAGTAAAACATGTCTAATACATCACAGCTGTTGAACCCTGGACCATGCACACCATAGTCATGGGACCTAACACTAAGACATCTAATCTGTATACATGGTAAGTAGTCCTTAGACTACACCTTATACTGCAGGCATTCCACATTCCAGACCACAAATGGGACAGTCACTTTGTGTACATATGTACAGTACATTGTAATGTACTGTAATGTGTGAATCAACATATACAAGTGTACATATGTATAATTACAAATGACTGCAAATACCTATGACAGAAATACACAGACAGCTTTCATGTAGCAACACATTATTACATTCCGATGTATTGCCAAAAGGATTCAAGGACTAACATCACCTGCATGCTATACAGGAACTAATTAACAGTGCCTTAATGAATCAGCCTGCAATTACCATAGTATTAGTCCACTAAAGGATAGGTGTTCAAATAGGGAAGGAACCCTCACACACATATCAAATATGTATAAAAGCAGTTCCCACACACCTGCATCTGCTATGTACACTCACCAACATCTCCCCCACACCCAAACCAGTTATAATACATACTGTAATAACATCACAAATCATTCACTCACTGTACGACATCTGCAGAAGCCTTAACATACCTTGTCAGAGACACACTAACATGGCCCTATGTGAAATAGTTGCTGTTATGCAATGGAACAGCTGCTGATGTTACAGGGTTTGTTTGCACTAATCCCATTTCAGAGGGTTGTATGTACACCAGGAAGTGTTTACCAATTACTGATTAACAGCACAGTATGATACACGTACATCAAACCAAAGATGTCTGGTGAGCACACTGTAAACCATCTAACATGATATGCATAGCCATACAGCCTTGAGCTTCTCAAACATCCTTACCAGACTGAAACATCTGCAGAAGTATCAGATACAAACAAACCCTGCATAAGCAGCAATGTTCTGAAATATAGCAGCTGTACTCACATGTAGAATAACATCTTCAAGGCATTACAGATAATCCACGGGAGTCATGAAGCTAATATATCTCTGTGTGTCTCCATATAGCTGTTGCAATACATCACAAACAACACATCCAGGCCGTCTTCCTCAAAAGTAAGGCAAAGGGACAACGCCCAAGTGGAGTACTCAATTATACACCACTGTTGCCATGGTATTGGATAATGGAGTAGCTGCACAGCTGATGTGCATGTAATTAACTACTTTGGAACACCAATTGGTGGTCAGGATAGCACATGTTACCGATATTTAACTACAAAAGGATGGCTTGTCACACATTCAAACCATCTGTATATACCAGCAGAACATTACATAGAAGATTGAAACACAAACTGAAAAGGATTGAAATAACAGTCAACAACACCTCGGGTTACTAATAAGGTATGTAGAACACTCAGTATGTCTGTGTATGTAGAACCTGTTCTGTAATAATGAAAGTGTACGCAATGCATATAGTGGAAACAGTTATCTTGTAGTGATGTATTGTTGTGCATAGTAATGCTTGTAGTATAAGTCCCTTTGCCTTACTTTTGACCCCTCCACTTCTCAATCTAAACTCTAGACCCTTTAACTCTCTTCTGACCTATCATCTAAACATCAGAAGTGTAAACAATAAGATTCACAACCTACATGCCCTTTTAGCTACTTGTTCCCCAGACCTACTATGTCTCACAGAAACCTGGCTTAAACCAAGTACGAAAGACACACAGATAATCCCACCAGGGTATGATATACTAAGAGCAGACCGAATAACTCGTAAAGGTGGCGGTGTAGCCATACTCTACAAAAATACATTACAAATCTCACTTGCCTCTCCACAACCCCTCCTAACAAACAATGCCGAAATTCTACTTGTAAAACTTCAACCAAACAAACATAAAAGCATAAATATAGCATGTATTTACATCCCCCCAGGCAACAATAATAATAAAACCTTAGAGGACTTTCTCCACTGGTTAACTCAAACTCACCCCCAGGAATCCATAGTGTTAGGTGACTTCAACATCGATTGGAATTCCTTCTCATCTAGCTCCCCATCTAGCAGCATAAATCTACATGGCTTTTCTCAGCTCATATCCATTCCTACCAGACTAGGTAAACCCCAAAACAAAGACAGCATCCTGGACTGTATCCTTACTAATAAAGATCCTGACCAGTACTCAGCAGGTACTCACCCAGAGGACATGAGTGATCACTTACTCACCTATGTTATCAAATTCAAGAAAATCACCCCCCTTCTTACAACCATAAAAAAAATCAGGAACAATAATAAATTCAACGCCTCCATTTTTCAAACTGAACTTAAAGCCCACAACTGGACAATACTCAAGTCTCTTCCTCTTGAAGAGGCAGTTATCTACTTCAACATCACCTTCCTCAAGATTCTAGCTTCCCATGCTCCAATACGGTTCATTAGAACTAAAACCAAAACTGCACCATGGCTCTCTAAGGAAACAAAATCCAAAATCCTATCTAGAAACAAGATGTGGGTCACATGGCATACCTCTAAAGACCCACACTCCCACCAAACCTTCCGGCAACTTAGAAATGAAACTAAAAGAATGATCTTAAATGATAAAAAAACTTCTTCCTCCACCTCCAACACAAACACCTTAATAATCCACAAAAATTCTGGGCAGGCTTAAACAAGCTCCTGCACCCAGGCCAGGCAACCACCCCACTCCAACAACTTGCAAACAACAGTGCCCTGTAAACATTGCTAACACATTCAATAGTTTCTTCACAGAAACTATACAATCCCTGGCCACACAATTCAAACAAACAACCAGCCCACTCCCTACCCATGCCAGCAGAATACTACAACTACATCAGATCATCTATTTACCTTCGATCCAGTACCCATATCCTCTATAACATCTCTTCTTAAAAAACTAAAACCCATTAAGTTAGCAGCTGACCTTCTCCCAGCTGAGTTTCTGCAAAAGCAGCTGAGGCCATTTCCTATCCTCTCCATAATCATAAACCGTACCTTGTCAGAAGCCTTCATCCCCTCCATATGGAAAATGTCCCACATTATTCCTCTCCATAAAGGTGGTAGCTCACTAGAGCTAACCAACTACAGACCTATAGCTATACTCTCACCCCTGGCCAAAATTATGGAAAAGTGTGTCCACAAACAACTGATGGAACACCTCACCAAAAATAAAATTCTAGCCAACTCCCAACATGGCTTCAGGCCAAATCACAGTACCACATCAGCCCTACTATCCTTTTCTAATACCATCAATAACTTCAGAAACAATAATAAACTATCATGTGCTCTTTTCTTAGACCTCTCCAAGGCCTTTGATATGGTGAACCACATTCAACTTCTCCATACATTAAAAAAACTATCACTCAGCAATTCCACGCTGAATTGGTTCCAATCCTACCTGTCCAATAGGCAACAGGCTGTTCTATGGCAGGACAAATTATCCACATGCCTACCTGTTACACTTGGAGTTCCCCAAGGATCTATTCTTGGCCCTCTTCTCTTCACCATCTTTGTTAATGACCTGCCCACAATCACCCCCCATGCCACATGCATTCAATATGCAGATGATTCGACTATCATCAGCACTGCCTCCAACCTGGCAGACCTCACTGCTTCAACCCAAGTCACCTTCAACCTAATAGAAAAATGGTTCTCAAGTCGTCAACTAGTTCTCAACCCCAACAAAACAAAACTACTTACTTTCTCACCCACTAACAAGACTCTTCCCCCCACCTTCTCTATTACATCCTCCAATGGAATCACTATATCACCAGAAGCTCACACAAAGCTATTAGGTGTTACAATTGATAACTCCCTTAAATTTGACACCCATTTCAATCTAACCATCAAAACCGTCAATAAAAAGCTTGGCTCTCTATAAAGTAAAACACTTTCTCACTCCTCATGCTAAAATTACAATTGCCAGCACACACCTACTATCAACTCTTTTCTATGCCTCCCCCCTCTTTACAAACCTAAACAAGACAACCCTTAACAAACTTGCTTCTTGTTACAATCACATAGCTAGATTTGCCACAAATTCCACCCTTAGAACGCACCACTGCACTAACGTGAAGCAACTAGGGTGGTTAGAGTTTTCCAGCCAACTCCATTTCAACCAACTCAAAATGGCTCACCAGATACTGTATCACCCAGAGAAAACACCAGCTCTGAAAAACATCATTCACCCCTTTATTAACCTGCAATCTTTACGCTCCTCCAATAAGATCTTAGCTCAAACTACCAAAGCCAATAATTCTGCTGGGGATTCTCTATTCTCAAACTTTGTAGGTAAAATGTGGAACTCCCTACCGACCATGCTCACCTCAGAACCTTCACTCCTACAATTCAAAAAAAAGCTTAAACCCCATCTCAATACTCTCTGGCAATGTCCCTGTTCCAAACCTGATTAACCACTATCATTTACTCTTCTCTTACCTCACTATCCTTAACCGCTTTTTAACAAGGCGCCTCACCTTTGTAACTTACCTATGTTTTTTTTTATATGCTGCTGTTATTTTTTTTCCCAAGATGTGATGTATCTTTATATTGTATTTAGAACTCAACTATCTTCATTTTTTGCATTAACAATGTTCATATGTCTGTTATGTACCTGGAGCTTTTCTCCCCGGGCCTCCGCTGCAAATGGACATGTATCCAGTCGGACTCTCCCGGTTAACAAATGTAAAATAAAATAAAATAAAATAAATAAAATAAAATAGTATTTATGTGTGTACTGCTGTAGGTCACAAGGCAAACACCTCATACACCACAAGGGATGCTATATAAGGGCTTTGAACCCAACAATTCCTCTCCAGCCGCTGTCACTGGCAGGGTTGGTCCAACAAGTACGTGCTATAACAGGGGATAGTATATGTTGATATATTGTAACAGAAGCCATATGTATGGGTGTATTACTGAGAATAACAAGTCAAAGTTTGGCCCACTGCGCAATTATGATTTGCATTGTGGGATATTGTGCCAATAACTGTGTAATGCACAGTATTGTAGGCAGATATGTATTACAAGTTACATAACATTACTGTTATGTTAGGCAAACATTAGTTATATCTATTGGCATTTACAATACACAATAACAGGATACATATGACTTTTAGCCACCCGACAGTTTGTCAGCATGATAGCAAAGTAAAATGGATGAGCTAGTTAACTACCCATGCACATAAGACATGTAATAGGTTCATAGGTAGGTACTAGGCTGTCTGCCCAAGGGCATTTATAAGCCTAGCTAGAGTGTGTTGGCTTCCGCCACCCCCTTAGGTTAGTTCTCTGTGCCTCTGAACAGCAGAGCCATTAGTTCCCTGGGCCTCTGTCCAGCAGAGCCACTGCAGTGATCCCCAGGGTACATGTCTGTCTCCCATCACCCGTCAAGATTTCTCTTGAAGTGTGCTAGTTTGGGGCCCTGCCTGATGTACATTGGAATCATGTTCCAAAGCATCGGGAGTCTCTGGGTCAGGAATCTATCCCTCCAGCACGTTCTAGTTATCATTGAGGTTAGGTTTATATCCCTAGAGCATGTGGATCTCAGGGGCTTTTATTTAGGTGGAACGCATCCATCAATACTGGGTTGGACATGGGCCTTGTATGTCAAGCAGAGGTCACCTCTGAGTACGCGGTTTGCAACCGAGTACAGCTGGAGTTTCTTTAGTTGGGCTGCATAGGTCATCTGTTTGAGGTCAGTAATCCTCTTGGTGTGGTACTTATGTGGTCTTTCAAGCTGTTGCAGTTGTCTTGTAAGGTACATCCCAAATAGGGTGTTGTATTCTTTAATGGGTCTAATAAGTCATGAGTAGAGAGGCACAATGGCCTCCTTTGTTCTGGATGCGAACCCATTTGAGATTAGAGGGGCCACGTAGAAGGATATTCTAACCACCTTGGCAATATGGTTATCAAAGGAGAGATTGCCATCTACTTGGGTTCCCATATACCTATTTACCTTTTCTGTATGTAGGGGACTGCCATCTATGTGGTAGTCCTTGGGTAATTAGTTTTATCAAAAGGGGATGACTATGAACTTTTTGGCATTCAGCTTGAGGCCATGATACTGACACCAGGTATCCATCTCAGTCCAATATTTTTAGGAAAGAAACATATTCCAATTCTTTTTTACACTACAATAGTTGCCACCCACATTTTCAAAAAAGGAATCTTGTTAAAGGACAGATGGTTTGGCTATCCCATATTATTAGTGATGACAATAAATTTACTTCAGAATTAGAAACGCTTATCAATATGTTTCTAGATAGGGGCTATCCAAAAAACCTATTACACCAAATTATGAAAGAAGTACAGATGAAAAGGAGCACTCTATACAAACCTATTATAACATTTGGACAGGATATTTCACCTACAGGAACGGTGGCTACTAATAAAAGGGACGCATTTATTCTACCATATAATAAAGATTCAGACATTGTAGTTAAAATAATAAATGATACATGGACCAGTGTATTTGCGAACAAGGCTGAATTTATTGAAACAATAGGTAATTTCCCTAAGATCACTTACAGTCGGGGAATTAATATAAAAGAATGTATGGAAAACAATAACAAGACTCAGGTATACAACATGTCTAAAATGAGCAAATGTGGATTTTGTAAAAGTTGTAAATATGTGAATGATGGACCCTATGTTATGGTGCAGGGTTATGGAAAATCAGTCAAATGTCCCAGATACTGCAATTGCAACACAAAAATGGTGGTTTATTTAGCTACTTGTACATCTTGTCCTGCATATTATGTAGGTAAAACCACCAGGAGACTTAGGGAACGTATAATGGAGCACAACAGAGACATCAAAAAAAAAAAATGGTGAACTCATTATTTGTACATAGTCTTAAATGTAAGAATTTTAAGAGATTTATATTTTTTGTGATAGATAGGACCCCAAACTATGGGGAAAAAGGAGGTGACAATAAGAATTTGCTTGAAGCTAAGGAATGCCTATGGCAGTTAAGATTAAATGCTAATCGTACACCATGCATTAACGAACATATTTCCATTTCAAGCATTTTGAAAGAAAAGTCTTATTGTATCTAAGTGTTTATTTATTTATTTTAAAAACTATATGTTTTATGGTGACAGGTTTTAGTATTTTACATTTATTTTTTACATTTTTATGTGTTCCTATATAATATATAAATTTGTATTTTGATTTATGTTCTGAAATGTCAAGTCATTATATATAGTTCAGTTATGATACATGAGAAGGTATTTTGACTGTCATAGTTATTAAGACATGTCAGGTTTTACCAACAGCAGATACAATTTATTTTATTTTACTATATTATATTATATTATTATAATTTTTAACAAATATATTCTGAGAGAAAGTTTTTGAACATAAGTTTTTATACTATCATACAGTTTTAACGAAACAAAGTATAACAAAATGTATTTTTTACAATAGAAATGTGTAATTGTTTAATTGAAGTATTAATTAAGGGCGTTGTGCAATTAAGGGGGTATTTATTTTGTAGCTAGTTGTAGACAAACTCTTAGTACTCTGATGATGCCCGTATGACACAAGGGTGAAAGCGCTTAGTACCTCACCTTGTATTTATTTATTTTTACGTGTTTCTAGTTCATTTTTCAACTTTTTTTGTGTATTGTGAATACAATAAATTTTGTTTCATGTGGCAATCTGAGAGTCCTTCGTTTTGTTCTGTCTGCCAGGATGTTGGCAATATCAGTTGGTTCTGTAATTTTCATGCCTTTGTGCTGTAACTCAGAGCAGATCTGGGTGTTGCCATCAAGATTCTTGACATAGCTATAGAATGCTTTGTGGTTGTCCTTGGAATTAGTGGTGATTTTGTTTACATAGCTAGCTTTGAAGGATCTTATAAGGGATCTCAGCTTTTTACTGAGGTTGACCAGGGAGCTCCTCCACTCATGGGATTGTACTTTCTTTTGCAACAGTTTCTTCCTTCTGTTGTACAGTTTGTTTATGGCAGGGGACCACCAGATTGGCTTCCTTTTTTTGGAGGATAGCATCTTGGTTCTGTTTGGGATAGCACAATCCATGCACTTGTGTAAGTGCTTATAGAGTGCATTTGTGTAGGATTCAGCAGTTGTAACTGTATTGTCTATCTGCATGGGTGTCATGAAGTTCACCACTTCTGTCTTAAGAAGCATGAAGTTGGCTTTGTAGAAATATTTTACTGTGGTTTCCTTAATGGGAGGTGGAGGCAGGATGTGGATATCAAGGGTGATTAGTTTATGGTTGGATCAGACCAACGAGGAATTGACTTCAGGTGTGGAACACTGGTCACTCATGTTCGTAATGACTAGGTCTAGGATATTGTTGCCTCTGGTGGGGGTGTGGATAAGTTGATCCAGGGCATTGGAGTTACTGAATTCCAGAAAGCGTTGACCTAATGAGTTGGTACATGAGTAGTTTTCTCAGTTAATGGTGGGGTAGTTGAAGTCGCCCATTATTAGGGTGTTTGGTTGAACCCTAACAATTTCCAGTACATCAAGAAAAGAGGAGTGGGAATCCTGCGGTATGGTGGGGAATCTGTAGCAAGCTACAATTTGGATTACAGTTTTGCACATAGTTAGTTGCACTTGGATAACATCGGATGCATTGTGTTAAGCAACTAGCCTGGAGGTGTGGATATCCTTAATGAATATGGACACACCTCCACTTTGGGTGTTTCGGTCCAAGTTACATGGCTGAAAAGTGTGGTATGAGTTATAGCCCGGTAGTGCAGGGGTGCTCTCTGGAGCCTTGAACCAGGTCTCAGTCACTGCACAGATATCGATGTTCTCCATTTCAAGGAGTGCCTCGAGTGAGTGCATTTTGAGATTTAGATTTCTAGCATTGAGTAGCATCACCCTCAGTTTTTGCATGCCTGTTCCTGTTATGGTGGTGAATTTGTTATTTGAACCTTGCCTAAAAAAGGCACTATAGGGGCAGCAAGAGCCTTAGCCAGTATACGGAATCCCAGGGGCGACAGGTGCAGGCCATCTGTGGCAAAGCATCATGGTCTGTCGACCATGTCATCCCAAGCAGACAGATATGCGATCCCCTTAGAATGACACCAGTAGTTTAGCCAATTGTTGAAGTCAATCATTTTGTCCTTGTACTGCAGTATCATTCTGGGCAACGGCAGAATGCTACTTGGGGCTAGGGTCATACCTGCCTGGGCTACAAGATCGGAGAGCTCTTCCATGTCTCTTTTCATTTAGTCCAGGGAGGTACATCTCAGGTCATTCACACCAACATGGACAGTGACAGAGTCATATTTGTACTTGTTGTGGAGTGACCTGAGTGCGTGGGTTATGTGGCGGATCCTGGTACCCGACAGGAAGCTGACAGTAACCTTGTCCTTGTTTAGCCTGGTGAGCGGGACATCAGTGTGCCTGACTACAGAGTCACCTATGACTAGTGTTTTGGGTACGTTGTTTTGCCTTATTGGCTGTGGTTGAGTGGCACACTGAGTCTGTGGGCTATGTGTCATTTGGGTTGTGTTGGAGGATGGAGGCTGCTTGTGTTTCTGCTTTGGAGGTCTCTGTTGCTTAGACAGATTATTATTGAGAGACTCCACGAATGTTTTTGTGTTACTATGTGTGGATTTTGGTGGTGTATATTTAGTGAGACTATGTGATGAGTGTGGTGTGGTGCAAATGTTTACCTTCTCCACATGATTGTCAAGTTCAGTCTTGGTTGGAGAGAGCTTTACTTCCAGTTTGGCTAGATAATTGCATCTCTCACAGGTTGTAGTGTTGGGTGGTAGGAGGAGAGGGGTATCTGTGTACATGAGGCAATTTCTACATTGCCTCAAGATGCCCAGATTCATCAGATAGACAGGAGAGAACACTAGGAGCTGACCCTTGGACATGCCTGACTAAAAAAAATATTTTCCTTTAGATCAGTGAGGAAAGTGAGAACAAGAGCTGTTTTTCTCTAAGCAAATGAGAAAAGTACATACAAAAACTGTTTACCTCTAGGTAATGAAGAAGATTGAGTGCTATAGTAATTAGTAGCTTATTTAGTGCTTACAAGTTCTGAACAAGTGCTGAACATGAATAAGCAATCCAGATAGGGTCTTGTATACCATAAACACACTGCTCCCCCCCAACAGGTACACAGTCATATATCCATGTACACTACAGAGCCCCTGTAACCACAACTATGCAGGTACAAGCTGCAATCAGGCTGCATGGGACCCGTCCACATCCCAGGTTGTATCATACACATATGGCAAAGCAATTTGCTCTCCACATACACATCATGTAAAACATGGCTTCATGTCAGGCTGTGTACACACTGAATGGTGCACACCAACAGTTATCACAACTCACAAAGGAGGAGACACTACTGATAATGGGAAGTACTGCACTACTACCCTGCTGAGTCTGGTCTGAAAGGCCATGAACCTTGATCAACTTATTTGATGTCAGCAGTACAGATGCAGATGACAATAAGGTTGATTTCACACAGCATATCATAACCTTGCCAGGTCATAGAACATCATCACCCATACTGTGTTCCACCTACACTCAGTATACTAGATGCACATTCCTATGTGACAGGAGTGTTTTGCAACTGGACTGCTGGCAGAACCAACACTACAGAAGGTATCTGAATAATACATGTACATCACACCAGTGCCAGCTACAGTAAGACAGGGTTAATCCATTGTACTCCCCCTCATTGTAGTCTATACCACACAGACTAACAGAAGGCATCTGCGTACTGAAGTATGTGAATGACTATGACCTAGGAGCAATAGCTGACTCAGTGTTGCAGACAGCATACAGAAGGGGCTTTGTGGGTGAGGTGTGTGACATATGGCCACATTCTGACAGCTACATATTGCATTGTCACCCCTATGTTAATAAACCTGTACCCATGAACTACCACTTAGGTAGAGGTCAACATAATGGACACTGTGTGTAAGGGATGCAGATGGGCAGTTGTCTTTCCTGTGTTATGTCACCACACCTGTCAGGTAATCGTAAGTGGCAACCCTAATGATGACAGAATGCCATCCATGAATATAGATATCATTGTTCAGCCATACTCAACACTCAAGTGACCCATATCAGATCACATATTTCCTTTAAGGGGTATTGGCCATGTTCAGATGGCTTACACCAGCCTTCCCAATCCCCATCTCCACTATGTAGCATGATGCCAACCCTGAATAAATTCATGTCCAACCCAGTGATGTCGGACATGCTACACGTACACATCCTGATCTCAAACACATTCTTCATGGACATCCGCCTTCCTAGTACAAGGATCACCACATGCTGGACAGATCCTTGTCCCATACACTTTACACACTCCTGCCATACTATGTATCCCTGTCTGGCAAAGCTGCACATTGCCCCTCTTTCAGACATGGTGTGATGACCGCATGGTAAATATATCATTAACCTTGTGGACAGTTATGTGGCACTGCTTGGCCTGGCCCCAGAAACCCGCCTGTCGGCTACAGCTAGGTAACCTTTCATCCAAGGCTCATACATGGCCCAAGGCATATAGCCTAATAGTTGACTTTGACCGTAAATGCTATAGTTGATATCTATCCCTGCAAATACCATCAGGCTAGCCAGTGTCCCATGTGTATCACATGTTCAACACAGGTGATACATGGCAGGATGTTGAACTGCTGTACTGTGCCGTGTAGATGTATATGGCAAAACACATACATGTAAAACCTTCCTTGAGCAAGTCTGCAGGGCCACACATCATGTCCATTAAGGCAGTGTAAGTCTTTGTATGTGACATATACACAGCATCAAGGTTGACTGCATTAATGTGGACACATCCAGGCATGTGCTGATAGGTAAGAACACCAGTACAGGCAAACAGACATGCCCACATCAAGACAGCATCCACATGGAGTATGAGCAACGTAATCAGGTGACACACACACACATATATATGGTGATAATATCCAATCACCATTGAGTGTCAAATGTGTGTGACACAAACATGTTAGTGGTATCAGTGTCATGTAGATTTTCAAAGGCAACTATTTAAATGTAATAAATGTGATATACATGTATGTTCAGCTGTAGCTCTGTATGTCTCTGTGAGGTACTGTGACCTGTCCCCATCATTATGTTTTCCAGGTATGCTGCGTGCAAGGCTACCACCTTGTACCCACTTGGAGGATGAGGCCCTCATCCCATACCTACATGATAATTATCATGTACTGTTCAGCCATGTGCCACAGGATGCACAGCAGCGGGATGCCCTGTGGCAGGAACTTCGCAGGAGGGTTAATGATGTGGGTGGCCACAACCGCACATACCAGGAGGTGCGCAGACACTGTACAGACCTAATTAGACAGGCAAAACAGCATGTGAATGCAATCACCAGGGAACAAGGTGCAACAGGTGGTGGACCACCAACCCAGCCCCCACTCACACATACAGAGGAGCTACTGGCCAACCTGGGGACACCTGCAGAACAACATCCACAAGCCTTAGCTGATATCATGGAGGTGGGTGTCTCTCAACCACCAAGCCTGGAGTTGCCTGGTAAGTCACTACTGCACATATAACAACTATATTCCACATAGTTACATGTGTCACTGTACAAAATGTAATGTAACATCATATGCAAGGCATGTATACACACATGCCACATACTATAGTATGCTACTCTGTGTATGCACACATGTGCATACTCCATAGTATAGTCTATTGTACTGGAGTATGTGTTAACATACACATTGCACCCTGTAGCTATCATACAGGCATGGATAATGATCATACTGCTGTGTCACTCATATTTAGGTACCTCTTGTATTCCACTGCAACAGCAGCCTGTTGCAGGTGAGACTGTTATTATTTATCAGGCATGTTAATGCACAGATCTATCTGCCATGTGGCCATTTACCACATGTACACATAATGTATTGTCCTGTCACAATATACAGGTCAGACCTGCAATGCATCACAATGGCTACCCATGTGCAATACTTGCAAACTATGTGAAACACTGACATGAAACCTCACAAACTGTCATTGCCAGATGTGTGGACATCTGTGAATACAATGGTGGAGGTGTTGTTCACTGTATGGACATGTACTACAGATCAGAACTACACATGTGGGGAATGCAAACAGTACTACACAGTGAGCTGGAGTATGGCCAGCCCACAGGATTCACCGGTGTGGATTATACCCCTGCTATGAATGTCACACAATGTGATGTGCTATCTGACATGTTCATGACATCTAGTGGGCTGGCTGCAACACTGCCTAACTATCCTGAAAAACATATCCCACATACCAAACATACCACCCTTTGTCTGCATAATCCTGTCATCAGTGGAGCATATGACATCTATGGGTGTATGTCATATGGGACAACACAGACATGTGAAATAGTTGCCCGTCACAACCATTTGGCCAGCACATGTTCACACATGGCCATGGAGGATGGCCAGAGACATGAATCAACCTGCAGTAGACGTGATGTGCTTGTGTGTACACCCTGTCATACATTGGCTCCACATGGTCCAACTATGGCCTTTGTGTAATGGTTATATTGCAGATGTGGAACAATAGACATCCTACAGGCCTTGGCACATTTTGTGTAGGCGTGACATCAATCCACCACTTAAGATGTGTTGAAGATCTTGAGTGTGTCACGACATGACAGCAGTCACCTTTACAGTATCCACATACGTACACAGACAACCAAATCAGCCCACAGATACAGTACATTCTCCTTGCTGGTGTCGGACTTCACTGTCATCCTTGCTCCTCATGTGTGTGTGTGTGTGTGTGTGTGTGTGTGTGTGTGGTGCACAGATGTCATGTGGGATATGGTGTACCAGCGAGTTGGTCATGTCTGGCCATAGTTGCCAGGCAGCAGCAATATGATTGCTGATTTGCAGGGGTGTCATCATAGGTTCATAGGTTCATAGGTTTATACTAGGCTATCTGCCCTAAGGCATTTATAAGCCTAGCCCAAAGTTTTGTGGCTTACGCCACCCCTTATATGAAAAAATACTGTACCCATTAGTTTGTTGTGCCTC
Source organism: Protopterus annectens (assembly GCF_019279795.1). NCBI lineage: Eukaryota > Metazoa > Chordata > Ceratodontiformes > Protopteridae > Protopterus > Protopterus annectens. The sequence continues at coordinate 45,050,772 of NC_056734.1, forward strand.
TGTCCAGCAGTGACACAGAGATGATTCCCGGGTAACCCACGATCTCCCATCCACAGGTCAAGATTTCTCTTGAACAGAGCCAGCGAGGTGCTCTGCCTCACATGGACTGGGATTTTATTCCACAGCATAGGGAGTCTCTGAGTGATAAATATATCCCTCCAGCACGTCCTATTTATATCCGTGCTAAGGTTTAAGTCGCTTGCTCTAGTGGTTTTGGTGGATTTGGATTTTCTGAGGTGGAGCATGTCCATTAATTCCGGGTTGGACATGGCCTTGTATGTCAGGCACATGTCACCTCTGAGCAGACGGTATGTGACTGAATAGAGCTGGAGTTTCTTCAATCTGGCAGCATATGACAGATTTTGGAGTCCCTTTATCCTTTTGGTGAGGAACTTTTGGGGTCTCTCCAATTGCTGCAGATGTCGGGTGAGATACATCCCGAATGGGGCATTGTACTCGATCATTGGTCTGATAAGTGAAGAGTACAGAGGAACAATGACCTCACTAGATCTGGATGTGAATCCCTTCATGATCAGGTGGGCAATGTAGAAGGTCTTTCTAACCACTTTAGCAATGTGAGTGTCAAAAGAAAGGCCACTGTCAACCTGGGTCCCCAGGTCCCTGATAACCTCTTCTGTGCTTAGTGGATTGCCACCTATATGGTAGCTTGGGGTTACCTTGTTTTCCTGAAGGGTATGACTATACATTTTTTGGCGTTTAACTTCAGGCCATGGCTCTGGCACCAGCTATCTGTTTCCGTGAGTCCCTTCTGAAGGATATCCGTGTCCGATGCACTTTCCACTATGGCGCCCAGTTTGCAGTCGTCTGCAAACTTTGTCAGCCAAAGTCCTCCCATGTTGGCCTGTACTTCTGAGAAGTAGATGCCAAACAATAGGGGGCCAAGGACCGAGCCCTGTGGGACACCACTTGTGACCGGCTTGGAGTCTGACATAGAGCCAGCAACTCTAACCCTGTGGGTTCTGTCCTTAAGCCAGTTTGCAACCCATCTTGTGGCATATGGGTTTACATTTAAGCTGGTAAGTTTTTCTACAATACCCGAGTGGGGTATTTTGTCGAAAGCCTTTGCAAGGTCAAGGTAGGCTGTATGGACTGCCTTTCCCTCATCAATGGCCTTGGTGACTGTTTCGAAGAAGTCAACCAAGTTCAAAAGGCATGATCTGCCCTTGACGAAGCCAAACTGGGTCGGGTCCAATGTCTGCAAGTCCCCTATATCTTTGTTTATGTGCTCCATTATGATCCTCTCCATAGCTTTGCAGACTAGACTTGTTAAGCTTATGGGGCGGTAATTACCAGGGTCCGTAGAGGCACCGCCTTTGTGGAGTGGGACCACAGTTGCCGTACACCACTCCTTGGGCACGTATCCTGTGTTAAGGCTGAGATTAAACAGCTGCCTTATGTGCGGGTTTAATGCCTCATTTAGCTTGTGTAGCACACAGCCGGGGACACCATCTGGTCCCATTGATGCTGTGTTTTTAGCTTTAGAGAGAGCAGCTTTCACCTGCGCATTTGAGATGTCTGGGAGGCTACACACCGCTGGGATAGTTATCTCTCATTTAGGGGGGGAGAGGGGGGTGAAGTTTGCACTGAACCTGTCTGCCAGTATGTTGGCAATGTCTGTGGGTTCAGTGATTTTTGTATCATTTTGGACTAATTCTGAGCATATCTGGGAGTTTCCACCCAGGTTCCTAACATAGCTGAAAAAGGCCTTATGATTGTCCTTTGAATCCATGGCAGTTTTTTCTCTCAAAATTGGCCTTAGTTGATTTTATGAGTGCTCGTATTTTTTTACTAATAATGATCAGGGGTGACTTCCCTTTTATGGATTTTGTTCTATCATGTAATAGCTTTCTCCTCTTATTGTAAAGTTTGTTAATGGCTGGGGTCCACCAGACTGGACGTTTGCCCTTTGTGGAAAAAGTCTTGGTTTTATTTGGGATTGCCTGATCCATGCAGTCCTGGAGGTGTTCATAGAAGGCATTTGTAAGGGCTTCTGCAACTTGGGTTGTGGTTTCCACTGGCTCAGGGGCCTTGAAGGATACCACACCAGTCTTGAGTAGTGTGAAGTTTGCTTTAGAGAAGTTCTTCACTGTGGTCTTTTTTGTTTGGGGTGGGGGCGGGATGTGGATTTCCAGTGAGATTAGTTTATGATCAGATCTCACCAATGAGGGATATACTTCCGGTGTGGAGCATTTTGTCCCCATGTTTGTGATAATGAGATCTAGTATATTTTCTCCTCTCATGGGAACAGTGACTAGCTGTTCCATGGCATTTGAATTTATGAACTCCAGAAACCGTTGGGCTAGAAAGTTAGGGCTTGAGTAATGTTCCCAGTCTATATTCGGGTAGTTGAAGTCACCCAATATGATGGTGTTTGGAGATACATTTATACATTTATAGCCTTCAGTGACCTGCCTCACACATTCCACATCATGATTTAGTGTGTATACACATCAGTGACGTGGGTCACATTCCACAGTATATATGTATTGTATCTGAACACAGTCATGGCTATTTACTGTGTCTGTAACTCACACTGTATAGCAACATAGATGTCTCATGATTCCCTGCAATGGCCATGCACATCAGCTAAATGTGCAGTATATCTGTAGGGCGGACAGACAACACTGCATTTGGACACCATTATTCCACTGTATATTTGACAGGACACCATTGTGTTAAACATGTATGCATGTCATTGCACATGTCAGCGGATCTCATGTCATACTACATGTGATTGTCAAGGTCATATGCCACACATCAGGCAGGTGTACTGTTAACCTGTGCTGGTCTACATGGTGTAACACAGGGATTTATGCTAACTACTACTATGATTGTGTAATTTGCATGCCTTCTGCTATGACACATGCATGCTGTTGTGTGCAACCCATGGATGTATGATAACTACCACTATTGTTGTCTGAGCTGCATGCCATCTGCCGTATCACATGCATGTTGCATGCCTTCTGTCATATCACATGCATGTTGGGTCCATAGCGTGTGTCTGTGTGTGTGCCTGTGTGTGTGCCTATGTGTGTGTCTGTGTGTGTGTGTGTGTGTGTGTGTGTGTGTGTGTGTGTGTGTGTGTGTGTGTATGTCTATTGTATAGATTGTAATGTACAGTTCTTGTCTGCCGCTTACAGATGATGTAGATGTGTTTCCCTCCTGTGGTCCATCTGATGTTAGTGTCCCCACAGACTCTAGCAGTGATGATAAATGTATGATTGAGGCACAGGAAGGGTTGTCAGGGGCTGAATCTGTGCCATTGGTTGCCATTCCACCTATATCCCCCTCATTCCTGCACACAGCTCTCATGCCAACACATACCCCATCACCAGTGGCCATAGAGGAAGGACAGTTGGCATGTGGTAGCTTGGAACAGGAAAGTGTGGAGGCTATGGAAGTTGTGCCTGCACACCATGGTGTCAGCCAACTGACTGGTGATGCCTCACACAGGCATGTGGCCAGTGCTGCTCTTAGGAGGACCTCTGGTCAACATGCCCCTGCAAGACGGAGCGCAGCAGCTGGTGTCACCAGACGCATGTTTCAGGCTGTAATGGAGGCACAGGCACATGCTGAATGGCACAACAGAGAAGGTCAGAGGCTTCAGAGGGCTGCTGTCCATTATTTAAACAACAACATCCAGGCAATGGCAAATGCTCAACAGCAGGCTGCTGAAGTTTTGGATAGACGATTGGGTGACATGGTTGGAGTCCCTGACCATGACATGACAATCCGCGAGCGTGAGATGTCTGTGCTGGAACATCTTGTAGGAGTGAGGCATCAAGCACGTGGCCATAGGCCAGCTACACCACCTGTTGCAGGTTTATGTGAACGAGCTACCTCACATGCCCGCTTCTATAGTGGCGGTAGCAGCAGCAGTGCAGCTGGTGCTGTACTGTCCACACCAGGACACAGCAGGCCACATGCACATGGCCCTGGATGGTCCCAACAGGGACATGGTTCCAGTGGACATGTGTCATCAGACAGTAACCAATCTACACCTCTGCCTGGTAATGCCCGTGCAACCCCTGGTAGGCACATGTCACGTGGCCATGGCCGGACACCGTGAACTGTAAAACCTGGCCTGTACAGTCTGCAGCTGTCAATAATACCCCTGTGTAGGCCAGACACATGCCAGAACTGTGTGCATACATACACACACACACATCGGAAACATATGTAGGGCACCGCAACACACACATGCATAACATACACACATGCCCAATGAGATCAAAGGCCTTAACCCACACACATGATGTCATCCAATGGTGCAGCTTAGGCCTCTGGCAAACATTATCCCTGTGCGTATGGTGATGCCTGTGCCGCATCCCTGTCATCCACACCATCGATGCAGGGACATGCTCATATGGTCTGATGTACAGGGCGAACAGACTAAGAAGATAAGTGTAGATTACAATTGTTGTGTACTGTTGACAGGCAGCAGACATACCATGTAGTACAGGTTTAGAATGCATTTTGTACTGTTAACAGTATGTGTCATGTGTAACAACAGTAACTGCATGTTGGTCTTGATGTTCTGCCTTCCTCCGTCAGGTCTAATTGCACGTGCTAGTGGATGTCAGTGTTTGCAGTTAGTGTCCCATATGTAAATGTGGACTACTCACAGGTATGTATGAAAATACCAGCATGCACTTTGTAGCTTCCACATCACAGTTAGAAAGTTCCATGTTCCAAACATATCTACGGATCTACTGATCCAAGAGCATGATAGCTGTGTATTAAGCTACTGTGGCTAGAGATGTGACATCCATACTGGGTGACATCACAGGTACAGTTACATGGAGTGGGGAGGTAAGAGAGAGAGGTCTAGCTGATGACAAGGATAGAAGGAAGTGGAAAGCATGATGCCTCATTGGGAAGCAGTAACACACATTCCCATGACAGGACGGGAATACACAGCTACACCCACACACTCAGGTATTCACACACATGTATTCAGGGACACAGTAACACATGTACACACTCACGGATTCACCAACACAGTGACATACACACACACACACACACACACACACACACACACACACACACACACACACACACACACACACACAGTTGCTAGTGTTGAGGTGAGGACCCCTGCCTATGTGCAAATCATCATTACAGTACTGTGCACTTACATGATGCACCACAGAGATTACACATGTACAGGTAGTCAGTATGGCCTAAGATCGAGGACATCAACAGGTATAGTAGATTGCATCGCCTGGATGGGGGGGGTCTTATCAGTTCACTATGGTAACATGCATCCTCACTCCAGGGACCAGACAGCCATACATACATACACACACACACACACACACACACACACACACACACACACACACACACACACACACACACACACAAACAAACACAGTGGCATTCACTACTGAATACACCAATGTCACGCACATACAGATACCTCACATGTGTGAGATACACACCCCTGCCTACGTCCTGCTTTCTACATTGCAGTCTGTACAGATGTCTACAAGAGTGTACAGGAGAGTGAGTAATAATTGAGATGTATTTCCCACCATACGTGACATATATTGGCACACACGCAACCACACATGCCAGTACTTTGAATGAAACACATGCCTATCTCATGATACGTATGACAGACTTACAGCAGTTTCGCATGCATTACAAAGTGTACTGATGCTTTCTTTGGCAACTGGGCTGATATATGCACATGGGAGGTCTTAACTGTTACAGATGTCAAGTGATTTACCTTTGGTGTCACCCTGACCACTGTCTAAGTTGTGTGTGTTCCCCTTCAATTAACAAAACCATAGCTTAGCAGTTACAGAGGTTATTGTAGGGCTGCTTGTGACACACCTGTGAGCTGTCCTTAGCAAACATCCATCTGCAAAGATGCCCCACCACTTAGTTATGTCCAAACATCTGTCCATACCTGAAGTACATCTTACTGTACTTTCAGCATATCACCATATACAGTTGCCAGTGTTGAGGCTGCATTGCAACTTCATGATGTACTAAGACACACATCACCTGCAAACATCAGCAACTGCACACGCATGGTATCTGAATGCACACCACTGCATGTACATGTGTATATGTCCTACATTCCTGTCATTTGGGCATGTTTGTAGGCATTGCAATTGGTGGACATGTGTAATGACATACATGACACATGGACTGTTGTATGATATGATAGGTGTCATGGGTGACCAGTACAGAGGGAATGTTACCTCTGTCAACATTGGTATAAAACCTTATGTACTGTTAGCATTCAGCAGCCATGGACCTACCTTCCATGTGCATGTATGTAATGGCTGTAGTCACCTGTCAGCACAAAGGACAACAACAGCTATGCTATTTACATATATGGTGTATGTGTGTGGCATGTACATATCCAGGACAGGTACATGTATGTCATATCCAAACATGAAGGTATTTACTAGTGTACAGCAACAGTCATCTGTTAATGCTGTAAATAACTGAGGGCCCCTGCTATGTGTACAGCTGACCTGGTTACAAATAGTAGTATCATTGCATTGCATAACACATGATGCAACTGTGTCAGTACATGGGTACTCTGCACAGTTGATGTAGAGATAGGTACAGTCCACTCGTCAAAGGTCACATGGTGTTGTACTATTATATGTCCTACCACATGTATGGATGTGTGTTGGTGCTCCAAGGGCATGGTGGTGTCCGAGGGTGACATCCTAGAATGCAGCTTTTGACACTGTGACCTGCACCTGAGTCATCTGTGATTCCTTGTGTGGGAGTACTGGTCAGTACATGTGAGAGGCCTTTATGTATGTGGGGACACCACCACCTAGAGTGGTCCGTACCTGTGTTATGGCCCACATGTCTGGTTCTGAGTTATATGGTAGTAGTGCTATTGTGCACTATAGAGCCGTCAGCTAGGTATTCCTCACTGCACAGATGTCAGTATTCCCCATTGTTGGATCTACAGTGAGCAGCTGTGATTACGAACGATACACATCTTGCATTGGTTAGCATAAGCATACAATGCACTTTTTGTGTAGGTGTCAGGGTGTTATCCTGTGTTTAGGACATTTGACTTGGAATGGCACTATATGGGCAAATGCGACCTAGGTATTATCCCCACTCCCTTGAATCATGGATACATGTGATATGTGACAAAGGCTTGTCTACTTTTAGTCATGTCATCCCAGAATGACAAACACTCGACAACCTCATAATTACAGCAGGACATTGGCTAATTGTGTTGCTCAAGCATTTGCCACTCCTAGCAAGACATCACTGCGAGTGGTAGTATTGTGCTTGGTATAGAATGGTGCACCTAAGGTGACGGACAGCAGCAGACATTGTGTAGCAGACCGGTGTCAGATATATGTAGGGCAGCGTTTCTGCTAACAATGACAACTACTAACACCGGAGTCCATTACAATGTGTTCTTTACGTCTAACTGTAATAGCATGGCCACTGTGGCCTTCGGTGTTTAGAATCTGAGTGCATCCCAAACAGCCCTGTGCTACTAAGTGTATGGGCATGCCCAATATAACCTTGTGTAGATGGAGACATAGTGCATTCCAAACAGCCCTGTGCTACTAAGTGTGTGAGCATGCCCAGTGACACCTTGTTTTGGTTATTTGCCTCTATGAGTATGGGCATGGCCATTGTAATGCTGTATAGTGATAGTAGTTATCCATTCCACAGATGGGCATACTCCAGTTTAGGATGGATTCCTACTTTAAACACACAGGTTCACAGGTATGTATATCTTAACTGCCAGCATCCCTGTTGATGTCCGCATTCCTAGAAGGTCATAATGACAGCCTTGAAATGTGTAGACTCTGTGGCGCTACTCAAAACTATGTAGTATTGTAATAGTGATCTGTAGATAGGCAGGTGTTCTGATCCCACCACTGGTGTGTGTGTGTGTGTGTCTCCGTCTCCCTGAGGATGGAATAATGCTCACACTCCATACAATTCCTATACCCAACTTTGGCAAGGCAGATGATGTCACCCACCTAGAAATACACCTCTGGGAGGGCTGTGACCCAGTAATCTCGGTAGCACATTCTGTAACTGTATAATGCTGTAGTGTGATAAAGTAGTTAGGTCAGTGTTCTAGTCACAGACATGCCAACTGTGTGTGTCTCTGTCTGCCTGAGGACGGAATAATGCTTTTAGACTGCTCACACTCCATACAATTCCTATACCCAACCTTGGCAAGGCTAATGATGTCACCCACCTAGAAATCCACCTCTGGGAGTGCTGTGACCCAGTAATCTCAGTAGCGTATTCTGTAACTGTTTAATGCTGTAGTGTGATAAAGTAGTTAGGTTGGTGTTCTAATCCAAGACATGCCAACTGTGTGTGTGTGTGTGTCTGTCTGCCTGAGGACAGAATAATGCTTTTAGACTGCTCACACTCCATACAATTCCTATACCCAACTTTGGCAAGGCTGATGATGTCACCCACCTAGAAATACACCTCTGGGAGTGCTGTGACGCAGTAATCTTGGTAGCGCATTCTGTAACTGTGTAATGCTGTAGTGTGATAAAGTAGTTAAGTCGGTGTTCTAATCCCAAATTTGCCAATTCTGTGTGTGAGTATGTGAGTGTGTGAGTGAGTAGTGCATGCCCTAAATGCATATTGCTGCAGTGTGATATGGTAGGCAGGGGTTCGAATACAGGAGATGGCAAGTGTGTGTGTTTGGCTGTCAGAGCCTGTGTAGAGGTGGCTGTGAGTGTCAAAACACTGTACCTGTTGGGGAGCAGATTTTGTAGTTTTCCTATATGGTGTCCATCTTATGACACATTGGTCACCTCACAAGGAGTACAGATGTCAGTCAGCCACAGGACTGTGTTGGTAAGCCATACCCCTAAATCTGGCAAAAGGCCTGCTGAACAAAGTATGCAACCCTGCTAGTACCCAGCATATGTCCTGCTCCCATGTGTCATACACAAACACACTTGCCTAGGATATCCCGCTATGTTGCTAGTACCATGCACATTGATGACAGATAGTAGGCATGGTGTGATTGCAGTGGGCTGCAGAGGACATGGCACCCTGTACAGCGGTACAATATGCACATAATTGTGGACAATGTGCCTTCACTATGTTTCCCACTGGATGCCTGCTACATATGTGGTGCCCTCAGATGTGATCCACAGAGGCAATACAATGATGTACACATGTGCCCTGTATGGACCAATGCCACTGACTCCAGGGAATACCTGTGTCATGCTATCAATGCAGGTGCAGGGTCAGCCTGCTGACTATAAGCAGGTTTCGCCACACCAGGCCAGTATTGCCATATCGAAGGATAACAGTCTGTGTACACAACATGTGCCTGCTAAACCAGGTACACTTGTACATGTCACTGTACAGTATTGTGGGACTTGCACATCCCAGGCAATGTCCATGTGAAGGGCTATCAAACACAGACATGGCATGCATTGCAAAGCTATGGCCATACACAATGGTAACCGGGATGTCAAGGCAGATCATGCAGTACCCATCTGTGTGGAACATTGCAGACACTACACCCCTGTACCACACTGCACACCATTGTCGGGTGGTGCGATGCCAAGGATTACCCCTCACCCAGCTTTGTACAGCCATCTTGCACAGCCAACCACTACACACCCATGAAGCAATGCATACATGCATGTCAGTACTGGCACCTTGTGTCTGCGTGTGGGTTATGATGCTCCCAACCGCAGCCACTCCCAGTATAACCTTCGCTGGCATAACAACAGATGTCAAACACTTTCACATGCCCTAGCCCATAGAAACTCCTGATATCCCATGTGGTGCATGTAGTCCTGTGCATTACTGCAGTGTGGCAAACTAAGTAGTTAGGGTGTGTATCTGTAACCCTGGCAAATAGTGTCAATGCGAGTCCATTAGAGAGTGTGGTTGTGGTGACAATGGCATCCGTTCACATGGACAGCCATGTTTGCTACACCTAATGTATGTCTACTATATCTCTGTTGCAGATGTCTCTCACCTACACACATATATGTTCTTACAGCACAGCAATATGTCAGCTTTGTGGCACATGTAGTAACTTCATGCACATGTAATAGTAATGACTAGTCAGTCAGGGGTTTGACCCCTGTACTGGTTGGCGTGTGGCAGACGATGCTTAGGGTTTAGTCTCCAAGCCCTTCTCTGGTGTACTTTGTCTGTCCCTCCCACACACTCTGTGGTGGATGTGGAGGTGTACACCTGCTCAGCAGCAGCATGCGTATTGTAAGTGATGGACATGATCAGGTCATGGCCTCTGCACCTATTGCAATCCTCCTCTAGGTGATTGCTTGTGGAACAGCTGTGATGGTGTTCCCATAGCTATTCACATGATAAACACAGTACATTATCTAGGAACATCATGTTGGTGTTTGGCCATGACAGTCGCTGTGAGTGGTACCTGGATGTGGTGTTTTGAAATGGCATCACAGATGATATCTGGATGTTCCTCAAACATCATAAACAGTGAGAAATAGCCTAAAGAACAGGAGGATGATGTGCCACACATGACTACAGCATGTAAGTGTAGCTATGCTGCATTGAGACTACTGCCTGTTTAACATGTTGTGTGTGGTATTGGCTATTCCATATGTTTTAAAACAGACATGACAGTGCTCTATTCATGAGGGACCCCCATCTGTAGGGCCATCTGTGGACTGGTCAGTGTGTGGAACCATTTGTTTCCTGTATTACACACTGAACACAGATCTGTGCACAGCAGGAGCATAGTGTGATGATTGCAGACAGTACATGGTGATGGGGATGTGTTACTGCCATCGCATCCCTGACTGGACATATGTCACATGAAACGGTGGTATGACAGACACTGTCTGGGGTTCCCAGTGACAAGCCAATAATGGGCAACTGTTCATAGCTGCAGTCACACCCTGTATGCTGTCTTGTCTGTGATCCTATCCTACCTATCCTCCATGGGCATACCTACTCTCCTTCCCCCATATTCCAGTCTCACCCTACAGAAACATAATGTCAGTCTGTTCTTAGGACAACATCTGCCCTATACATAGCTGTCCATTTCACACACATGCCCACTGGACACATGTAACCCTTGTAATATGCATCACAACATACTCCTGTTATCCTCACGCCTGTCCCTCGAGCACACGATCGTGGTGTGCACATCACTCCTAAATGGTCCAGGTACATGTGATGTGGATGACCCCATTGTACACACAACACTACTGGTCCCTCTGTGGTTACCCCATTTACCTTTATCATGATGATGATGTTGCACACAGCACTTTGCAAGAGTACTGTTCTCACATAATGATTGTACAGGTACTGTTGTGCTAATGTACATTACATGCACAGAGTGATGTATACAGCCAATGTACAACTGTTTGCGTGTATGAATGACACTTGTCTGTCTGAGGGAGTCTTGATATTACATAGGACAAAACCACTACATAATACAGGTGTCACTGGTATTTCCCTTTTTATTCATTTGTAATGCTTTGTTGCCACATGGTATGTGCCTGATATATCTCTATATATGTATGTACCTATATGCTGGATATAAACACTCACATATACATCTACATGAGGGGATACATTCCTATACTGTTGAATGACTGCATTGTATGATATGTTTGTGGTAATGTCCGATGTCTGTATATCTGCCATGGCATATTGGTAAATCACATTAGCTGTGTGTGTGCAGGGTCCTGGTTCCGAGCCTTGCAGAGGCCGTTTATTTTGTTGCAGGGCAGAACATGGCCATTAGATACAGAGGGAGTAAGGCACATTAAAGCAGTTGTGAGCGGGTGTGCGTGGGTTTGCACGGTGTTAAGCAATGCTAACCTCTGGTTACAGCTTCTTACACTCGGTTAGCCTCTACATTGCTTTACCAGTGCAATACTCGCATACTGGTAGCCAAACAGGCTTACACCAGCATGCTCCCACACTTGCAAATGCACCGACTTTGGTACTTGCATCTGACACACCCCTGGGTGGGAGCGAGGACCACAGTATTACCTTGTGATGCCTATTACATCGGATTACATGATTACAGTATCGAGAATGGCTGCCCATTAGGCGATGGCATGCCATTCGACTGTAAGGATTCGACGGCCTGTCCAGTGTTTTATTCATATTATTTGTGTGCTCCTCTTACAATCTGCACCCATCTGGCTGATACATGGGAACCGAGACTCTTCAATACAGACAAGTAATTGGGTTTTGGGACCCACATCCATCAGCCGAGTCATGCTACCGCATACCTATTATTCTATCATCTTTCTAAGGTAGTCAGCGGAATATGTGCTTTCTGTCCCTGTCAGACCTCTCATACAAATGGGGAAAAATGAAGGCTGAATCAGGGACACTGCATAACAACATCAGGGACACATTTAAAATTTTGGTGCTATTACCCTGACACATTGACAGACCCAGAGCATATGTATTCATACACATTGTCTGAGGTACATGTTGTTTATGACTCTTAATTGATGTCATTATTCATTACATGTAACCCACCACCTTTCCTCCTAATATCACTAGTTCTAGGAGGGTTTAGGTGGGACAGAGTTAGATTCTGAGTCGTAATCAGGGACTTCCATGGTAATCGGGGACAGTTCAATGGTATGGTCCCTATGTGTTCCCCCAATGGTTTACAGACTATCCAGTGGATGTGCTCTTAGGGGTTGGGAGGTATGGGCGTCAGCTATGCCCACATTGGAATATTACTTACAGCCACGGGCGGTCCTAATACAGCTCTGCCAGCCAACACCTGCACGCCTAGGCCCATAATCGCATACCAATAGTTCCCCCACCTGCCACTCCTCTACAGCACTCATCCTTACTGTGGGTGCAGGTGGGGTATAAACACACCACTACACACTGCCCACTGTCCCCATGTCGGGACACGTTATACATTGTGTTGACCCATGTGTTATAAGGCTTGCACAACCTACTGGTCCATGTACATCTACAGCCTGGTTTGATAAATCATTACTGGGACTGGCTCCAATCATTAATTTTTGGTGTCCCACAAGGGACATCGATGTCTATGTTTCAAGTGTAGACCTTGCAGGTCTCCTGCCAGTGGTCTGGGAAGCAGTGGTGTGTTTACCTTTATTGTGTGTCTGTATGTCTCACCGGCCTAGCTGGGGGTGGGGGGGGGTGATGCTACGTGTTACACGTTTGTTTATTGGACCTCCTACCACCATATGCACGTCCTGTGAACATATGTTACTCGTACTTGCCGTATCATATCCTAGCTATATATATGTGTATATTTACTGTAATGTATATATATATATATATATATATATATATATATATATATATATATATATATATATATATATATATATATATATACATATCTATATATATATATATATATATATATATATATATATATATATATATATATATATATATATATATATATATATATATATATATATATATATATATAGATATATAGATATATATATATATATATATTTACATTACTATATACAGATATATTTGCATATGTATGCATACATGTATATTTATATCTTGCTGTCTATATATATATATATATAGATAGATATATAAAATCTAATGGCATATGGGTCTTTGGTTGTCTGCATATGTATATATTCATATGTGGGTATGTATCTGTAATCTTTCTCTGTATGTATACATTCATACTACGGTGAGGGAGAGGCATATCTATGTCACTATGGGTAGATATATACAAACATAGTTCTACATATATACATCTACTTCTGGTTATTCCATTCCTAGCCATATAGATTACACTTTGCTTTAGTGGGTCTTGCAGTGGGTGTGGCTGCTTGTTGGGCGATGCCTCTGCCCAATGAACACATTCGCTTGCATCCTTATGGCTGTCCATACTGGCCAACATCAGCTAACTCCTGAACAGCTAGACCCATAAGTAGCTACTCATAGTTCTCCCTCCCTCGTCTCTTCAACAGCACCCATCCTTACTCTGGGACCTGGTTGGTTCTGGACACACCACTACATGCTGCCCACTCTCCACTTCACGGGATCCATTTCATACAATTGTCTCGGCCCATGGGTCATCAGGGTTACCCACACTTGTATTCTGAGTCTGTATACACCACGGACAAAATGGATGGTCTATCACCTTCTTTTGGTTTGGCCAGTTTGCGGGACGCCCCAGTCTGTGTTCCGTGATTAGAATCCACGGGTGCACTGTGTACCCCCCCGGTTGTATCCTGCCTGTGGTCTGGGGAGCAGTGGACACTTTACATTGATTGCGTGTATATTTCCCGTGTCCGGCTGTGGGGGGGGGTGGAGGGCATGCTACGTGCCATGTTTCTTGACTGAGCTCCTCACTTCCATTGGCATAGATAGCCTGTGAACATATGTCATTCCTGTGTGCTGTTTCCTATCATAGCTGTATATCTCTTTATATCTACGCACACACACACTCACACACATATAGATATGTATATGTATTTATGTATGTATATATGAACATATATGTGTGTGTATATATATATATATATATATATATATATATATATATACGTATATATATATATATATATATATATATATATATATATATATATATATATATATATATATATATATATATATATATATATATATATATATATATATATATATATATATATATATATATATATATATATATATATATAT
>NC_056734.1:45070459-45175459 GCF_019279795.1 Protopterus annectens
TCCACTGCTGTTTCCCTTCACATTATATATATTACATTTCCCATACTGTTGAATGACCGCAGCTTACCATCACGCATACCCGCTTACGTCTGCTTTAAAGTGCCTTAATCACTCTATTTCTGACTGCCATTATTGTGGGCATCATATACAATTAGCAGCCCTTGCATGACTTGGACCCGGGAACAGGAATACCACAGTCACTGGTTTTACCACTAAACCATCCGTGATACATTCTGTATGGATTGTAATTAGGATATATGACTTTACTACAGGCATTCCACAGTACTGGCAACAAATGTGACAGTTGGTTGGTGTACATATGTATAGTACATGTTACTGTTCATATGTTTCTGAGAGGCATATGTATACATTTGCAAGTATACATATTTATGAATAGGACACATACTTGACAACTATGTATATGTATGTATGTGTGATGTGTAGCTATGTGAATATAAGTATGTACATTTATAGATATATGACTACATATCTGGAGTTATACATGACCATGTATATGAACAACCGCATATGGGAGGTACCTGTACCATTTGTATACAGGGGTTGTGTGCATCATTACGATGAGGAACCTGGACGGGGTATACAATTTGTGGACATGTACTATTTGGAAGATGGCTATGGGAAAGATTCATGGGAACATGTGAAAGGTATATATTCCCAATAATGCACGTGGGGAGACGTGCATCACGGTTAAGTGTTTAATCCCAGGTCATAGGTTCTGCAGGACCGGGTGGAGGCTGAGCAGGGTTGTGGACAAGTACTGCTAATCTGACTTGTGCCCAGATGTCAACGGGGGTGGACATTGTGTTATGCCACAAAGTCTAATCTTGAGAACAGACACTTATCCCATGAGGGATGTCCAAAAATTGTGGATGATGAACCCCATTCTTCTGGCTATTCAAAAATGTGGTAGGGTTATGCATGTATGGGATACCTAGTTTGCAAGCCTGAGACTGCCTAGGGTGAGACTGCCTACTAGATGTGGGTAGGGGGCACTATGTGCAGGTATGGCTGTGCCAAACTAGCAGCCCAAGTATGGGTGGTTTTGGTGGATGTTCAGCAAGGGGGGTGTGCTGTGGAGGGGATGAAGGGTATTCAATTATGTATCCAGGTGTGTTGATGTTGGATGGCTCAGTTAGGCCAGACCATTATGTGGGTTCGAGCCGGTAACGTTTCTGTACATGTGCATCGCACATTTTAATGTTCATATGTTTGTGGGATTGTGTTCTGCAGTATGGCCTGTCAGGGTGTATTGTGGGTGTGAATGTATGTTCTTTGGTTTCCTTTCTGATTCACCCAGTTTCCTTGTACACCTCCAGTTCACCTATTGTACATCTGACCCAGTCTCCCCTTGGTGAATTACTACATTACCCGTCACCCCCCCCCCATATTCCACAAACACCATCCATCCCTTCTCTGGTTGATGGCCTATGGCACAGACAACAGAACACATTGCGTACTCTGCATATCTCTGGTACCAATATGGTTGTGAGGACAACCCTAGCATATTTGATCTTCCACATGCTGTACTTCACGCACATAGGTACACGCAAATACTTATCTTTCATGACATGGTAGGTAGACCCGGGTAATACCCATTCATCTTTGGGCCGTCCAGACAGCGACGACTTGGACCACGAATGGGCAGATATTGAGCGAATGCTCTGACCATTGGTAGGGTTGCCACCTTTTCATATGGCCAAAGTGGGAGATTTTCGGGACACACCAGATTTTACAGGCCGACACATACCCACGGTCAGTACAAAGGATAGAACTTTATTTTTTGCCTAAATAAAAGCTTATTCTTGTAGCAGTTTAGTTGCTTATTCTGTTTCTTGTAACATTTAGGTATTTTAGATACAGAAATAACTATTTTATGCAACTATTACATGAAATATGGGACATAATTATGTCCTACAATCGCAGGACAGTTGCCATTTTTAATATTTTTGGTAAGGACACAACTGCCTAGAGAGGGACTGTCCCTCTCAAAGTGGGACAGGTGGTAGCCCTAACCATTGGGCTAGGCTTAGCAAAGGGCAGCGGCACGCAAACATGCTGCATTTCGCTTCCACTTGGTATCACAATCAACACTACAGTGAAATACGAGCACGGGGTTTTAAATGTCATTTGTTCGAGGGACGGAGGCTCAATATTCAGCTACGTGCCTTTGTGTTTACTTTTTATTTTAGTGTTCGCGGAACTGTCTTGTATGCTTTGCATACATTTCAGTATCCAAGGACACTGACAGGAGTGATTACTATTAGAGGCAGGCTGCACTAGTCAGCATTTTAGGTTGTGCATCTGCAGCCGACATGTTCACTCTTCTGTGCAGCACTTAGACACGCCCCCTACACTCGCGCACATTTCCTATGCACGTGGACATTGCGGCAGTGCTCCTTCATTAATATGCATATGGTGCTGCTGCGTCATCTCTACGCCGCACGGTTGGTGCAAGGATAACGCCGTCCTTGCGCCAAGATTCATGAATCCCAGGGTCAGTTATGCCCTGAATAGCTTCAATCAATGACAAACAGTAGTTTATGCCAAAGCATAGCATTTTACCAAAAAAATGCAGTCACCTTGCTTTATTTATGCTTAATGTGCCCTTTTTTACCCTTTATTATGTTCATTTTGCTTGTTTAATCTTCTTTCATGCCCATTATACTTTTCTTGTGCTTGTTTTACTCTAAACATGCTTGTTTTACTTTAATCTCCTTTCATGCCCATTATACTTTTATTGTGCATGTTTTACTCTAAACATGCTTGTTTTGCAATTCTGAGGTAATTCCAAACCCTATATATGCTTTTCTGATAACTGTTTTATCAAATATCTTAATTTTAGACATTTTATTTGATTAAGAAACATTTTTGTGCCACTCGCTTGCTTAATAATACATTCTGTGCCCTTGTAATGCTACATTTTCCCCGGGATTCATGAAGCTCGGCGCAAGGCCGGCGTAAGGCCTGCGCCGGCGGTGCATGGAATATCCGGCGCAGTAGCGCCATATACATATTAATGAGAGTGCACCGGAATCACAGACACGTGCGTAGTGTACGTGAGCGAGCCCAGGTAGGATGCGTCTGGAGGCGTGTCTAAGCCGGCATGAGGTGAGCAACCTAATGTGCTGACAGCCACGGTCCGCCCACAATAGTAATGGCAGCAGCCAGGTCCTGTGCAGAATGAAACGCACGTACAGTATGCAACATAGTCCCCGTCCCAAATTAACGGAGAAGCAAATAGAAGCCACGAAGGCATAAGTGTACCCGTCCAAGGAGCAAAGGATACGCATAAGACCGCGTTTGTCCCGCAATGCACTGTCAGTGTTTACACTCAGAGAAGGTGTACAGCCGCATGTCAGAGCGCCGCACCGACATAGGAGCAGCGACTAAGGTCACCACCTGTCCCACTTTGGTTGGGGCAGTCTCCCCATGGACAGTTGTGTCCCAAAAAAACGTATTAGAAATGGCTGATGTGCTACGATTGTAGGACACAATGATATCCCGTATTTAATGTAATGGTAGCATGAATTGGTTATTTCTGTAACAGAAATACCTAAATGACACAATAAACAGAATAAGCAAGGAAATTGCCACAATAATAAGCATATTATTTAGGCAAACAAGTGAATTTCTATGCGATATAGTGACCGTTTGTATGTGTCGGCCTGTAAAGTCAGATGTGAGTCCCGGAAATATCCCAGATCGGAAAATGGAAAAGGTGGAAACCCCAGTAGCGACATGGGCATGGTCACCAGGGTTACCTGCTGTCCCAATGTGCCATGGACAGTCCCTGATTGGACAGTCGTGTCCCTGCAACAATCGTAAAATGGAAAATGACCTCCGATCCCCTGCCACGCAAATTCCGCAATATACATGTAAATAGTAGCATAAAACATATACATTACGATATGGAACACAGACATGGCATAAGAAAATAAATAAGGAACCCAAACGCTTACAGAATAAGCTCATAGTATGGCAAACAAGTGAAGTTCTGTCAACTGCACTAGCCCTGGGTATGTGTAGTCCTGCAAATTCGAAGTGTCCACATAACATGCCCCACTATGGGCATTGGAAAAGGTGCCAACCATAATGGTCACAAGCAGTAGTGACAGTACATAGCCGGGTAGCTGTGCTGACATAACAACAGTAAGGAAGCAAGATACCTCAAACACAGGCAAACATGTGCATAGCAACATATCCCAGACCCAGCAACGTCTCTGTTGCATACACTGGATGGTGTATGATGAAGTGTAATATCCAGAAGCAGAACCCATGCATTCGGATGTACTACACAATAGCCTCATTGTACATGTCAGTCACACCCATGTATACCCCTGCACCCAAACCTGCTAGCATCCGTGTGCAGCTATACAACCACACACAATGTGCATACCTGAACTGTGGTAAGAAGTTTGTGTTAGGCAATGCCACGCTGGCAAATACGCATTACCACATGTCACCAACCCACCGCAGGTACAGATATGTAAATGGCTGCATGTGAATGTGTCAGCAGAATGTGTACATCCGGCATGTAGTATGTACCCGTCCAAACCATCTAGGTTTGCATACGACACGGTGCACATAAGTGTACACATGTGGACAAGTCGGTCGTTGGACCACCGCATCGATGATTATCTTTGCAGTGAAGTCGATCACATATAGCGGAACAGGTGCCTACCACACAGGACGTCCTAACAGGGTGCTACAGGCAAAGAAGGGGAAACTGGGACATCACATGTGGAGATTAGCGTGGCTGGACGGACAAATACACACGGTCAAGGTAAAGGACGGAACAACATGCATATGGCTGGATGGATGTTGTTCGTAAAATATATAGAAACACATATGAAGTTCCAGTTTACACTCTAAATACTATATAATGTATTGAATTGTACCGTACAATATGGCAGTAGAACTAAGCCTGCATGTAATTGGTGAAGCTAAGCTGTACTGTGATGGAATTCTGAACCTGGCAGTAAGCAGGACAGCAGGCTCATGTCTGTCATCATTAATTATTTGCTGGGTTACAGAACAATAAATGTATGTACATGCATAACAGCACTCCTTCCCCAGAGGAGGATGGCCTTGTGAGCTCAATCAAGATAGCAGTACAACTCCCTACCAGAGAGACAAAGCAACGTATTAAGAAATTAACTGTCCACTGTATCGTAACAGTCTAGGGTCCTTGAAACAGCTACAATCACAAAAGGATACTGTAATGTACAAGGTGCCTTGCAAGGCTGTGTTATTCCCATGAGAAAACAATTTAAAAGCACGACCCCAGCACCCACGTATGTATAGACTATTGCGGACCATAGTGATGGAAATGCCCTGTGACCGACCACGCCAGTAAGGTGGGCAAAAGCTGATTGTAAACACTATATAAAGAAACTGCTTACTGTATAGAGTCAGACAAAACTCTCATACTTGGACTGTATATTATTTAGCCTGCCTGTGTACACTACTAAAACGTTCGAACCCGAGCCTCCTGTGTTATCGGCTGTCACTTAGAAAAGCCTACTGATAACTACAGTCTGGTTGTAACAACTTATTTCACATTGTGATCCTTGTAATCCGAATTCCCTTGGTAAGCTACAGGTCAGAGTGCATGGCTGGTTAGACATGTACGCTGGAGAATATGCATAAATGGTTCTTCTTGAATGAAAAGACCTCCGACTGAATTGTTGTGTGTAAAGAGGCTGTTTACTGTCTGATCTGTGGCTGAAAAGCGGAAAACTGGATCCCAAGAAGAAAACGTGCAGCCTTAAACAGGAGGCCCAGGTAAGGAGTGTCTGCCTTTTTGTGTATTGTAGATCAGGGACCAGACTACATTGTGTTTCTGTTAACAGTAGTGATATCGGGTCAAGACCTACCCACATACTGTTAAATCTGAACATAGGTCAGGGGAACACACAGCAGAGTAAATAGTGATTGTAGACACTACAGTGGATACAGGGAAGGAGACACACGTGTTATGACAGAAGGGTACGTAGCAGTCGTGTAGAGGATATGGGAGATTATCGAAGCAACAGATCATGTGATCCGCGTTTGACGGGTGACGTGAAGAATATGCAATCGCAGAGAGCACATAATTGTGAGTTACGCAGCAAAATGGGGTAATAAATATGACATTGATGGTATATTAGGCAACATATCGTTACTGAAACATTGTAATCCCTGAAAATTTGATGCATATGTTCCAAGGTAAACACCTGTTCCACCCTGAGAGGGATATGCCCTCTCTGGCCAGTCGTGTCCTGTAAATAAACCGAACAAATGTCAAATGTCCTGATATCTCAGGACAAACATTTCCCAGATATATATCAAGATGGTAGCGTAAAACAGTAAATTTGTATGTGGAACAGCAAAATATAATAATAAACAGAATAAGCAACTGAAATGCTACAACAATTGGTCGCTCTCCTGGCAAAACGTGAATACCTGTCCTATGTACTGGCCGTGGGTATGCATTTTCCAGGCAAATTACACGTTCCGAACACTAATGTCCCACATTGTGCATTGTAAAAGGTGGCAGACCTCAGATGTGGAGGCGCCAAGACAGGGACAATTGGGTATCCGTCAGGCACATCGGTGGAGTGAGGTAGTGTACCGAAGGGAATAGAACACTACAAATGGCTAAGCATCATACGTACACAGAGAAGATCATAATACAGTAGTACCGACCGCCCCCCCCACAACACCCTACCACCTCAGATACCACATGCAGGATATTAAGCGGGAGGGCAGGCTAGTCCCCACACGTTATCCTGTGGCAACAGAGGTAGCACAACGAACAAATGTAATAGAAGCTATTGAAACCACATCCCGAACACGTAACATACCTAGGGACACCCGAGTAAGAACACAGTACTAAAACAGAGTGAGGATATCTGTCAATTAATTGAAGTACCGAACCATCATGCAGGACAGGAAGGCCAGGACCCAACCCCCGTAGCGTATAGACCGTGGACACCAGAAGATATCTGCAAAGTCAGAGAGGGAATTCCCCATCCACAAAGTAACCGCTATTCACCATGCAATACCCCTGTATCTCCTGATCGGAAACCAAAAGAGGAATGGCGGATGGTACAGTATGTATAAGCTGTAAATAATGTAAGAATACTTAGGGTAGCGTTGGTGCCAGACCCACACACTATATTCAATGCTATGAACATGCCACAGAAGTATCTTACCGTGGTACATATAAGCTATGCTTACTTTGCAATACCTATACATCCACATAGTTCGTATTGCTTTGCTTGTACAGTCAGGGTGACAGATACAGCCATACCCGCTATCGCGGGCTACTGTGAAAGTACAACGATATTCTCACAGGGGATGGCTAGCTACATTCCGTGTCAACTCCACCCGGGCCAGTCAAGCTCCACTTTAATTGGATGATATTCTGCTTGCGGCCCCTACCCAGCAGCAATGTATGGAAGATACAATAGCATTATTGAGATAATCAGCAGAACAGGGACATAAAGTAAGCAAGCATAAATTGCAACTACAGAGAATACAGGTCAATTACCTGGCATATCTGGTATCCAAGTAGGGTAGAACATCACATGACGATAGGAAGGTAGCAATATAATAAGCACCCAAGCCAACTAACAAGAAGGGAATGATGTCGTGTCTGGGCCGACTAACACATGTTAAATCTGGATACCAAACAATGCTGTGGAATCCGCTGTATTGTTTGCCTTAACCTTTAATACACCTATGGCAGCACAACACATAGTACAATCGGATTACAGTAGCAGAAACAGCGTTATGCAGACTAGAACGATTGATAGCCTTAACAGCTGTAGTAGGTCTCGTGAATAATCATAACACATGTTGTCAGACCGTAGATTGTAAGCGGAGATATATGACGGCAGTCTTGATGCAACAGCAGGGAAGTAAGCAACGCTAAATAGATGACTACTCATTGCAGTTGGACACTGTGGCATGGTCACTGCCACATTGTGTACAGGCAGTTGTTGTAGCACCCATGGCAGTACAGGCCCTGGCCGTAATGTTACTAGACCACCCTCTCACTGTGAGAATGTGTCATGCAGTTGCGATCAATCTGCTGCAAGAGAAGATAGAATTCCTGACTCGTGCTACACATTTGTCATGTCTGACCATACCACTGAGTCAACCTCACATGGTGATTGAACGTTGTACAACATGAAACCTATCAACGTCACGTCTGACACCTGTGTATGGCACATCACACAGTAGCCTATACGAAATGGATTAAATAACTACACACAGACATGATAACACTGATATACCCTTAGATGATGCAGAGGTGACAGTTAATGTGTACGGATCATGTAGACAGAGTCCTACAGGAACGAATGAAGTAGTTTATGCAGTAGTTATTGATAATGACATTGTAGACGGCCAAACCCTGCAGCATAACGTGTCTGCTCAAGCAGCAGAATAGATAGCTTTAACACGTGCTTGTACTGTAGCGGAAAAATGATGTGTGGACATATGTCCCGATAGTCATTCTGTTGTCTGTGCAGTGCATGTTTATGAGCAGCAGTGGAAGAATAGGGAATGATAACATCCACCGGTAAACCGATTAATCATGCGATACGAACCTGAATGCATTAGACTACATGCAGTTACCCACTGAAGTAGGTAATTGTAAATGTGCAGGGCATAGAAAGCAACAGGATAACAGTAGGAAAGTTGAGGCATGAGCTCATGCACCTGCAAAACAAGCAGCGTCACAGTTGGAAAGTGTCTGTGTGAATGAGGAATGACAAACCTCAGACTGTTTAGATGTAGAAACTGTACAAACAATGCAAACAGCAACTACGAAAGCAGAAAAGCCGACGTGGTTATGACGAGGAGCAATCCTTGAACACGGACTGCACATATCCACAGTGAGAAAGCCAATATTAACGCCTAATATGTTCAGATATGCGGCTTTGTGGAGCCACGGGTACAGACATGTCTCAACAGGGGATGGTACATTTGGTTAACAGAATACCCCTAACATACGGAATTACGAACCACATACAAACCTCATGAGCAGCGTGTCACGTTTGCCGTAGATATCATGCACAGGGAGTATTTAAACCGAAGGGAGTGAGTTTACCTACACCACCCTAACCGTTCCGTGCTATTTGTATGGAATTCATACATCTGCATAAATGTGAAGGGAACAAAGACTGTTTAGCGATTACACATATAGATAATCAAAATGGGTAGAAGCATTCCCAACCAGTAATCCGGATGCAGCAGCAGTGGCAAAGGTGCCAGTAAAATTAAGTATCCCTAGATCTGGCATGCTGTAAAGAAGCTACAGTGACAATAGAACACATGTAGTTAACCAGACAATCACGCTACCTGGGGGATTACTTCCTATTACCATGAATGTCAATTGCATGTACAACCCACACTCAGCACGACTGCTGCCGCCGCAGAATGGGATCCCGAGAAATAAGTAGAGGAGTTTGGTGGGTGACATCCAGACGAGTTACATGAGCTGTCTACCTCTAGCATTGCTGAGCATGACAACAGTTCCAAATGTAAAGTGCTGCACCCACTTCGAAGTAGTATGTGGAATGGCATATCATGTGCCAGAGTGGAAAGCTGTCATGCCTGCAGAGCCGGAGGTCGATGACTCAGTAGTAGGTGACATGAGAGGATTGTTAACTAGTAACACTGTTCCTCAGTTAAAGTCTGTTACAGATAAGAGCAAACGAAGACGGAAGCATAGCTGACACCAGTATCCTGTGTGTATGTCACTGTTATCCAAAGAACATTATTGCCAAGTGGACAGTGCGAATGTCTGTACCGGTACTGTTGGCAACGCCTACCGCAGTAAAGTTTGCAGAGAGGTCGTCCTGGGTCCACCTCACATTTCTCAAACTGGTAAAGGATATCAAGTCTGATTGACATCTTGTAGCTGATATACCAAAGAGCCCGAATCACCGGCGAAGACTGTATAACAATACAAAGCAACCCCAAAGACATTTATGTTTGCTGTCCTAATGATTATACACCTATTAACCATGTTTGTGTTTACGTTACAATTTCGGGACCTCACCTGCATATAACTACACGGATACAAATACTGATACGTGATGAACTGGCCACAGAGTGTCTTCCACACCTCAACAGATACCTAGGCATGATGCGTGTGCATATAGAGACCAGGAACACTTTAAATTGCTGTGTTTGTACTGCCATACCTACATCATATGGAGGACTTCCGATGCATGTGGTCCCCTTGGGGATAGATTGAGACTTGTGAATATCTACACTTTGATACAGGTTCTGTGAGATCACAGGACAACGTGGCAATGTACTTACCTGTTACACAAAAAGGAATTGTATGTTATCATAAACATGGTACAGTTGCAGTTGGTGGGAGTATTTGTAACATCACTGTGTCTTACGAATGTCATATAACAGCCAAAGATCACAGTACTACTTGTAGCACCATTCCTAATTTGTATTGAAACATCATGAGAACAATGTTGAAGGATGTGCAGAAACATCCTGAATTGTATAAACAGTACTCTGTTAGAGACAGGAATTTGTTACATGCAGAGGTAACCCGCATCAGTAATAAAGTAGAATATAGTTATGTTGTTTGTGGGAAATAAGCATAGCAATGGTTACCTGGGAATTGGTCCGCAGTTGTTATTTGGGTTATCTGGCTCCAGTCACATGACATACTGTACAATTGCCTGTGGGTGCGAAACGAACTATAACACATATAGCTCGAAGAACTGGGAACACAGTCGGAAACCTACTAATCCAGTGGGTGAAATGGAAGCTGTTCTGACATGTCAGTCCTCTGCAAGAGATAAAGGAATACCGATTCATATGGACTTCAGTGACAGCGTCACAACCTGGGCTGGAACACCCCAGCTTCTGGAGTAGTGAAAGCAATCAGGGAACAGAGGAAGTTATCCAAAACTGTCGGAGGAAGGATGAATGTGACTTCCCGCTCCTGAACATGTGACTGATGAACTGGATGCAATGAGAACTGTTGTGTCACAAAATGTAATAGTGCACGACTGCACCGTGGCGCTGAGAATTGGTACGCGCGCTTACTGAAGAAGATCGCTGTGTCCAACTACCACATGAAGAGACCAAAAGCAACGCCCACCTACAGGTAATATAGCAGGTGTCATCCATGGCGGAACCAGGCCCAAACCCACTGCCGAACCATTTCCACAAACCATTGGGTGGATGGGGTCAGTCATACTGAATATCATGAATGCCATTTGTGTTGTTCTGCTCATATTGGGAGCATGTGTCTAGTGCGGATACTGTGCATGTAAGTATTAGTCAGGGACTCTGGCAACATACCTGTACCGAGACTATGGATCAAGACCTGTAGTGGTATTTGTCAATAGAAAATGCAATCCTACTTGCAATGTACATCAAATTACCTGCCTAGTTAAACTTTCCACAGAGGAAGACGCCAGGAATGAAATAATGTTGTATATGTCTCTGGATAGAGTAGAAGCAATCAAAGGAGGGAGAATGTTAGCAAAATACATATTTAAACATAATATGACGTGCAACTTTAGAAGCTAATAGTGTATAATGCATATTATTCTACCTGACAATATAGCAGTACAGCTTCTCATGCATGTAATTGCTTGTAGTGTAGCTGCAGTGTGATTGAACCCTAACCCTAGCAGTAACCAGTGCAGCAGGTGTATGTCAGTCAGCATTAGTCATCTGCTCGGTTACAGAATAATACATGTATGTACAGGTATATCTGTCATCCTTCTACTGAGGAGGATAGGCTTGTGAGCTGTAACACAGAGTACAGCTGCTCAGCAGAGAGACACAGGAACCTAGTAGGACACGGAGTGAGGACTGAATATGAACAGTGTTGGAACCGTGTCAGAGCAGAACTTACCAAAGTACAGTCTAACTGAATATGTGTCTCGCAAGGTTGGGCTATCCTCATGGGAAAACATGTAATAAGCATTACCTGAGCACTGTTGTAGGAATACAATGTTCTGTACTCTAGCAATGTAAATGCCTTGTGACTGACAACATCATTAATGTGTGCAAAAGATGATAGTATACAGAATGCTCATACAGATGTAACATGTATAGAGTTGAACAAATGTCTAAACATTGACTGCATACTCCTTTGCCTCCTGCTGCACAGTAATAAAATGTTATTAATCCCAGCTTCCTGTGTTAATGAGTGTCATGTTGAAAATACGAATGAGTGTTACAGTTTGATTTAAAAGACTTAATTGACAGATGTTTACGTTCTAGCATTGGAATAGGTCAAGACAAACATCACAATGTCCATGTGTACCACATACACACAGCCAGTAACATGCAGTAGTAGTGCATGAAGGCATACACGACTGTGGGAATAGTACAGGACATATGGCACGTGCCAAGTGCAGATGCATGACACAAACACCAGGATGGGTGTCCCTGCAAAGAGGAACATGTGCCAACTACACCTCCCACAGATGTACTGGCAATAAAAACACATGGCAAACACACAGACACACTACTGTCCAACACATGACTGCAACGGAGCCTGGTCAAACACCAACATGAAGCATGCACAAACAGGGACTTGAGTAATGTTTGCCTTAACACCCCCCCATAGGCCAAAGAAGAATAGAATGGACATATGCATGGAATGCTGTGAAGGATGTGTGGTAGTCCTCAGTATCACAGTGTTAGGGACACAGATACACTGTCATCAACTGTGATGTATGTGCAATGTACACAGCATACCTGCATGTAATACAGAGGACAATCATGTGCCACAGAAATATACAGTGGCGAAAGACTATAGTGGATAG
Organism: Protopterus annectens; assembly: GCF_019279795.1. Taxonomy (NCBI): domain Eukaryota; kingdom Metazoa; phylum Chordata; order Ceratodontiformes; family Protopteridae; genus Protopterus; species Protopterus annectens. Next base: position 45,083,290 of record NC_056734.1, read on the forward strand.
ACAATTGTACATGTGACAAACTATGAATATAGGTTCACACGTCCATAGGTACAGGGTAGGCCATCGTCCCAGGCCCAGCCATAATACTACACCATAGTTAGGATGACTTTGCCAACCTTCTGTGCTTCAGATGAAATACCCATGATATTGCTGTATCTCCGTCAAGCAGTGATAATGATGTAATCCCTGGCCTATACCTGCAATCCTCCATCCAATGGACAACATAGCTGCGAACAAGGCTAGGAAGGATGTCTGTCTCACATGTACTGTGATGTAGATCCACAGCATAATGATTGTCTGGGTGATATATGTGTCACCCAAACACATCCCATGAATGACCGTGACAAGGTAAATGTCACCTGCCCTAGTGATTCTGAGGGATGCGGATACAGTAGGTGAAGCATACACATGACATATGGGTTGACATGGCCTTGTATGTCAGGCACAGGTCAACAACAAACAGCAGGTATGTGACGTGATGTGGCAGGGGTCCTACATGTGGGGCAGCATTACACAAAATGGTGTCATCCTGCATCTGTACAACGATCAACCTATGTGGGCTTCCCAGCTGCTGTAGGTGTATGGTCAGATACAGTCTGAATGGGGCAATGTAGTAGATCATAGGTGTAACACGTAATGGGTACAAGAGAAATGTAAAACAACGAACCAAGTCACTGTCTGCACTCGTATAACGGTCAGGAACTAACAAACAAGTTTGCTCTGTTAAACGAGATGCCTCCACAATATAGATGCCAGTCATATAATCAGACCCTCAGTGCAAAAACATATAAAGTCTCGTTAGAGACAAGGTAAATAACTAAAATTGCTATTAAAAATTGAAGCAATTTATTTTCCACACAGTGAGTTTAGCGCTTTCACAACACGAGCTTCCTCAGAACTGTTAAATGAACTCTCATTCATTGTTTAAATACATAGTATTGGCGCCATATGCAAATTACTTAAAGCTGCAATGCTTTTAAGCAAATTAATACATACAAACATATGAAAATGTAAAAATATGAAAATGTGAAAATATAAACTGTCAAAACATTTCTTCCTTATTCTTGAAGTCTAAAAAATACACATCTAACTTATAAAATGTTATTCTATGTAATAAAATAAGGGTTATATTGAACTCCTAATACAGTATCCCTTTTAAAAGATACAATATCATCCATTGATGCCTAAATACATAAGACTCCTTAGTAAAACATTTATGCCTACAAACATATTAATCTATATATAAACTGTAAACACTAATAATATACACCTTATCAAAAATGCACTAAGATATAAAAATGACAGTACATAACAGGTGTGTCAGTCAAGACAGGTGTGTCAGTCAAGTTGAGATTAACAACGCTCTAGTTTTTGATTGTCAGAAGTGGTTTGATTGTGATATAATGGGTAATGGGTACAAGGGAACAATGACCTAGCCTGATGTAGATGTGAATCCCTGCACCAACAGGTGGGCAATGTAGAAGACCCACACAACCACGATAGCAACGTGTGTGTGGAATGAATGGTGACCATCCAACACTGTCCCCTGATTCCTGGTAATCACCCCTGTGCTGAGTGGACAGCCACCTATATGCTGGACAGGGGTGACCTAGTACTTCTCCACAGGTATGATGTTGCATGACGTTGCATTTAGCTGTGGGACATGTCCCTGACAGCAGATATGCATACCTGGGAGGCCCCTTCGAAGGATATCTGTGTCAGATGTCTGTCCCACTATGGCACCTGTTTTGCAGTCATCTACAAACACTGTTGCCCATTGCACCCCTGTGTGTGCCTGTACCGTGAAGATGTAGGTGTATGACAGGAGTGCACACATGGAAGGGCCCCATGGGACACTACCTCTGACAGGCAGTAGGTCTGATATGCTGCCAGCAACTATGACTGTGTGGGTTGTGTCACATAGACAGTTTACAACACATTCTGTGATGTGCGTGTTCACATCCCAGCCAATGGGTTTATCAACGATACCTGAGGGGGGTAATGTGATGAAGGGCTTTGCCAGGTCGAGGTAGGCTGTATGGACTGCAACACCCCCATCAGTGGCCTCGGCGACTGTCCTGAAAATGTCAACCATGCTTTAAAGGCATGAACCGCCCCTGAACAAGACAAACCGTGTGTGAGGCAAAGTAAGTATGTCCCCTATGCAGTCATGTACGAGCCACAGTATGATCCCTCCCCATGTCTCTGCAGATAGGTCTCCTCAGGGTAATGGGACAGGAATAACCAGCCTCAGTGGAGGTATTGGCCTTCTGACGTGGGACTACAGTTGCCATGTGACACAACCTGGGTACCCTACCTGAGGTGAGGCTACAAAGAAATAGCTGTCCTAACTGTGGGTCCAATTCATAACCGAGATAGTGGAGTACACAGCGGGGTCACCAGCTGGTCTCATCGATGCTATGTCCACTACCCTGGAGAGAGCATGTCCCACCTGTGTGTCACAGAACATTTGGTGACCACAAACCTGTGGTACACACATCACCTCATGTGTGGGGAGGGTGTGGAGATGTCCTCACTGGACTCGTCAGCCTGTATGTTGGCAATGTGTGTATGTTGAGTAAACCCCACCTCTATGTGAACCCAGTCAGAGCATATGTGGGACTGAGCTCCCAGGTGTCCAGCATAGCAACTGAAGGTGGTATGATTGTTAGCCAGGTCCATGTAGGTATATCTGTGGAATGTGCCCTGGACTATTTCATGACAGTGTGTAAGTCTACACATATGATGACCAAGGGTGTCACACCTCACAAGGTGTCTGCTCCACCTTGTAGTAGCCACCTCCTCGTGTTGTACATTTTGTGTATGGCTGGGGTACACCACACTGGATGCTTGGCATTGGTACAGTGAACCACAGTTGGGTAAGTGAATGACTGGCTCATGCAGTCCTGTAGGTACTGGTAGATGGCAAATGTGATTGATGCAGTGGCTGCCGCACCATCGACCACTGGCTCAGGGTCCTTAAAGGAGACCACAGTACTGCGCAGTATTGTGTAGTCTGCCTCTGAGCAAGCAATGTGTATGGTAACTGGCAACACTCACAGCAACGGATGCCAAAAGCAGAAGCCAATGTCCACATAACATAGATCAACTTCTGCATGACAATATGTGTTATCATACATGTATTGACATGTGTCTGCCAATTACAATTGGAAATGGCCGGTAAGACTGGCCTAAAGTTCCCATGATGTACACAGTCTGGGGGTGTTGTTCCGATAATAAAGTGGCAATACCTCCCAATCGTGACCTCTGGGTATGGTATGAAAGTGGTTGTTAACCTGCAACATTGGATGTATAGCATTGGTTTCTGGTGTCGGAAGACATGGTTCCTGTAGCACAACACAGTATGGGTAGTCAAGCACACATACACGATTGCTGAACACACAGCATCAGTGAAACCCAGTGCTCACAAGGACACAGTCCGACAAGCTCTACACTTTACATATGCACAGTGGTGTCCATTGTAGGACCCAAAATTGTGGAAAGAACCAAATTATGTCTTATTTCAATGCGTACCTGAAATCATTGTCGTCACAGGTACACATATGCACCGCAAGCGTGTTTAATGTTGCTGATAGCTGTCCATGTAATGCAGCACAGATGCACAGAAATACCCAGGGTACCGGGTCCATAGAACTGCGTCCACATCACAGTTCCGCACACATGACGGATGTGTAATGGGTACTGTCAATTGTTGCAGTCAAGGGATTCTGGGTATGTAGACGCTGTGCTCGGTGTTGTTTCGCAGGCAATCCTTTCTCCCGCCCGTGGGAGGGATGTGCGTAGCACCTGCCTTACTCTCCGCTAATAATGCAAACCATACTCCGGAGAATGCTAAATGTAGGTGTGGAATGTGTACAGCCCTATACTAGTGTCCAGTAGGCAATTGTCATGGATGGACACCCGTATGGCCAGGATGGCACCCACAACTGCAAACCCGGGTACATGACATAGCCGCGGTAAGGCATAACACAGGAAATACACATAGGGACTACAGTTGACATTCCACATACAAAGCCGGACCCTCGTGCCAACACCGGCGTACACAGCACGCAATCTGCCAGCAACAGACTGAGGAGCACCCGCTACCGTACAGCGGAACAGATGTGCGACCTGTGGAACACATACTAATGGCACACACACAACGTCAAGTAGGATATGTAAACTATGGCATTCCCACCTATGAAGACAACATGGTTAAATGAATACATAGGTAATCAACATGTTCCAGTGGTGTTATATTGGAAATACAGTGACGGATATGTCCCATTGGGACGTCTGCGGTTTATATGGAGCATTTGCTAACCAGCATCATTGGATGTATGTCATTTGTCCACAGTACTAAATCACCTGGTTATGTAGCACCATGTGGAATGGGTGGTCAAACAGACATCCGCGATTCCTGAACACACAGTATCAGTGAAACCCAGTGCTCACAAGGACACAGTCCGACAAGCTCTACACTTTACATATGCACAGTGGTGTCCATTGTAGGACCCAAAAATTGTGGAAAGAATCGAATAATTTCTTATTTCAATGCGTACCTGAACTCATTGTCGTCACAGGTACACATATGCACCGCAAGCGTGTTTAATGTTGCTGATAGCTGTCCATGTAATGCAGCACAGATGCACAGAAATACCCAGGGTACCGGGTCCATAGAACTGCGTCCACATCACAGTCCCGCACACATGACGGATGTGTAATGGGTACTGTCAGTTGTTGCAGTCAAGGGATTCTGGGTATGTAGACTCTGTGCTCGGTGTGGTTTCGCAGGCAATCCTTTCTCCCGCCCCGTGGGAGGGATGTGTGCGTAGCACCTGCCTTACTCTCCGCTAATAATGCAAACCATACTCCGGAGAATGCTAAATGTAGGTGTGGAATGTGTACAGCCCTATACTAGTGTCCAGTAGGCAATTGTCATGGATGGACACCCGTATGGCCAGGATGGCACCCACAACTGCAAACCCGGGTAAATGACATAGCCGCAGGAAGGCATAACACAGGAAATACACATAGGGACTACAGTTGACATTCCACATACAAAGCCGGACTGTCGTGCCAACACCGGCGTACACAGCACTCAATCTGCCAGCAACAGACTGAGGAGCACCCGCTACCGTACAGCGGAACAGATGTGCGACCTGTGGAACACATACTAATGGCACACACACAACGTCAAGTAGGATATGTAAACTATGGCATTCCCACCTATGAAGACAACATGGTTAAATGAATGCATAGGTAAGCAACATGTTCCGTGGTGTTATATTGGTAATATAGTGACGGATATGTCCCATTGGGATGTCTGAGGTGTATATGAAGCAGTTGCTAACCAGCATCTTTGGATGTATGTAATTTGTTCACAGTACTAAATCAGCTGGTTATGTAGCACCATGTGGAATGGGTAGTCAAACAGACATCCGCGATTGGGGAACATACACCAGCAGTGAAAAGCACTGGGCAGGTGGACACAGTCCAGCAACATCTAACTTGACATATGCACATCGGTGTCCATTGTAGGACCCAAAAATTCTGTTCAGAGAATGCCTGCTAGCTTCCTGCATTACTCATGTGACCTAATTGTCGTCACCACGTCACAGGTACACATATGCACGCAAGCGTGTTCAATGTTGATGATAGCTGTCCATGAAGTGCAGCACACATGCACAGAAATACCCAGGGTATCGGGTCCATTCAGCTGCGTCCACATCACAGTCCAGCACACATGACGGATGTGTAATGGGTACTGTCCACTGTTGCAGTCAAGGGAGTCTGGGTATGTAGAATCTGGCCTCGGTGTTGTTTCGCAGGCAATCCTTTGTCCCGCCCCGTAGCACATGCGTCACTCTCCGCTATTAATGCACACCATACTCCGGGGAATGCAAAATGCAGGTGTGAAATGTGTACAGCCCTATACCAGTGTATAGTAGGCAATTCACATGGATGGACAAGCGTATGACTAAGATGGCACCCATAACTGCAAACCCGGTGGAATTACACTGCCGTAGTAAGGCATTACACAAGTCATACACATAGGGACTACAGTTGACATTCCCCATACAACAAACACAGACAACCGGCCGATGAAGTCTAAAGCAAAGACGAGGTACTGTAGGGACCGTCAGTGACCAACCAGAGCACACCAAGAACTAAAGGCAGTCACCATAGTCTATTGGAGCCCACTTCGTCTGCTTCATAAGCAGACTTATTCAGACTACATACAATGCAGTCCAACCTACTACATTTACAAGCATTAATTGGTCAGTACATTAGATGTGCTAGGTACTAATTACATGCCTTAAAGGCAGACAAGCGAACAAACCTTACTTGGGTTACAGATCCCACACAGTGAGGACATCAGACATTGCTTCGAAAGGTACAGTCTTCATCGGAAAATATTAATATATGTACATATATGAAACATGAACCAACATAAAATGTTTTCCAAATGTCTGACTGTGTAAGATACATATATATGTCCTACGGATTGTGCCAATATATTAACAGAACTGCAGACACCTAGTAATATAAATGAACCATAATATATACACATAAACCGTATGATCATGACTACTGTAAAATAGACCAACGAAATGTAAACATTCACAATGTGCTAATGTAAATATTCATTTAGAAGGTTACTTAAATAAATCAATTCAGTCATCCATGTGTAAATACTAACACAAGGCCAGCGAGGTGCTTGCCCTCACATGTACTGGGATGTTGTTCCACAGCATAGTGAGTGTCTGGGTGATGAATCCGTCCCAACAACACGTTCGATTAATGACAGTGTCAAGGTGTACGTCAGCTGCCCTTGTGGTTCTGAGGGATCTAACTTATTTACGTGAAGCATAGTCATCAGATCTGGGTTCGACTTAGCCGTGTATGCCAGGCACGGGTCACCTCTGGGCAAGTGGTATGCAACTGTATACAGCTGGAATTCTCTCAGTCGGTCAGTATAACACATATACCTGAGACCCTGCATCTGTTTGTCGAAGAACTGTTGGTGCCTTTCCAGCTGCTGCAGGTGTTGGGTCAGATACATTCTGAACGGGCATTGTACCCAATCATAGGTCTATTGAGCGATGAGTACAAGGGGACAATGACCTCCCCTGATCTAGATGTGAATCCCTTCATGATGATGTGGGTAATGTGGAAGGTCTACCTAACTATGTTAGCAACATGTGTGTCTAACGAACGGTTAACAACAACACATGTCCCCAAATCACTGGTAACCCCCTCTGTGCTCAGTGGATTGCCACCTATATGGTAGCTCGGGGTAACCTTGTTCTTCCCGAAGGGTATGCCTATGCATTTCCTGGCATTTAGCTGTAGGACATGTCTCTGGTACCACTTATCCACATCTGTGAGGCACTCCTGAAGGATATCTGTGTCAGATGTGTGTCTGACTTTGGCACCCGGTTTGCAGTCATCTGCAAACATTGTCACCCATAACCCCCCTGTGTATGCGTGTACATTGGAAACGTAGATGCTGGAAATAGTGGACCCAGGACTGAGCCCCATGGGACACCACCTGTGACTGGCTGTGAGTATGACATGGCACCAGCAACTATGGCCATGTGTGTTCTGTGACTTAGCCCGTTTGCAACCCATATGGCGAGGTATGGATTTACATTCAAGATGACGGGTTTATCAATTATACCCGAGGGGGGTATTGTGTCGAAGGCCTCTGCCGGGTTGAGGTAGGCTGTATGGACTGCTTTACCCTCAGCAATGGCCTTGGTGACTGATTCTACAAAGTGAAACACGTGTAAAGGGCATGATCTGACTCTGACCAAGCTAAACTGGGTTGTATCCAAAGTATGCGGGTCCCCTATGTCTTTATCTATGTGTCCCATTATGATCCATCTCCATGGCTTTGCAGATAAGGCTTGTCAAACTAATGGTATGGTGATAACCAGGGTCAGTGGAGGCACCATCTATGTGGAGTGTGACTACAGTCGCCCTGTGCTACTACTCAGGTACGTATCCTGAGGTGAGGCTAAGATTAAACAGCTGTCCTAAGTGTGGGTTAAATTCCCCATAGAGTTCCTGGAGTACACAGCTGGGACACCATGTGGAGCCATGGATGCTGTGTTGACTGCCTTGGGGCTGGATGTGGTTAATGCTGGACATACCCACGGCAGACGTGGCACGTTCCCGAGTCCGATGCCCAAGGGACCACACACATAGCCGGCCTTAGGCATAGGCCAAGTAGGTAGCCGTCTAGGGTGTTGCTCTACTCGGGGCACCTTTCCAGACTCTATTTGGTGTAGGTAGACCAGGAGGGGGGTAGCGGGTGATGTATCGGTGGCAACTTCTGCCTAGGTCACCACTCACCCTAAGGCCACTCTTCCCGTGGGTAATACATCAGTACCCACACCCAGACGCGGGTCATTGCTAGGGTCATTGCTAGTATGGCACATCATCTATGTAAGGAAACCATATATCCCCAGACATAATGGCACAGCATAATGCCTGTTCGCCGGCCAAAGGCAGACATACGTCACCCGCGGCGGTGCGGACGTACTGCGCGAGATGTCCGTTAACAATGCCGACATTGTCTCGCTTTGTGAAACAAACTCCACAGAGACATTCAATAATAGACAGCGACGGACAACCCGATGTCCTCGTGTCTGAGCTGTTCAACCTGTTACGCCATGTTAAATGTGTGTAGCACAGCGGAACCGGGCCAAACAAAGCAACGGACATGTCTGTGGCTCAGTGAAAGTCGTCACGCAATGTTAAACCCTTGTAATATTGCGACACAGGCCATACATACGGAGGGTTAGTAATGGAAATTGGTTAGTTCGAGCAGACCGTGTGCAATTACTATAACGACATCTGCAACGGGTACACCGGCCAATCGGCGCACACGGTTACGAATAATTGGGGGGGGGCCGTGACATGGTACCATGGACACGGACAAAACGTGCCCATGTGACTCATCTAACATTCGTACAGGGTCAGGGCAGTCCCGTACAGTGGGCGGCCAGGACCAAACCCAAAGCACCACAGCAACACCCTGACAATCGAAGGCCTGTATGCGTATGGGATATAAGCAGCTGTCATCTGAACAGCCCTGCGGTGACGACATATGCATCCTGGGCCATGAGCGAGGGGGAATTAGGAATGTTCAACATGCAGTACCGCACCTTTCCCAGCAGGAGAATGGATGCCTGTGACGTGCGTGTGTGCGGGGGGGGGGATATGTAAATGTACATAGGTACCATGGGTATGCATATTAATGACAACGAACAGCTAACGTGCACTGGTCACAGTAACCGTCAAACGTGAATGCAGTCACGTTTGAATTACGACTATTTGTATTTATTTTATTTTTATTTTATTTTAATTTACATTTGTTGACCGGGCTAGTCTAGCTGGATATATGTCCATTTTCAGTAGAGGCCCGGGGAGAAAAGCTCCACACATAACATAATAATGACAGACAGACATATTGTTAATAAAGACATACAATAAAAATAGAAATATAAATCAATTTTGTTAATAAAATCAACATACATTAAGGAACTCAAACAGTTTAATATCATACATAATGTTTGGTCAATTTCAAAGCATTTTATGTAGTACATAAAGGTTATGCAATAAGGCATTTGCCATATGGATAACAGTTGAAGCTCAGAAGGATACAGTAGTAGAAGGGGAATGTAAGATGAATAAAAGGGGAGAGGCAGGGGTTAGGAAAAGAGAGAGGAAAAGAGGGAAGACTATAGAACATATAGATGTGCACGTGTACGTAAAGCGTCCATGCTGCAAAGACTGTTACATATATAAAGCTGTAAGTGCTTTCTGCACACGTCCGTCAACCGGATCAGACATATGTTACCGGAATAGTCACAAGTAACGCAAAACACGTAACCACACAGACACTGTAAACATATATAAACGGACTACGGATATGCATGTGCGGCGCCAGAACCCACAATCCGGACATGCGAGTGTGCGTGTGTGATCCAGTGGAACCAGGGAAGGTTACGGATGTCTCCTCCACACGTTTACATTCATAATTGTCAAATATATGCTTAAATAGTACTTATTGATTCCATGCTTTGTTATCGTAATGCTACTATTATACACATTGATATACAATAACCTGATCAACACACTACATTCTAAGGTGCACTCACAACAATTATCAACTATGTGTCCGGATACTGATTGTATTTACCAATATTGTATATATATTAACACATTGTTGCCGTATTATTGTTTCCATGAAGTAAGGCATGCAACACTGATATGTATATGTCACGTTATAATCAAGACTTGGAGCACTGTCCACCTAACTATGAGCAGGTTTATTGATTATTTCGCTTTAAACCGACTCTGAAGGACGTGTATAAGGGACGGCTATGTCATGCATTCCGTACTCCGACGATGACCCATGTTAGTAGGTGAGAGAGCTCAGTATCCTTTCACTGTGGAGTCTATCGTATTTGACAGTGTCTGTTTTTGCCGATATATGTTCCATAATGTCGTTTATGAAGATGGGCAGGACGCAAGGTTTGCTGTATTTCCGCATACTGGCACGTGGATATAGATAGGCCATGTCATACAAACGATGGGTAGTCAAGCAGACATCCACGACTGGGGAACATACAGCGGCAGTCAATACCACTGGCCAGATGGGGACAGTCAAACACGTTCTACACTTTACAAATGCACATCGGTGTCCATTGTAGGACTCCAAAAATTACAACGTCTGCTCCTTTATACACCGAGATCGGCCAATCAGAATACTAACCGTGACTACGGCACAGCTAGACATATGCACCACCAGCGTGTTTAAGGTTGATGATACCTGCCCATGACATGCAGGACATATGAACAGAGGTCCCCAGACTGCCGTGTCCATACATGTGCGTCCATATCCCAGTTCCGCACACATGAAGCATGTGTCATGCGTACTGTGGGGGGTTGCAGCCATGGTATCCTGGGTATGCAAAATGGGGCTCGGTGTTGTTTGGCAGATAATCCGTTGTCCCGCCCCGTGGGAGGGCTGCGGGTACAGGACGTGCCTTAGTCCCCAGTAAGGATGCAAAGCATCCATAGGGTAATGCTAAAGGCATGTGTGAAATGTGCTCAGCCCTACATCAGTGTCCAGTAGGCATTTCCCAAGGATGGACAAACGTACGGACAAGATGGCACCCATAATAGCAAACCTGGTGGAATCACACAGCCGTAGTAGGGCATGACACAGGACATAAAGATGGAAACAACAGTAGATACACCCCGTAGACATCCATCCTGCCGTGCGAATCCCAGCGTACACAGCAGCGAAGGTGCTATCAAGTATGTGGTGATCACCCGCTTCCACTCTGCGGAACATACCTCCGACCTGTGGAACACATATTAATGGCACACCAACAACGTCAACTAGGAAGGTCATACTATCGCTAAAATATGGCGTTCCCACACATAACCGACATACTGTCATGAATAAATAGGTTCTACATGTACCGGCTGTGTTATACTGACAATACAGTGGCGGATAGTTCACAATGGTACCTGTGAGGATTATCTGAAGCAGTTGCCAACCTGCAGGACTACAGTAACACCCTATGGGTAAATTGTGGAAGGACACGGGTTACGTAGCACTACATAATATGGGTAGGCGGACAGACATCCGGGAATGGGGAACATACGGCGGCAGTCAAACCCACTGGCCGAATGGACACAGTCCAACATGTTCTAAACTTTACATATGCACATCGGTGTCCATTGCAGGACCCAAAATTACTCCTTAAGTAAGTGTAGGCAACATAGTATGAACCGGAAGAGGTGACAGCCGTGACTACGGCACAGGTAGATATGTGCACCACAAGCGTCTTCAAGGGTGATGACAGCCGTCCATGAAATGCAGGACATATGAATAGGACTCCCCAGGCTGCTGCGCCCATACACGACGCTCACATCCCATTTCCGCACACATGAAGGGTGTGCAAGGGTACTGTCGAGGGTTGCAGACATGGGATCGTGGGTATGCAAATATGGGTGTCGGTGTGGATTGGCAGATGATTCGTCCCCCCGCCCGTGCAGCGGACGTGGCCATGCGTTACTCCGCAATACTAATACCGATCATCCACCGAAATGGAGAATGCAGCTGTGAAATGTTGACAGCCCGATACTAGTGTCCAGTAGGCAGTTCCCATGGATGGACAAACGTACGGCCAAGATGGCACCCATAGCTGCAAACCTGGGGGAATCCCACAGCTGTTGCAAGGCATAACCCAGGGAATACAGATACGGTCTACAGTACACACTCCCCATTCAAAGCAAGACCGCTGGGCAGATACCGGCGTACACAACACTCAATGTGCCAGCACATCTATGGGGATCACACGCTTCCATACAGTGGAACAGATGGGTCACCTGTGTAAAGATACCAATGGCACAATCTCCACGTCTGCTGGGAATGACATAGGATGGTCAAACTATGGCGTTGACACCAAAGAAAGACATCCTTCGTTGAATTAATAGGATTGATGTCAATACACCATGGCAAACACCCAATGAACAGGGAAGACTTGCTGGCACCCTATGGCCACAAACCATGTCACACATAGGTAGATGGAACAGTCAACATAAACATTTCGTCCACGACAGGTCGCATATGGTATCCAAAGGTACTTCATAGACATGTATGCGCTATCACCCGTTGGCCCCTTGAGACTTACACATAACATGGAAGTATCCAGGCTTTAAATGTCCACCCTTACACTTCCATTTGTCACTTTCTATGCGAGCAATGGAGATGTAGCCACAGCATAGAAAGCAGAGACGTACTGCTAACGAAACACACACATGTCAACATCACAGACAGCATACTATGAACACACTTATTACATGATATTGTGCTATGAAACACCAACAAACCAGCAACCTGCAACAAGAATAGTCCCCGTAGTTCGACACAACACAAGTCTTCGTAACATTTAAACAGTTCATTAAAACATGCAACGTTTTCGTTGTTTCCACAACGTGTGCAGGAAAAATGCTATGTCTAAGAATGTTCACAATCAACAATGTGAGTCTTAACATGATTTTAAATATCACACTGTTGATTGTGAACACCTTAACAATTTGCTTATTCAGTTGTATTTTGGAAAGCAACGGAAACACACACACACGGAAGGGACGGGAGATGAACCTACGCCTATTTACATGACCTCAGTACAGTATGAAGCATTTACACAACGCGCTACCGAGTTAACTGACGTGAGCGCTGTCAGAGGCATACATGTAGGCTGCTGACGCCACCCGCAAGACAATATTTGGAAATAGCCAAGGCATGTGTTTGGGAGCGTCTAAAAGCATAATCAGTCGCAGAGGCAGCTGGAAACACACACACACACGGAAGGGACGGGGGACGAACCTACGCCTATCTACATGAACACACTACTGTATGAAGCATTTACAGAACGCTACCGAGTTTACTAAACAGAGCGCTGTCACAGGCATACCTGTAGGCTGCTGACGTCACCCGCAGGACAATAGTTGGCAATAGCCAAGGCATGTGTTGCGGAGCGTCTAAAAGCATAATCAGTCGCAGAGGCAGCTGGAAACACACACACACAGAGACACACACACACGGAAGGGACGGGGGACGAACCTACGCCTATCTACATGAACACACTGCTGTATGAAGCATTTACAGAACGCGCTACCGAGTTTACTAAACAGAGCGCTGTCACAGGCATACTTGTAGGCTGCTGACGTCACCCGCAAGACAATAGTTGGCAATAGCCAAGGCATGTGTTGCGGAGCGTCTAAAAGCATAATCAGTCGCAGAGGCAGCTGGAAACACACACACACAGAGACACACACACACGGAAGGGACGGGGGACGAACCTACGCCTATCTACATGAACACACTGCTGTATGAAGCATTTACAGAACGCGCTACCGAGTTTACTAAACAGAGCGCTGTCACAGGCATACTTGTAGGCTGCTGACGTCACCCGCAGGACAATAGTTGGCAATAGCCAAGGCATGTGTTGCGGAGCGTCTAAAAGCATAATCAGTCGCAGAGGCAGCTGGAAACACACACACACAGAGACACACACACACGGAAGGGACGGGGGACGAACCTACGCCTATCTACATGAACACACTGCTGTATGAAGCATTTACAGAACGCGCTACCGAGTTTACTAAACAGAGCGCTGTCACAGGCATACTTGTAGGCTGCTGACGTCACCCGCAAGACAATAGTTGGCAATAGCCAAGGCATGTGTTGCGGAGCGTCTAAAAGCATAATCAGTCGCAGAGGCAGCTGGAAACACACACACACAGAGACACACACACACGGAAGGTCGGGGACGAACCTACGCCTATCTACATGAACACACTGCTGTATGAAGCATTTACAGAACGCTACCGAGTTTACTAAACAGAGCGCTGTCACAGGCATACTTGTAGGCTGCTGACGTCACCCGCAGGACAATAGTTGGCAATAGCCAAGGCATGTGTTGCGGAGCGTCTAAAAGCATAATCAGTCGCAGAGGCAGCTGGAAACACACACACACAGAGACACACACACACGGAAGGGACGGAGGACGAACCTACGACTATCTACATGAACACACTACTGTATGAAGCATTTACAGAACGCACTACCGAGTTTACTAAACAGAGCGCTGTCACAGGCATACTTGTAGGCTGCTGACGTCACCAAGAAGACAATAGTTGGCAATAGCCAAGGCATGTGTTGCGGAGCGTCTAAAATCATAATCAGTCGCAGAGGCAGCTGGAAACACACACACACAGAGACACACACACACGGAAGGGACGGGGACGAACCTACGACTATCTACATGAACACACTACTGTATGAAGCATTTACAGAACGCGCTACCGAGTTTACTAAACAGAGCGCTGTCACAGGCATACTTGTAGGCTGCTGACGTCACCCGCAAGACAATAGTTGGAAATAGCCGAGGCATGTGTTGCGGAGCGTCTAAAATCATAATCAGTCGCAGAGGCAGCTGGAAACACACACACACAGAGACACACACACACGGAAGGGACGGGGGACGAACCTACGACTATCTACATGAACACACTACAGTATGGAGCATTTACAGAACGCGCTACCGACTTTACTGAACAGAGCGCTGTCACACGCATACTTGTAGGCTGCTGACGTCACCCGCAAGACAATAGTTGGCAATAGCCAAGGCATGTGTTGCGGAGCATCTAAAAGCATGATCACTCGCAGAGGCAGCTGGAAACACACACACACACACACACACACACACACACACACACACACACACACACACACACACACACACACACGGAAGGGACGGGGACGAACCTACGCCTATCTACATGAACACACTAC
The DNA here is from genome assembly GCF_019279795.1 of Protopterus annectens. NCBI lineage: Eukaryota > Metazoa > Chordata > Ceratodontiformes > Protopteridae > Protopterus > Protopterus annectens. Next base: position 45,098,681 of record NC_056734.1, read on the forward strand.
AGTATGAAGCATTTACAGAACGCGCTACCGAGTTTACTGAGCAGAGCGCTGTCAGGAGGCATACCCCTACGTGAGTGGTATAATTTGCAGAGGCAATGCGCCCGATCGAGTTCAGACAGAGTGCGCAGTCACGCAGTCTGTTACCATCCCAAGGTCGCCGTACACTAACACGTTAGTGCTGCAGTCGGGAATAACAAGTAACTACTGATCAGTACATCACTGCATACTGGGCATGCTCAGACACTTAGACTCGGCACAGGGCAGACATGCATACACATGTTGCGACAGCATGGGTGGCGGAATGTGGACCGTCGTGTGTGTCCAGCCACACAACAGAAACCTGGCCATGCCACAGACGTGGCCGTTGCGTAGGGGATACAGGCATGCACCCGGGGTATAACTGCAGACGGGCGCGGTGTGCACTGTGCTGTGTGTCTATCTACACAGCTGCCTACTGGGCATGCTCAGACACTTAGAGTCGGCACAGATCAGACATGCATACACATGGTGCGACGGCATGGGTGGCGGAATGCGGACCGTCCTGTGTGTCCGGCCACACAACAGCAACCCGGCCATGCCACAGATGTGGCCGTTGCTGCGGGGAATATCTAGGTGCAATTAACCATGTGTAGGACTGGCCTACAGTTTGTTGCATGCTACAGACAACCCTCCCAAACACAGGATACCTTCACAGATGTCCTGAGGACACTGGTGAGTGGGCATGCTCTCACAACAGCACCGTATTGGGTGACATGAACCACCCATACATAGCCTGGGAACATTACCCATGGCACAACACAGTACGCCAGCAGTCCCAGGTGTTCACACACCTGGCCACCGTTAAACAGCCATGCACCATACATACTAGGGGGGGATGTCTGACAGTTCTGCCCATCACACATGGTGAGGATATGCCCCACACAGGATGTACAGCCCTCAATGGTGATGCAAGACCGTATAGTGGATCCACTGGTCATCCACTCACTGTAACCAACACCAGCATGGGGGACCTCAGTGATGACCTCTCCACAGAAAACCACACACATCATACGACCGGTGTGGTACCCTACAAGTCCTCTATGCCAGTGTTGAACAGAGGCCAGACCAGCAAACGCCTAACGAATGCCTTCCCCGACCACCCACATGCATGTCTGCAACAGGCAAACATGATGACATCAGGACCTTGTCCACCACAGGTAGGCACATGGTGTGGTGGACCGCAGCCACTGACTACCTGTACATCAACAGTTGGAGCTACTACATGGCAGAGCAATGACAGTACCAGGGAAACCATCACCCATTCATACCGGCGTCACCATACGGCCCCACATACCATCATCCAGGTCCGCTTGTGGGAGTGTTACTGCAGAGGGCACATGAGACAACCACAGGGCCTTCCCTAACTGTGGTAAGGACATGGTTGGGGGCACACAGACTTGCCTGGAAATGGTCCAGAATGGTACAACAGTCACTGCACCCACAGACATTGTCTGCAAACCACAGGACATGTTCCATGCATACATCCCCCCCCCAACAGGGAACATATCCATCCCACCAGAGTGTATCCTCCCAAACATGTCATATGGCCTGGAGTGATCCCATATCTCTATGGCGGTTGACACGTCAGCAATGGGCACCGATGGTGTCCCTGGCTGTGTGCTATCCATCCTCATTGAGGCACTCGGCCCACACATGCGGCCACTGTGTCATGTTAGCCTTACTATGGGCTATGTCCCCAATGGATGCCATATGGCATCTGTGGTCCCACTATGCCAGGGTAGTGCTCCTATGGACTGTCAACAGCCACACCCTATACGCTTGACAAGTGTTGTCTGCAAAGCTGTGTGGAGGTCCATACAGGTGGCCATGGTTACAGATAGAGTACAGCCAATACCGGAACATACCCACAACTACATAGTCAAGGGCGGATCCTGCCTCCCGAACCTGCTCGTCCAGTCTGGAGTGGTCACCAAGGCCATTGATGGGGATACGTGGGTTTGCACACAGTACCATGACCTGGTGGGAGCGTTCAGAGCACACTACACATGGGACCCATAGAAAGGCTCGCCAGCATACATGTGGGGACATATGTCACCCGATGCTTCTCAGACAGGTTGGAGGTCACACCACACAGGGTTGGTGCTCAAGGTGCCTTGTCACACTCATATCTGGACCCAGTGGAGGCCCACAGGGCTCACTCCTGTGCCCCCTGCCATATGGCATCCGACCTTCCAATGTGCATGCAATCATAGGGGAATTGTAGCAGACAAGGTATGCAGATGACTACGCACCGCCAACATACCCAACACCCCATGTTACACGGACATCCACCTAGGGCGTCATAGACAAGGATGACTGGTGCCAGAGCCATGGCCTGCTACTAAATGCCAGAGAAGGTGCAGCCCTACCCAGTGTGAAGGACATGTTCGTCCCAATGTCACATGTAGGTGGTACGCCATTAAAGATGGTGGACGTGTTCAGGAAATGGCTACCACACCTGTCGGCAACCTCTGTCAACACACACAATGGCAATGTGGGTGTGAAGACATTCCATTGTGGCCTCCTGGTCTGGATGGAATGGCAACCACATCAGGGTGTTCATTGTACCCCTGTACACATCACACACCAGAGCAATGACTGCGCATAATGGCACATGTGGCCTGTAGCTAACCTGACGCCTGCAGCACTCGGAAGGACCGCAAACGCTCCACAAGACGGGATGACGGTGCTAGGACATGTGTCACAAGCTGCACGGCCAAGGGGACACCGGCTGTGGATCTTCACAGCACAGCTGCTCCGTGGTGATCTGTGCCTGACATACACGGCCATGTCTGACCTGGGTGACATGGGCACATTCCACCTCCCAGGCTCCATGCAAACACGGGCACAGAAGCGACTGTCAGACACCTCAACACAAAGATGAGTGGGACGTGCTGGGGGAACAGGGTTAACGGCCAGACACCCCTACAACACGGGAGGAGTGCCAGGCCATGTGAAGGAAAGGCCCTGACTGCCTTTGTCCAGGACTGCTAATGACATGTGGATGTGTGATGATAGTTATGCGCCAGCCAACCTCTGTGTGTCACTGCTAGACCAGGGACTGGGGACTGATGGATATGGCATCCCCATCCTGAGGGGTGTTAGACGCCACACACAGTCATGCTGGGTCCACACATGTCGTAGGGCACATATCCTGTTACGTTCATGTGCGCCTATGTACCTATGTAGGGGTCCATGGCGGATGCGGGTAACTGTGCTATGCTGATGTTGCCAGACATGCCTGTGGGTACCCCACGACTACACGTGGGGAACTAATTACAGTGCTCCCAGTAGGCACGTGCAAGTACACCATCAGTATCATACGGGTTAACTGCACCGACATGGTGCTACACATGTAACCACCACACATACTGTGTACACATATCAATGAATGCTGCACCTGTCCTGCATGGTATGTCTGCTGCATGATGTCCGTGCACAACCCACATCACATACATACCTGTCACCAGACATACACACACACCACAACATACACATCACGTAGTATGCGGACACAGGTATCACATACACCTCTCACTATCGTGTCCACCCTGTGCATCAGAATATGTTAGCTTAACCCTGCAGTGATGGTGTAGCTCACAGTTATGCGGCAGAGACTTCATCATATGCACAGGGTGTTATGTGTGCCACAGGCATGGGCTGTACCAATGGATGACATCATGTGTGTGTGTAAGGGCCAGTGCATTGAGTGGGCATGACTATGTAGATTGCATGTGGGTGTGGTGGAGCCCTACAGTTGTGTCTGCTGTGTGTGGGTGTGTGTGTACACAGTTCAGTCATCTGTGATGCCTACACGGGGTATGCTTGGCAGCCCCTGACTGTACAGTGCAGGTGTTACGGCTCAGTGTGTCTGCCGGCGGCGACCTGACCCGCGCCTGCCTGGGGTCGCACGGGCACGACCGGGTGGAGGTACGGACTGTCCACTCTCCGATGTCACATGTCCGCTGGAAACGTGCCCACGACGGGGCCGTCCAGGGCCACGTCCACGTGGCCTGCTCTGTCCTGGTGTGGATGGTGTAGTAGCAGCTGCACTGCTGCTGCTACCAGCACTGTCTGGGTGGGCATGGGAGGTGGCACGCACACGCTGACCTGCAGCAGGTGGTGTTGCTGGCACACGCCCACGTGCCCTATGCCTCACCCCTAACTGGTGTTCCTGCACGGACTGCGCACGCTCAAGGATGGCCATGCCTCGGTCGAGGATACCAGCCATATCACCCAATCTCCTATCCAGAACATCGGCAAGATGCTGTTGTGCATTCGCCAATGCCTGGATGTTGTCATTCAGGGTACGGATTGCGGACCTCTGCAGCCTCTGCCCTTCCTGGTTCTGCCGTTCGGCACGTGCCTGCGCCGCCATTACAGTCTGGAACATGCGTCTGGTTATACCAGCTGCTGCACCCTGTACGGCAGGTGTATGTCTAGCGGTGCTCCCCCTACGAGCAGCACCTGCCACATGCCTGCGTGGCACTGCACCAGTCCTTACACTGGCAACATCGTGTGTACCCACACCTTCTGCAGCCACCACACATTCCTGCTCGGACAACAGACGCTGACTGACCGTCATCTATGGTCAACGGTGTTGGGGTATGTGTCGGCATCTGAACCGTGTGCGGGGATGAAAGGGACGTATGTGTGATGTTCTCCAGTGGCACAGAGTCTGCCTGTGACGACCCTGCCTGTGCCTCATGCACATGTTCATCACCACTAGTATCTGTGGGGACACTAGCATCAGATTGACCGCAGGAGGGGAACTCACCTACAGCACCTGTCAATACAAAGACATACCATCGGACACACACACACACACACACACACACACACACACACACACACACACACACACACACACACACACACACACACACACACACACACAGACAGCATGCATGTGATAATGCAGGTGGCATGCAGCATTCACACAACACAGACCAGTGAATGCAGACCAGACATTCATAGTGGCAGTATGTACACTGCCCTGGTGGGGACAGTACAACAGGCAGGTGTCATTTAGTAGGCATGCAGTACACACATTCATGGTAGTTTGCATGCATCAGCGTGATACACCGTGTGGCCACGGGCGAGTTGAGAGTACACATGGCTGCCGACAGTATGTAATGTACACCGCAAACATGTGCGGTATCATGTGGACATGTGACGATGGTGACCCACCGCATGCACCACATCACAATGGCTGTCACGGTGCAGTGTTATGTGTACAGTGTACAGATACAATGTATGGGTAACAGTGATGTCTGTGCAGGTACGTTTGCTGTGAGCTGTGTGCATAGCTGTACAGTGTGTAGTGCGGGCTCTGTGCCACTGCACAGTAGCAGGACACAGCTATGTGTCTGTGCAATGCGTGACCTGGACGCATTACATTGCCATGTCTGTAAGTCAGTTCAGATGCTCAGCAGCACGTATATGGTGGACATTGGAGGCACCTGTAGTAGCTGTGGAGAGGCGTTCCATGTCACTGGTGTACTACATTGGATGTCCAGGGGGTCCACTACAGTGATGAGCCCACTATGTGTGTACAGGGTGCAACGGTGAGTACCCACTGTGGATGTGCTGTGTGGCAACATGCCTGTAGGTATCAACCATGGCCTTGTCTGTCTGAGTCATTGACTATTGTGTGTGGTAGACATCGTGCACACGGCCCTGTGGTGGCCCATGTGACATACAACCATAGTAGTGTGAGGTGTCACATTCTGTACGGATATGCTGACAGTGTGGATGTCTGCTATGTTGTGCATAGGTCATGTCATGGTGTGACAATGCTGCAGCCAGACATCCACGTGCATGGGACATGGCATGTGCCATGTCACAACGCGGTGCACCGATGCAGGGCATGGGTCACATTGGTAACACCTGTGCTCTGGCCAGATCACAGCTCACTATGTGGTACTGTGTGCATACTGCACTGGCATACCAATGCATACTACACATGCAGCCATTGTGTAACACCTACACCATTGTATGCATAGCTGACTGCACGTAACACACCAATAGGTTGTGTGGTGTCATAGCACTCACGCTAACGGGTGTATCTACTGTACATGGGTGTTGTGTGTGTCGGGTGGTGCGAGCTGTATACCGTGACTGGGGCACACACAGGTGAGCATGTCATGCTTAGACACATGGGGAATATCAATACAGCAGAACATGCCTTTGACTAGCAACAGACTTACCTGCAACAGACCCTTGTCCTTGCGACACGCCAGACGTACCTGTAAAGGCATTGCACAAAGGTATACACATTAGCCATTACTATCTCCACAGTCAGCACTGTGCATCTCACATCATGCATGTGTGTGGTAGCATGTGCTATGCACATGTCTGCTAACACAACATAGCATACTATGGTTTGCATCTTGTGTGGCCATATACCTGGCATGTATTGCTATATCATGTGTTGTACTATGACACCCACACCCACGGCGCCTATCATACAAACATGCAACACTGACTTACCATGCGGCTCCAGGCTCATATCTCAGGAGACACCCACCTCCACGATGGACACAAGTGTTTCTGCGTGTTCTTCCGTGGGTGTCCCCAGACTGGCCAGGAGCTCCTCCGTGGCTGTGAGTGGGGCTGGGTTGGTGGCCCACCACCTGTCCCACGTTGTTGCCTGGCGATTGCAGCGGCACGCTGTCTTGCATGCCGGATCAGGTCTGTGCAGTGCCTGCGGATTTGTTGATAGCTGCGGTTGTTTACGCCCACGCTGTTCACCCTCCTGCACATCTCCTCCCACATCTCCTGCCGTTCCTGTGCCTGCTGTGGCACATGGCTAAATAGGGCGGCGTGGTTGCCATGGAGGTATGGAATGATCACCTCCTCCTCCTGTCGGCTGAATGGTGGAAGACGGGAACGTGGCATTATCTGGAAGACATAATGATGGTGGCAGGTCACATTCACACTGCTGTGCTGGCATACTGTTGGAAATACATTGCTATGACATGTACGACATCTGCACAGTGATCTGTGAAGGGCATCGTGGCAGTGACATAGCCGATGTTCTGGCTTCACACCATTGAGCACTGGGTGTCACATCATATCTGTGTGCCACCCCATCACACTGTACACGCACCATGTAGATGTTAGCCTGCCATGGACATGTGTACCTGGCTGCACCTATGTCCATATCAGTTGGCATAGGTCCCCATGTGACGTCTGTGGTACTGTTCACCTGGACGCTGTGTATATGTCAGTACACATCACGCCTGTGTCCATTGTGAACGACAGCAGCGGCACTGTACACATACACATGGACACCTGCACATGCATGTGTTGTGCCATGTACTTCCACACAGCACTGTACGGGTGCTGGACAACTTGCCACAGCTCACCTGTGTTGCATATGTGATAGACATGGAGCAATGTGTAACCATGACACATTAGCAGGAAAGGCCATGCATAGCATGTACACACACACATTGTGCAGAGCATCACACAGCACCTGTAACATGACAGGGTGCATCACGCCACATTACTGCTGTGTATGGTTGATAGTGAGAGTGCCTTTGTCCATTGCACCATGTGGGACTGTGATAGCTCATGCAGCCTTGCTGGTCAGCTCTGCATGATATGGCAGGGTATGCCACATACATGGCACTGGGTGTGATCCACCTGGGGTTGACGGTATTGGCAGGGTGGCTGTCCATTGCATATGTCATAGCTGTGTGAATATGGACATTCAACATGTTTATCACCATGGTGTGGGCACTGTCCTCGAGCGAGGTATGCTGTACACTGCTTGTTGAGGGTGTGTCTGGTGCATGCAGGTATCACACATCCATGCATACACTGTAGCCCTGGCAGGTGCTATGTGCTGGGATATTGATCGACACAGTGCTGTATGTGCACACACACCACTATCCCATGCACATGGATGGCTGCCTGAACTGATGTGGGTAACACATATGTGTACATCCAGTGCCCGCTGCCACCCACATGTCTGCTGCTGCACTACACACCGCCATCCCTCCCTCTGTGAATGTGGTGTTGGGCTCAGCAGAGGTATCCATGTATGGGGACAGGGATGTTCACATAGCAGGCCCACTGATGGTATCGTTGATCTGACCATACACATATGATGCACCCCTCACACATACAACCCATTCATATTGTTGTTCACAACGGTGACACAGCTATATTGCTATGCTGGAGGCATTCACAGACATACATACACACAGGCATGCACGTCCATCTGTGTCATTGCCTGGACTATTGGTGTGGTTTGGCACCTAACGTGTTTGACTGCAGGTGGCGCAGACCTACTGTGCACATGTGTACATGGTAGGCCTGTTCTACGGTAGGCATCTGTGGTGCGCTGTGCACATCTCATATCTGCACATTTGGTTGGTGTCCATCGGTCCACGGGCCAGTGGTGGGACATACAGGGATGTTGCTGAACATATATGCATGCGACCCTGTACAGCTGTGACGCTTAGCCTCTCAGATGCTCATGTGTCGTGGACGTGAACACCGTGACACACACATGTGGTTGTGGGCTGCCGTCCGCATCCATCTCCACCTGTGGGTTGCTATCATCCCACACACTCCTTGTACTGTATGTTCAGGCTATGCACCTATGTGGGGCTTGTGTGCATGCAATACAATACTATGTGCCTTTGCACCCATCACAGACAATGTCACACAGGTACACCGGCAGCCATACACATCGCAGCTTGTTGTCACCACGCCACATGTGGTACACACCTAACACATCTCCTGTGGGACATGGTAATTTGTATGGGCATGTCCAGTTGTCACATACCACAGCTACCCCTACATGACGGCTATGCAGGACATGTGTGTGGACATCTACTGTGACATGTACACGAGCAATGCCCCCTACCTACATCACATGGTACTACCTGTGGAGTATGTGTGTCTGCATCCATGCTATGGCCATAGATGACAATTGTACATCAATATGTGCAACATACCTCATTGGGGGTTGTCATGTGCACATGTTCCATGTGTCAATGCATTGTTTGTGTCTGTTGGGCGGTCATTGTTGTGCATGGTTTACATGGCTGACATAGCGCACTGTGTCTGATTCCAGGTACTTCATTCGCTACCAGCATTGTACCTGGCAATACATTCCAGCCATCATGTAGCCAGCTTAGATGACAGTGGGAGGTGTTCCGCCATGTGCACATATGTCACACAGTACGAGGGTGGCTGACACACATTGTCAGGACTGGGTTCTGACTGCTGTGGCTGTGTGTACCGGTGTTGACAACCATGACTGCACCAGATGGTGTCTTCTGGATGTGTGACATTCACAACAAACACCTACATTCACATAGCAGCGCATCGTCCACGACAATGGACATTCCTGCATGAACACTGTGTACGGTATGTCTGTATGACCACTGCATATATCACTGGTGGCCACCAGCATGGCTGCCTACAACAGCAGTGTGTATCCTGTGCAAACATGGGTTACACCAGTCACAACACACCTGTGTCAGATGGCCCTGTAGTGGGTGACAGTGCAGTTCCATTCATCATGTAACAGTATACATCGTGCACCAGTATGTTGCAGACATGTGAACGGCTGTGCTAGTCGACATATGCACACATGACACATCACCTGGTACACCGTGTCTGCCTTGCCACCTGCTATTGTGACCACCCTGTGATGACATTGTACGCCCACATGGACTTGGACATGTGATGGCTCAATGGTGAATTAACCCTCCAGGTGTGTGTCTAGCCAGGTGTCCAGTAGCCAGTGGTCTGCATGCAGGGATAGTCTACATTGGCCTACTCTGTCACTGGGACTGTTGACTATGGTCATACTGTTGTTATGCAGGCATGTGCTGTTTGTCCAGTCTGATAGTCGTGTTCAACCACACTACCGTGGCACACATGCCGTGTGGACATCTGCCTAAGGTGTGCAGCCCACATGTACATCTTCACATGCTATGCTGCCTGTGCAGTGGTGTCACATGTCTGTCTCCAGCAGGGCTGTCACAGGTAGGCACAGCATGCAGTAATGTGTGACAATGCTTACACCCTCCACTGTGCTGTACACTAGCACTGCACACACAGTACAGCACACATGTCATTTATCTGCAGTGCCTGGGACCTGCCTCCATGCCCTACACGGCACACCTGCCAGTCCAGATTGTACACAGATCATACCTCCCAGGCACATACCTGGACTGTAACACACACGGGTGGGTGGTTCCCACACCACACCGTGATTTACACACATACTGTATATTCCCATGACACATTGCATCATAGGTAGTCCATGTTCAGATACCCATGTTCGTGGTCGCCACGCACATTGTGACACGCGACAGTGAATACACTGTACACCACAGGTTACATGCCGGTCGGGTTGGCATACTGTACATTGCACCTAGGACAGTTGCTACTGCTATGTATTGCCAGCAACACGCCCTTCCCTAGTATGGACTCCCATGTACCCACACATGCTTGGCCATGCAGTACGCATAGCTGGGTGACACATTACACGACACATACCATACCTACACTACCCTCAGCATGCACCAAACCTCCATGTGTCTGTGTGCTAGGCCTACACACCTCCCCTCTGTTTGCTGAACATCCATGCTTACCATCCCTGCTAGCCACACCCTAAACACACAACCATAGCAGCATGCATGGTACATACACACTACAGCCGGTATTACTGACATCCACTGACAGTGGTAGTTGATGGCATGGCACCCGTACGATGGACAGTCTACGTGCCTATGCCAACACTGATCACAGTGCACTTCTGCTACATTTACACACTGGTAGGGACCATGCTATTCCACACTGAGACATGGTGGTACTGGCCTTTTCACAGACGCCACAGTGGTATTCCTGTTCCATGCACACGTGCTGTATGGGCACATGTGCAGGCTGTTGCACGGTAGTTATGTTCACCTGTGTGTTGTGTGTCACTTGACAGTCATGGTGTGTCCTGATGGTGCATGACATACTCCACAGCTAGCTACCTACACATGACTGCCAGACATTGCAGTGTGGGCCCTCACGCAGTGTGGTGGTATGTCTCTGCTGTTTGACTACATCCACATTCAATGCAGCATACCACGGTCATGCAGGCATTGACGACACAGATGTTGCTGTCATCGTGCCTGCCAATGGGGTACCTACCAACAATACACACTCTCACTCACTACAGGGTTCCAATCCTTGGCTGGACATTGTATTAACCCTGTGGACACATACATAGTACTGCCATGCACATGTTATGTCCGGGAACACAGTCCCAATGTCACCTCAAACCGCCGTAGTTGTTGTATCCCGCCAACCTGGCTGTTACATGTCTCTGCAGCAGCACACGACAGTGACTGCTAGCCCATTCATGTACGTTGTGCACCCTGACCACCACACTACCACATCTATCACACTACACATGGATGGTACTGCATTGCACGCCTGGGGCTGCATCTCTACACCCATGACTGGGCCATTCAGTATGGCACTGGGCCACATCTTGACATACATGCTTCACACACTCATTGACTACCTGCATGCCTTTCCTGGCACCCTTGTTGGGCTTCTGTGCGCCACAGCACACCACATCCCATGCTGGCCACCTGTCATATTATTGCATGGGTGGTTGGGGTGGTACAGAGGGTATCACATCAGACATGATCCACTCTTTGCCCTTCAGCACCATTCCACTTTATGCTATTGCCAGTGTACACATCCAGCATCACATCGAACCCTATGTATCGGGATGTTACGCCATGTGCCTTCTGTACAGTTCACACAGTGGTGCAGGCATATAATGCTAACTACAACAAGTCAGGGACGTGTGACATTGCACGGTCCTCAGACATGTGGCCCCTCATGCTCAGTATTTGCATACGTACACTACCTGCTGTCACACAGTACTGTACATGCCTACATATACCACTTCTACATACCTGGCAACATTCTAGCTCATCCTACTCATGTTGCTGACACCCATACAGGTGTCAGTGTGGCAGATATATCATGTAGATATCATTGCATCAGTTACATCACACATAGTGCATACACATCACCTTTGCATACTGACAGTCATGCGGTGTGTATCACATGGATACTGTCCCTATACAGGCATATCACGTTGTACATGGTTGATGTACACACACATGGCCCACATGGTGCTGTGGTTGCCATATTACACCATGGCGTGGGTACACATGTGCAGGACCACGATTTCTGGACCGTATGTCTAGCTGATACCTTGGGTGCCCTTGTACCAGTGCCATACACACATGTACACGCAGGCCGTGTTACAATAACACATGTGTGGTGTACCTTACACAATGGATACAACGTTACATGTCTCAGTATAGTCATGCTGTGCTCTCTACCCAGCTCAGACAGTTTACATATGCAAATGACAGTCATGTAACACATCTGTGCTCACCTGCATGCCACTAACACAGGGGTGTAATCTACTCTGCCATGGGCCATGTTCTCCGCAGTACTGATGCATGTAGTACTCCTACATGGCGCTTGCAGTGGGCAGGGTGGGAGGAGCAGTCCTGCATGTGTGCACACATGCCACATTGCTCAGCCCGGCCCGCTGTGTGACATCCACAGACTGGACACACACCATGCTGTGGGACATAGGTCCTGTGCACATCCCACAGGGGCACACTGTGTCACTAGTCATGTGATAGCTTCCTTGCTGGTAGGGTGACACAGACCCATGGTACCACCACAGCGGACGTACTGTATAGACATGACAGTTGACATCCAGTTCTGCCGCTCAGTGGTCACTACCATGGGGTTCAGTACTGTGTACATTGCACATGTGTTTACACACGGCCCTGCTGGACATCATTGTGGCACACATTGCACCTGCTATGGAACGTTTGGACATGGTCACTTGCTGTTCCCTCCATTTCGGTACCTATTCTGCTACTACATTGTCCCATATGTGCAGGCCATACATATCTTGTGTATGTACATAACATTAGGCCATCGCCCATCATGCATGCTAAGCCTGTGACACCGTCTATGATTTGTGAACATATCCATCATGACAGCTTTGCCTTTCACCTAATTTACATAGTCGCCTACTGCGTGGGATACGTGCACGCCGTGCGCACATTCCATATGACATCGATGGTATATGCCCATGCACATGTGTGCTGTGACACTATACATACATGTCCTATCCCCTGCTGTGGCACTTCATTGTTGGATGTCCACTGCCAGCATCAGCGTGGGTGGTGGCATTGTTCTGTGTTTGCAACCCCTATGGCAGACCTGGGGTACGGTTACCACCTGTGCCACTTTGCAAGGGACAGTCCCTCCTTGGGCAGTTGTGTCCTGACAAAATATATTACAAATGGCAAATGTCCTGAGATTGTAGGACATCACTATATGCCATTCTTATGTAAGAGTTGCATCACATACTTATTTATGTATGTACATTCCTAAATGTTACAAGACACACAATAAGCAACTTAACTGCTACAAGACTACACTTTTCTTTATGCAAAAGAGTAGAGTTCTAACCTTTGTACTGACCATGGGTATGTGTCCACCTGTAACATCTGATGTGTGTCCCAAGATTTCCCACTTTGGCCATTTGAAAAGGTGGCAAGCCGAACCTGGGGTTATCCCGGTGTGTACATGTTGTCCCACTGCTGTGCACACGTTGTCCACAGTCGCTGGTATGCTGCGCTTTAGCATTACATATCCAACCTTCGCCTCTCTGCCTGATGGACAGGTATCTTTACCTACACACACCGCTCACATACTGTACAGATTCGCCATACGTATCGTATGCGTTACACACCGGTACATGTCGTGGGTTCGACATACCTTTCCGCCTTTTGTTCTGAGTTCGCCTCTATTCCCTTGTTTCTCCTTCTCTATTCGTGTTAGTTCGGTATGAACATACGGTTTGAATATCCAGGAGTCTTCCTTATATTCGCCGTCACCTGAGGCATGTGTGTTAATCAGGCCAATAGCTGTTCCTCGGTGTGTACTTATGCGCATATCGGCGGTGATCCCCTTCCTTTCGCTCGCTACGCCGGCACTAGCCCATGGTTCTTTCCTCGTGTGGCCGTTGGTTATTTGCAATACCTTCGTGAGGATGGTATGTATTGTATCATGTTTGTGTGACTGCATCCGCTATGTGTGGTGTCGGGCACATTTCGCTGTGGTGTTAGCCGTGGATTGTGTGTGTTGAGTATGGTATTGTGTTCGACATGTGGGTCCCCGTGTCCTGGCGGCGCCTGTCGATGGCGTTGTGCATTCAGATGTGTTACATAGCTGTTATTTTCCTGTACATAGCGGATGCAAGGATGCATCAGCCGCTGCTAGTGTTTCCCAGGAGCTTGTTGTGGGTATGCCGCTGTCATTCACTGCCTGTATGTGTTTGCTACGGTTTTAGCTGTTATCCCTTTGATATGTGCAATGGGGTATATCTGCGGATGTGGGTGACGGTACGGGGTGTGAGTCTTGCATTTATACATACCAGATATGCTTGTGTGTGTGCTCCATCCCTGCTTGGGGAGCTGCGGGTTACCTGTCTGTTGTTCCGGGAATGTTTGTTTGGTTGATGTCGACTGCTGTCGGTATCGCCTGCATGAGTCCTTCCTGCACGTATTCCTCCTTCACATCGGTTATATATCTGCGGATGTTCGTCCGCGCCTACTATCCATTGGCATTTTGTCGCTGATAGTTACGGTGAATGTGGTCCTATACTTGGGGCGGCCTGTATGCTACCGGTAGCCTCCTATTCGTGTGCCGCTTGCTTACACACCGCGGTATTTACGGGACCGTAAGTGTTCACGATCGGTGCCGGATAGCACATTCGTATTTTCGCCGTACATGCCTGATGCTGTGTAACGTTGGCGACGGACCGTGTGGAGTCTACCTTATGGCCGCCATACCTACGGTCATGGTTTGTACATGCGTCCTTTGCATCTCCTGTTGGCTATGGCCCTGTGGTACACTTTGGGACATTTCCGCTTTGCATCGTTTTACGTCACCACGTGCATAGCCACTGAGGAGATGTCAGTACTACTTTGTGGGTACTGCTGTACATACGCCTATGGTTCCTGTACTGTATGCCTACGCCTGTTATTACACTCCGCCTGTGACATGTCATCTACATACACAGTTTACACTGGCACACACATTACACACACACAGCGGAACACACGACAACCTCACCTCACACACACACATATTGCCGCCATGGCTGTCAACCTTCTATTTCCAGAGTGAGGAACACACACAGTAGTAATGTCAAACAAATGGGCATAATGTGGAACACATAGTAATGGCATAGTGACAACTTCAGCTAAGTAGGTCATAGGTTGATTATAATATGCTGATTTACTTACAGTGAAGAACCTTTACTGACTTACTATGAGTACATTCTATTTACCAGGATGTCATTTATATACATTCCTAACAATGGATGTTTGAGAGACATTTTCAATGTGGAACTTGGAGGAACTGCGAGGAACATGAACTGTTTTACACCCCAAATGAGGTACGTTCCTCATAATGTCGTGACACTTCACTGGTATGCTTTCCGCTTGCACCGACGGTTGAACACAATACCTACGTTGGCTATCGCCGGTGGCGGCGTGTATCTCCGCACTCATATCCTATGGATATGACACGCATATCTAGGGTTGCCACCTTTTCAAATACCCAAAGTGGGACATTTTCTGTAGAAACGCCAGATTTTGCATGCAAACACATACCCACGGCCAGTACAAAGGACAGCAATTCACTTTTTGACAGAATACAAACCTGTAGCATTACAGTTGCTTATTCTGTTTATTATCATATTTAGATGTTTCTTCTACAAAATAACTGTTTTATGCAACTAATGTAGAAATTATGGGAAATAGTTTTGTCCTACAATCTCAGGACATTTGCCATTTTGTCAATGTTTTGCAGGACACAACTGCCCAAAGGGGACTGTCCTCACAACGTGGGACAGGTGGTAACCCTACACATATCCCGTTACTGTACCGTGGACTGGTGACCATCCCGACACGCTGGATATGTATTGATGCAGGTTAACATTTCCATGGCTGGCGTTACCTGCCCTGCCCACCCTCCAGGATGATCGGGTTGTCGGTCACTATGTTTACTATGTGGTGATTTCGCCTTACTTATCTGTGAACTTGCATCCCTGGGTTCCATATTACCCTGTTGTACTTTATATCTGTGTATGCGCATATATTTCTACATGTGTACTGATATGTATTTCCGTATCTGTGTATGCACATGAGTACATATGTGGTCGACTTGCGGCGATAGTGGCAGCATACGGCTACGCCGTGTGCTGTCGAACCGGCGCGCGTTGAGGTGTTGGCGTTCCATGCTCTGCTGGCTATTGGGTGTGCAGTGTTTGGCGGTGCCTTTGTTGGAGTCACACATACGTCCGCACATACGGTACACATTACGGGCGGACAAGTTTGTGTGGCGCCCATTTTACTGTGTGTGCAGGTCAGGAGGTGTCAGTCCATGGGGCCTACACTGTCAACGTATGTGCTATGCGTTCCCTCTTTGCCAGGGCGTAGGCATATTGGGTACGCCTCTGTCTACCTACTGGGGCTGGCTCAGTGTGTCCATGGCGCTGAACGCCCTGTGCCTGTGCTTGCCCTGGCAGTTGTGGCGGGCTTGGTGGCCCTCCCGCATTATGTCCCTGCAGCAGCTGTTTCCGCAGAATCATATTGTGTAGCATACAACATACTATGAATATGTGGGCACTTGTGCCTGGAGAGTACTGCAAGGCTCCACCGGATGTATCCAAGCACCGGAACCGTGATTTCAACATCCCAACACACGCCTATGATTATTCTCGCTTGTGCGTGTGCCTCATTATGGCGTTCTTGCATGTGTGTGTGTGCATTTCTGATGGGTGTCATCAACCACGGCTCCAGTGCGTAGCCAGCATCCCCCACAAGGTGACCTTGTGTGATGTCCCCTGGCGAATACCTGATACAGCTGTGAGGCATGCCAGATATGGGAGTCGTGGTAGCTTCCAGGGCTGCCAGCACACACATCCATAATAATGCCCCGCGCATTGCACACGACCTGGCAATTGATGGAGGGGTATCCCTTGCGGTTTATGTAGCGCCTACCCTGCTCCCGGTGGTGACTTAATTTCTATGTGCGTACAGTCTATCGCACCCAGGACCTCCGGTATTGTGCCACACGGTGGAAGCGGCGCATATTGCTAGCCAACTCCTCCTGAGATGTGGGGAAATTTATGTGCTCATGGGCATGTGGTAACATGGCATCCAGGAACTGGTGTAGTACCCTGGATGCTGATGCCTGTGAGATGCCCATTATGTCCCCGGTTGGCCTTTGAAAGGTACCTGTAGCCAGTATTCGCAAGCTCACACATACCTTTGTGTCCACTGGGATGGGCTGCCCTCTGTTGTCTCTTGTTCTCAGGCGCGGCGGCACAGCTCCACTATTTGCTGTAACGTGTCCCTGTCCACCCTGTAGCGTCTACTATCTCCAGGTCTCGCAGCCCCTGGTAGGTCACCCTTGGTCTGAACACTCTCCTTCTCCTGTGAGGCCTACGGTAGTTGTCGGCACCACCCTCCGCAACTCCGCCTGTCTCTGCCACATACCTATGCATCACGGCCGCGGCGGCACCCAGCATATACATACTAAAAGTTCCCGCCTGTTTACACCCTACGGTGCGGCGCTTTGGGAAATCGCTGTGTGTTGTGTGCATTCACATTTAATACTGTTGTGCTGTATACCCGGTGATGTCATTGGGTGTGTCTGTGCGGCCGTATCCACGGATTATTTCCGTGGTTTTACGCTTGCAACTGCAACGGTACTGCCTGTAGTGTTACATTACAGTTGCCTGCATTGCCTTCGCCTGGCATCTTACATTACTGCATCCTGCAGGCACATGGCATATGATGCATTTTATCTGCAGCCGCAGTTATGCTACCTCTGTACTTGGCTGTGCTATTTCGGTTCTTTGCTCTTTGCATTTCTACTACATCCCCTACTATCTTTGCACTCATATGCCTCCCTTTCCCGTTATGCAGGAGTCTGCGTGCAGAGTTATCAGCTGCCGGCGGTTGCCCTTCCTGCATTGATTGGTGTTAATTGCTCATTACGGATCCATTTACACTGCTTCCGCATTTCCTCGTATTCTCCGCATTACCTTCCTATATCCGTGGTTGTTGCCGGTGAGGCCGCCACATGACTGGTTTAGGGAACGTAGTCATCCTCGTGCACATGCATTTGTACGCGCATTCTGTACTCTCAGCGCATCTATTTCCTAACACGCCAGTCCTGATGCTGTGATGTGCATTGTACAGCCCAGATTTGCTGACCTCCAATATCCTTCCTCCTACAGTGGCACACGCGTCTGTCGTTGACATGTATCTCGTGTAGGCCACTCCTCGGTGTAGTACCGCTACGCCCTTTGCTCCATCCTTACGCCGGCGCCGCTTTTGCGATTCACTATTATCTGCCTCATTTGCATGCAATTGACTACTAATACATCGTTACGGCGCGCGACACCGCCACCACTCCTTGACAACCATTGCGCTGGGGTTGCAGCTTTACATACATACTATGGTGTGTGGTGGCTGTGCAGCTGATTTGTGTTCTACTGCTCTTTTAGGACATTGTCATATTATTTCATTGCTTTGCAACTTCTGTGCACATATCCCGGGGTCTGCTGTTCTTTCTACATACGTGCCATTTATGTCATTTTTACATTTTGTGCATATTTTCTTTGGACATTCTCGGTGCCTTTCCACATTGGCATATTGCACCTATATGATACCTGACTTTGACAGCCTTCCGTTACACCTCCGGTATGTTTGGGTAAATGTAAACCGCTTTTTTGGTTTACATTGCCGCGTTCTTACGCTACACCTGCGCCACTTCGTGGATCGCTATTTGCCCTCATTTGCATGGTGCAATACCGCACACAGTGTGTTTTGCATACCTACGCCGGGCGGGACGGTCCGCGCACGCCGGTAGTGCACGTGGAATTCATTCATACCTGAATCGCTAAGCAGCCATATTTGGCGTTATAATGCCGACGCTATGCTGGCGCCTGGCGCAAGGTTCATGAATCCCGGGGTTTATCTTTTTTAATAAATAAATAATTTGTGCAAGTTTTCATTATCTTTGGTTCATTTCTGGCCATTTTTGTACTCGGTTCTCATAGTTTACCATCACTGTTAACTCTGCACCTCGTAGCTTTGAAAAGCAGTCTCTGGGATCCCGGTTCTGGCACCATGTCGCTCGTATGGTTAGATTAAAACAAACAAACTTGTGGGTTCTGCTCAAGCAGCTTTATTATGTACAAACACATCAGGATTGAGGCTTAATAACGTTAACTTAGACAAACTATCACACTCATACATTGTCACTCTCTGGCTGCACTCTCAAAATGGCACTGAAGCTAACACATGCTTGCTATTTACTGTATATGCATGTGCTATCCTTGAAACTATTCTTAAAGGTACAACACACACACACACACACACACACACACACACACACACACACACAAACACACACACACACACACATTGTTCTACAGAAAGCAACAAAAAAAAACTTTGAAGTCCAGACAGTTCAGAGCTACGACTGAGACGTTTCTTTAGTTTTGCATAACTTACTTGATTTTCCTTGTATTTCTGCCCCATCTTTCTTGGACCTCTAAACTGTATGGGTTTCATCGGTTTGGGTAAGGAATAAAGAAAGCATCACCACTCAAAAAGTGGCAGTTATTCACCAGTTTTATTCCCCTCCTCCAATACATGCATTGAGATTTTTCTGCACTTTCAGTTAAGCATGAAATATTGTACTGTGAAAGCCAAGGTGCAGATATTCTGAAGTTGAAATGCTTGTTGCACTTTTTATGTAGAATTCTCACACAACTGTTAATGCGTTACCTAGAATTGTTGCCCAATAAAGAAAAAGTAACAAATAAATGTCGATTTGTGTACATGAGTAAATGTCGATTTATGTAGATGAATAAATGTCGATTTTTGTACATGAATAAATGTTGATTTGTGTACATGAATAAATGTCAGTTTTGTACATGAATAAATGTCGATTTTTCTACATGAATAAATGTAGATTGTTATGGGGGGGGTAAATAAGGCATCCCCTGATAATAAGCCCTACTGCATATTTTGGTGGGGGAAAAGTATAAGACCCGGTCTTATTTTCAGAGAAATATGGTATATACATGGATGCATATACTGTGCTGTATCTAGTTGCATTTATACCTCTGTACTTAGCTGCATACATAGTGCTATACCTAGGTGCAAATACAGACATATACTTAGTTGCATATACAGTGTTATTCCAAGTTGCATACATGGTGCTGTACCCAGATGTCTAAGCAATATTTCTTGGTAGTCAAATTTCTCAAGTAATAAGCTTAATACCTCTCTCTCAGCATGTCTTTGCATGGTGTTCAAATGTAGCAGCCTTTATTCTCTAATACTGTTTTTTTCGGCCTTCTTGCTTCAGTATATTCTCAAATGAAAAAGAGTTGATTGCAATCAAAACATATAGGTTTGGGGGAATTTAAAAATCAAATGCAGCAATTTACTTATGTCAAGATGTACGCATATTATGTGCACAGCATGAAAAGTTAAACAACTATGATTTTCAACTGTATATTGTGTAAGTGATTTCTGTTAACAGTGAGGGAACAGTAGCTGATCTGTCACCATACTTTCATTTTCTGTTTCCATAGTAGCCATCCTTCTTAAAACTGCCTCCATACTGGCTCTCTATCACAAGTGTGAGACCCAAAGTCATGGGTTCCATTACTCTACAAAATAAACTGCAATGCGTCTATAAAAGAAACTTGTGCTACACCATTAAAGCACTTTTGCACAGGGTCAAAGCTCCTGTACTCTTTGGCATGAGTGGCTCTGCGTAGCAGATCTTTGCCACTTATTATATGCCAAGTCCAAGATCACTGTACTTGCAGAAATGGGAGATACTCTGAGGTACCATAACCTCAGAATGTATACTTGTACTTCCACTTGTGGTTCTGCCTCACTGAAAACTGCAATAATGACAATCAAAAATTCAAACTACACCTTTCACACCAGTCTGCAAACAGCTTAATGTGGTGTAATTTGTTCAAGCACCAATTTGTATCCAAACACATATTTACAGTTCCGCTTTCTAGATCAATTTTAGATCCTCCTAGATTAATAAGCACATTATTTTTTTTTGAAGACCCAAGGGATTGATCAGATATTTATCCTTCAGCTCTTTGGAAGTCGATACTAAGCTTCTTCTGTGTTTCCTTGGGTGAAAGAATACAAATCTCATTCAGAGTCCAAAGATTTTTACATCTGCACTCCACCATTTCAATCTGATTTTTTAAGTACTGTTTTCTGGGAGAACACAAAGAAGTTGGAAATTCTACTGTGGTTCTAAAGAGAATGGTGTATAAATGATGCATTAATGGAAACGATCTGTTCCTGCTTGCACTTAACAGTAACCCTTGCATAACCTATGAAATTGGATTATAAGCCAGTGTTTATTTCCATAAAAAAATCTGTGGATTTATAAATTTGAGCAACAGCCAAAACAAGCAAAAGGACAAGTCCCTGCAGTAAACGAGGTCTGATATTAATTCCACAAACCACAGCACAAGTTTAAACCAAGAAATGCTCGAAGCTTGTAAAAACTTTAATAAAACTACATATATAGGACTTAACATACAAATGTGCAGAGCATACCGATTTCTGGTACAACCCTTCTTCAGTGCAAAGACATATATGTGTTCTAACAGCTGTTTTATATTAAAAGATAGTGATCACATGACATTCATAGCAAATAAAATCTGAACAAATTAAAACTCTTTCATCATGTAACAATTAAATAACTTTCTAAAAACATACAAATTACCTATGCAACATCTATAAGTATATATACACATGAATGTATATACACAAAATAAATGTAAACAATACCTTAATCTCTTTAATTGCATTTGCTCCTTAACCAATACTAGCTTAATACTAACTGCTGTGTTTAGTCTTGGGTAACTATCAGCCTAAAGTCTTATTATCCATGCATACTCTCTCACTTCAAATAAATTATTTAAGTCACCCCCTCTTGCATTCTTATAAATACTATCAATCACTCTGAACACAAAGCTATGTTCATGGCCATCTTTAACTATATGCCTGGCTAATGCATTTGATAAATTATCTCTACAAATCTCAGAGCAATGTTCTATTATATGATCTTTTAGTTTTCTACTACATTTGCCTACATAGAATGCAGGACATTTTATGCATGTCGCCAATTAGACAATATTCACTGTATTACATGCAGCAAATAAAACAAACATATTCTTTCCTTGAGCTAGGATCTACAATAACTGTAGTGTTTGAAGAAATATATCTGCAGTTCATACAGTTAAAACATGGAAATGTTCCCTGTTTTTTACTTATTATTCTTTCTTTATTTACCTGTGACCTAACATTCTTATAGCAGAGTCTTCTTTTAAGATTAGTACAATTTCTATATGCAAACTTAGGTTCATTCGTAATGAACTTCTTTAGTTTAGGTATACTTTCTAATATTCCCCAGTTTCTCTTTATTGTTTCTTTCACTCCATGAGTTCTTGTATTAAAATTAGTAATATATCTCACATCACCTATTCTATTATTAACCATTTGTGATGATATTTGTTGGGGTTTAAAATAAGGTTTTGCTGTTGTATTTCTCAGAGTCATTATAGCAGACATAGATTATTCGAGGAGGGCATTATCATAGCCTTTTAGTTTAAAATCATTTGCAAGCTCTCTCATCTGTGTCAGTCATCTATTTTCATTGGCATTCAATCTGCTTATCCTAAGCATCTGACGTTTTACTATGCCCTTAAATATATGAGGGGCAGGCATACTTTACTGATGCGTATACCTATGAGCCTGTAAATTGTTGTTTCTATACCTTCTGGACTTTTCATAATTTTCACATCCAGAAAACTTATTTCTCGGTCTGAAAATTTTAACTTAAAGTTCAGAAAATTGGTCGCATCACTGAAATAACTAACAAAAGCTTCTAATTCACTTTGATTACCTTCCCAAACCAAAAATAAATCACCCACAAAGCCTTTCTATATTGCACAGCTTATAAACAAATTGATTGTGACTAGATCTAGAGATGTTGTCCCCCTTTACAAAGCTCTGATTAGGTCAGTCATTTTGTATAATGCCCACTTTGTAATGTATCTGTGCAGCCCCATGCAACAATTGGAATGCCTTCAGAGATACCTTACTAAAAGGATACAAGTCCTAAACAATAGGTCATGCATGGACCACCTCAAAGATTTATCACTATACTCAGTATCCTACAGAGTGCTTAGTGGTGACCTGTATCTGGCATACAAGGCGTCCTCCGATGTAATACAGATGGACCTACTGAACAGGTCCAGGTATCTAAACTGAATGTTGTGGAGAGATGGATATATATTCAGAACAGACTATCCATTCAAGTAAAACAAAGCTCATCTGTCCATATTCAAATGGAACTTGGATCTAAAGATGGGTAATAGAAAATGTACTCCAGGACTGCCACACATGCCACTAATGGATAGAAAAAAATATACACCACAAAAGAATTCTCATACAAAGAAACATAATACTGCCTCCACAATAGGAACCACATAAGGAAAACTGATCATGGAAAATGTATTCTGGTACCTTGGCCTTTTGGCTTCAAGGAATAATACAACAATGAAACCACATCCCTTTATACTCCAGATAGAAAACACAGTTAAGTAATTAAACAATTAAATAACTAAATTAGTGAATGAGTCTGTTACATATTAAGGAAACCCACAGCATGAAAAAGAGTATGAAAAAAGCATTTTAAAACAGGCATATATAAATACCTACTCTACCAAATGCAACCCTAACAAAATAATTATTTTACAGGGTGATATCACTATCCAAATTCATACCATTACAGAACAATGTATGAAACTTAATGATCATCATGCATTCAAGTCTATTAAGTTCCCTTTTAAAGTTTTCTATATTGGCTGAAGGTCATGCTAGAATACTAAAAAACAAACCGCTAGATGACCCTTCATGTTTGGACACAAAGTGAGCAGCTACCAGGCTCTCCAATCTGTGCCTTCTGATTTCTCCTAAGTGCTCCAAGATTCGTACCATGGCCCTCCTAGTAGTTTGACCTATGTACCAACAAGTGCAACTGCAACCACAGCCAATGATATAAACCACACAGTAAGAGTTGCAGTTGTAGTATTCCTTGGCTGAATACAATTTCCCATTGATTTTGCAACCATTCAAATTCCTAACATGATTACACACTGAATAGTTACCACACTGATAAGTACCCACTTTACTACCTGTCTTTGCTTTGGAAATGTTTGTATTGTGTAACTCCTTTAAGTTACTGCATCTGCAATAAGAGAAGGTAATATGTTTAGGAAAAAGGAAACCAACAGAAACATCCTCCTAAAGGGATGTGGTTTCATTGTTGTATTATTCCATGAAGGCAAAAGGCCGAGGTACCAGAAAAAATTTTCCATGATCAGTTTTCCTTGTGTAGTTCCTATTGTGGAGGCAGCATTCTTTCACTAATGGATAGAGGCAGTTCCTAAATGCTACATCTCTTGATAGGTAAGACCAATCAGAAAATGTTCATTTAAGCAAAAGGGAAATGGCTATGCTTAAAATGTCCTGCAAGTGAACCTATGTTGTGGTAGTAAACAGTTATAAAAAAATTGCCCTTTTTAGATCACTAAGTGCCACTCTCACCCTCCGCCCCCCCCAGTCTTCAACAGCTTCCAGCGCCTATGGCTGCAGATATATTTCTTCAAACAGTACAGTTTTGTAGATCCTAGCTCAAGGAAAGAATATAAGTTTGATTTATTTGCTACATGTAATACAGTGAATATTGTCTGTCTGGCGACATGCATAAAATGTCCTGCATTCTATGTCAGTAAATGTAGTAGAAAACTAAAAGATCGTATAACAGAAAATTGCTCTGAGATTGTAGAAATAATTTATCAAATGCATTAGCCAAGCATATAGTTAAAGATGGTCATGAGCATAGCTTTGCGTTCAGAGTGATTGATAGAATTTGTAAGAATGTAAGAAGAGATGACTTAAATAATTTATTGGAATTGTGAGAGTATCCATGGATAATAAGACTTCGGACTGACAGTCACCCAGGGCTAAACACAGCAGTTAGTATTAAGCCAGTATTGGTTAAGGAGCAAATGCAATTAAAGAGATGATGGTATTGTTTACATTTATTTTGTGTATATACATTCACATGTGTATATACAGTGGCTATAAAAAGTGTACACACCCCTGATAAAATGCCAGGTTTTTGTGATATAAAAAAATGAGACCACAATAAATAATTTCAAAACTTTTCCCACCTTTAATGTGACCTATAACCTGTACAATTCAATTGAAAAACAAACAAATCTGTTAGGGGAAAAATATAAAAAATATAAAATGCACAATAAGCTTGTTATATAAGTGTAAGTGTGCACACCCTTAAACTAACACTTTGCTGAAGCACCTTTTGATTTAACTACATCATTCAGTCTTCTTGGGTAGGAGTCTATCAGCATGGCACATCTTGACTTGGCAATAATTGCCCACTCTTCTTTGCAAAAGTGCTACAAATCTGTCAGACTGTGAAGGCATCTTTTGTGCACAGCCTTTTTCAGGTTACCCCACAGATTTTCTATTGGATTTTCATATGGGTTCTAGCTGGGCCATTCCAAAACTTTAATTTTCTTCTGCTGAAGCCATTCTTTTGTTGATTTGCATGTATGCCTGGGGTCATTGTTGTGTTGAAAGGTGAAATTCCTCTTCATCTTCAGCTTTCTAGCAGACACTGAGGGTTTTGGGCCAAAAGTGACTGGTATTTGGAACTGTTCATAATTCCCTCCACCTTGACTAAAGCCCCAGTTCCAGATGAAGAAAAGCAACCCCAAAGCATGATACTGCCACCACCATACTTCACTGTGAGGATGGTGTTTTTTTGGTGATGTGAAGTGTTGTTTTTGCGCCAAATGTACCTTTTGGAATTATGGCCAAAAAGTTCAACCTTAGTCTCACCAGACCATAACACATTTTCCCACGTGGTTTTGGAGACTTGATGTATTGTTTTTCAAATTTTAGCTGGGACTGGATGTTTGTCTGTGTAAGAAAAGGCTTCCACCTTGCAACCCTACCCTATAGTCCAGACATATGAAAAGTAGGGGAGATTGTTGACACATGTTGTACACAACCATTACTTGCCAGAAATTCCTGCGGCTCCTTCAATGTTGCTGTAGGTCTCTTGGCAGCCTCCCTGACCAGTTTTTATCTTGTCTTTTCATCAGTTTTGGAGGGACATCCAGTTCTTTGCAACATCACTGTTGTCCCATATTTTCTCCACTTTTTGATGACTGTCTTCACTGTGTTCCATGGTATATCCAATGCTGTGGAAATTTTTTTATACCCTTCTCCTGCCTGATACCTTTCAACAATGAGATCCCTTTGGTACTTTTTAAGCTCTTTGCGAACCATGGCTTTTGCTGAAACTGAGTAAATGTCAGGAAAATCATGCTAGGACAGCTGAACTTTATTTGGGGTTAATCAGAGTCTCTTTAATTGATGGCAGGTGTGTACCCAAGAAGAATGAATGCTGTAATTAAATCAAAAGATGCTTCAACAAAGTATTAGTTTAAGGGTGTGTGCACTGATGCAACCAGCTTATTGTACATTTTTTTATATATTGTTCCCCTAACAGATTTGTTTTTCAATTGAATTGAAGGTGGAAAAAGTTATGAAATGATTTATTGTGGTCTCATTTTTTTATATCACAAAAACCTGGCATTTTAACAGGGGTGTATACACTTTTTATATCCACTGTAAACTAATAGATGTTGCATAGGTAATTTGCATGTTTTAGGAAGTTATATAATTGTTACATAATGAAAGAGTTTTAATTTGTTCAGATATTATTGGCTATGAATGTCATGTGATCACTGTCTTTTGATATAAAACAGCTGTTAGAACATGTATATGTCTTTGCACTGAAAAAGGGTTGTACCTGAAAGCTGTATGCTCTGTACGTTTGTACGTTAAGTCCTGTATATGTAGTTTTATTAAAGTTTTTATAAGGTATGGGCATTTCTTGGTTTGAACTTGTGCTGTGACTTATAAATCTGAGCACTGCAGTTGGTACAAATATCAGGCTAATTCTCCAAATTATTTTAATAATGTGGTGCAGAGACCATATCTTCCACTTCTATTTTGCATATTAATCAAATCTTGTGGTATATGTAGAAGCTTGTTTGAGGTATGAAACTTTCTATCTGGATAAACACTGAGAGACCAGGTTTCTGAACATATACATAACTTAAGAACCAAGGATGAGTGCAATGTTTTATACAAACTCACACCTGAGTGTAGCACATGCAAGTGGTTTTATTACATAATACATCCCACACCATTAACTCTAGAAATAGTGTGTAAATATGCAGATGTCATAAATGTAGATAAAATTATTATAGAAAAGAGAATTATAAAATGTTGCAAAATGTTACTTGAGTTGAGAAATGCAGGTGGTAACTTTTATTGAATGTCCGTATGTTTCCAGCTGTACTCACCCATGTTTGCAAATTTAGTCATACTAAGTTGGGATAAAACGTTTATTATTCTCGTCTAAGTATTATGCATATTGTAGGACATATTTAAGATACTTAGATGATATATTTATTCTTTTGAAGGACACCATGGCATTATCTCTGAATTTATAAGATGCCTACATCAGACTACTAATTTTCTTAAATTTATATAATTTTTTTTTCAAAAGATGAAGTTAATTTTTTTTTATACATTTCTTGTTAAAACAGATAATGTGTCTACTCTAACATGTATAGAAAACTTACATTCAGTAACTTATATTTGTATTACAACAGTTTGCACCCTTTTAGTTTAAAAAAAAGGTTAATTAAGGGTCAGTTTATTAGATTGACCTGTATGTTGTCTAAAGATGAAACCTCCAACACTGAATGGAAGAAGTTGGTGGGTATGTTTCTAGAAAGAGGATTCCCCAAGGGGTTGGTTTCAGAAATCAGTGATCTTGTAGTAGAATTCAGGAAAACAACATATAATGCTCTCTTGGAAGAAGGTCTTGCTAAGACTATACCTGATTCCACCAACAATAACAAGGAGTTGAATAACAAGAAGGCATTTGATAGGGCATTCATGGTACCATACAGTGTGAGTACTAATAAAGTGAAGAACATCATTAAGACAAACTGGAATATTTTTAAGACAAATGATGTGCTACTGGGGTTGGTAGGAGAAACATCACATTTTGTATGTACCATCTCTAGTAGTTTGAAGCAACTATTAGAAAAGGATAAATACTTAGCCAAAAATGGTTTGGGTAGAGGTATACACAAGTATGGGAATTGTAATAAATATAGACAAGTATTCTAGGAGAAGAGAGGACTAAATTAGATAATACTACTAAAATGAAGAACATTATTAGACAAACTGAAATATTTTTAAGGCAAAGGATGTGTTATTGTTTTTTTTTATAAGAAATATCAAGTTTTGTGTATAAAATCTCTAAAAGTTTGAAGTAACTATTAGAAAAGGATAAACACTTCTTCAGAAAGGCAAATAACAACCAAGCCAGAGAATTAAGCACCTCAAAGAACCAAGCATGGTAGATCCAGTAATCCAACAATGAGGTGACAGATATGGTCTTAAAGGAGCACACTGAAACTCTAATATGTCACCTCATTGTTGGATTACTGGACTTGTCCAAAAAGGTTTGTGTTAAGGTGCACATGAGTCTGGGAACTGTTATCAATGTATATGTATTGTAGTAGAAGAGAGATTAAATTAGATAATCGTTTTGGTACAATAGTTATGTTACAGAATTTGAACTGTAACTTGTGTGTATATATATATATATATATATATATATATATATATATACACACATACATATATATATATATATACACACATACATAGATATATATATATATATATATATATATATATACATATATATATATATATATATATATATATATATATATATATATAAATATATATATATATATATATATATATATATATATATATATATATATATATATGCATATACAGACAGATATATATAGATATAGATCTTAAAGACTGACCTGCCCAAATTAGATTAAATTAGATAATCGTTTTGGTACAATAGTTATGTTACAGAATTTGAACTGTAACTTGTGTGTGTGTATACATACACATATATATATACATATATATATATATATATATATATATATATATATATATATATATATATATATAAATATATATATATATATATATATATATATATATATATATATATATGTATATACAGACAGATATATATAGATATAGATCTTAAAGACTGACCTGCCCAAATTGTTGTGTAGGTAAAACAGAGAAGGCATTTAGTAAAAGGATATATGAAAACTGTTATGACATTCCCAATGTAACATCAATACAATCATTCACTTTTCAAACATAATTTGGAGTGCAACAATTTTGTTAAGTTTGTTTTGGAAACTATGGAACTTGCTACTCCAGACCATAGAGGAAGGGCATGGAAGGATAAACTTTAGTACAAAGAGTTGGTGTAGCAACTAAGATTAAAGTTACTACTCCCCTGAATTAAAGGAACATGTATCCATTGTCCCTGTTCTCAAATTATAGATTATTGGAAAGGAATATTTTGTTTTGTTTTGTTAACATTTATATTATTATATTTGATACTAATATTTGAGTTTTTTTTATTATTTGTCTACATATTTTCATGTAATAAGCACATTATTAGATAAAATGTAAGTGTATTTTAATAATATTTTACACAAAATTAATATTTTAATAAGGATGTTTTTGCAAAGTTATGTTTAATATAACATATGTCACATATGTGCTTATTTGTCATTTAAATGGAAATATTACTTTAAGAATGCCATCTTTAAGATAGAGCTTATTTAATAAGGGAACTTTGAATAGATATCAGTTATGATGAAGCCCGTTGTATTTGTTAGGATGAAGGTGCTAAAATGACTGAATTTTTATTAATAAGGATGTATTGGTTAACAATGGAGTGGACACCTGGATTTACCTTCTTTTGTGTGCATTGTTTGATTATTTGTTTACAGACATTAGTTTGTATATTAAACACTGATTTTTATAACTATTTTACAGTTTTTATATTATTCGTCATTTGTAGAAGGTAGTTGTGTTGTTTATTAATAAACTAGTATTGCTTAACATTGAATTGAACACCTGGATTTAGTTTCTTTTGTGTGCATTGTTTGGTTATTGGTTTCCAGACATTAATACCTCGATTTTAGATGTGTTTTAATAGGTATGTTAAATATTGATTTTTATAACCATTTTATGGTTTTTCTATTCATAATTTGTAGAAAGTAGTCATGTAGTTGAGTATTTCAGATTTTGGATGTAATTCTGACTATAGTCTGAAGAAGTCTCATTTTATTTTGCAAAACATGTAAGCACCAGTAATAGTTTAATAAGGAAACTAGTTTTTGTCTGCCCAAACAGTTCCCATTTTTTAAATTGCTGCCACAGTTGTTTGTAGTTTAGCTTTGCAGTATTGATTAATATGAGCCAAAGGCTGTTATTGACTAAAACTCAGATGATTACAGATTAGAAACATATTTATTGTCATGCTGTTCATAGGCTATCTTTCATTATAACTTGTTTGCCCAAGGATATTTTATCAGTTAGTGATGTTGGTGTCATGTTACATTTTATTAGCCAGTAGGGGATGGTTTCCAAAACATGTTGCTACAGTTTATGGTCTTTTTCCTATAATAATAGACTGATGTCATATGTATATTTACACACCACCACTGTAATGTCAAATGCAGTGTCACTTAAAGATCATGTGCAGTGTGGTGAAACAAAATGCAGCACCTGAAAGCTGGTGGCTAGAGTCTGTCCTCTTCCTATTTTCACATAAAATAATGAGTTTATGTGAAAAATAGAACTGTAAAAAAGAGAGGCTCCATAACCACTCTATAACCAACCCTCTCCCCTACCCTAGTGTGTGACTTTGATGGGTGTAATTAACTGACATCAAATCGGTGGGAGAAGCTCTCCAGCAAATATGTGGGGTTTGTAAGATATTATTATAAACAAATTTCAAATGTCAAAAAATGTTAGCAAAGTTGCAGATTTTATTTTCTGGAATGGATGTTCAAAAGTCAGAATGAAATAGGGCAAACTACTTTGTACAATTTTGAGCTTATTAGTAGTGTTGCTATCAGGTCACAAACTATCCTACTGTGGCAACCTTATTGGTCCTGAGAAATATTGCCAGCATGACTCATATATGACATTTTGTCACTTCTGGATGTTTTACTGTATATCTCACTGTGTTTTCCTAATGTATCTATTAACTTTGCCTAACTAATCAAGTGCTCTGTATTGTCTTTCTGGTATAAAAGAGACAGCTTAATTTGCTGTTACTGAACCACTGATGAAATCTAATTCTCTCTTGAACCTATCTTTTCCAAAACTGATCTCGCGTTGTGTAAATAATCTTTATAATTTATCAAAAATTGATGGCCCCGTGGTCTTATATTTGTTATAACATTTGTTCTTTTTTTAATAAGTGACCTACAATCATTTTTCAGTGTTGTTGTACAAAATGTTATTCAGTCTGGAGGAGTATGCTTTTTTTTAATTTTTTGTTTTTATGAATATATAATTCCCTTAACTCTAATAGCTTATTTCTGAAAGCAAGCCATGTTTCATCTTTACTCACATTTAATGGTTACGGGTAAAGCACTGACCACAGCAGTCTCAGCCCAGATTAAATTAAAAAAATGTAACAAATACAGACAACAGAGGAACACAAAGGTAATACAAACTGGTCACAAACAAAAAGAGAGAGAGTATGTACAACATTTGCATCATGTTGAGGTGTACATTTTACAAGCAGAAAAGTGGAATCAATGGATTAGCAAGAAAAGATTGAGAGGCAGAATTAGTGTTAGAAATTGTAGGGGATAACACTGGTGCTTCAAGGGCAGCAAGATGTAAATGAGAGTGACTGAGAAATATAAATATTGCAAGACACTGAGCAAGGAGAAAGAAGCTATGCACATATTTCCAGGAAGCAGACATACAGTGGTAACTGATAATGTAGTGCCTTAAATGGAGTGACATGCATGGAAGCTGACCTAGTGGAGAGCAATGTTTATTAAGTGGTATGTTCTGCATTATGGCATTTCCATTTGTATTGCTCAAACACATACTATTTGAGTTGGGGCCAAAATATAGCGTAGTTAGTTTGCTTGGTGAGATAGTGCGGAAAGGATTGTCACAGTTTGGGACTAAGATCAGAGAAACCTGAGTCAGAGCTACGTAGTTTAGTAGATGTGGTTTGGAGAGTAGGTTCTACTGAAACTTAACTTCTGAGGTTTTAGGTTAGGAGGTTAGTGATAGGTTTCATTGCAACTGTAGAAGGAGTGTCTTGATAGAGAAATGTGAGGACTTATGAGAACAAAATTTGTTTGTATCTGGTTTGTACTGAGAGCCAGTTTGCCTTGGATAAAGTAAGGCACTAGTTTCAAGGTGGGGGAATTGCTTACAAAGCAGTATAATTTATTAGATAAGGTCTGTATTGTCATTGTATTTTTTTAAGAGGATCTTAGTTTTGGAACACGATCCTGAATGTTAGCAGATTGTTTGAGACAAATACCTAGGTATCTGAATAAAGTTGATAAAGATGCCGTGCTTGTCAAAAAGCCTGTGGGAATTGTGAACTTTGGAAAGTCTTTTCATAATACCAAAGAAAGTAGCCTTGAGAGGTCAATAAAAATGACACTGTAAACTTCACTTTCTCTATGCTGGTGAGTATGTTGTTGGTCCAAGTCCAGAATGCAGACAGTATACTCCTACCTGCCCATTACTGTGTATTTTTAATTAGTGAATGCTAAGACCATTTGTTGAGGTATGTAGTCATAGCTATAAAGCTTTGTTTACTCTATTGCAAACCTCTTCTGGCCTTAACATTGTCAGAGTCAAACATCTGAAACTTACTACACAGGTTGTCTAATTAGAATTCATTACATTTGTGGACACTATTTACAGTAATGTAGAAACTTTGTAACTATGTGACTGGTTTACAAAGTTCTGCAACATGATATCCAAGATGAAAAAAAAATCAAAACTAGTGATAAAATAACAACAAAAGAAAAATAAGTGGTCCACAGTCATATTGTCACAACTACTATTTATTTCAAACACTAAGCACTTTCGTTCTCAGTTAAGGAATTTCTTCAGATTATCAGCGAGATAATTTCTGAGTCCTGTAGTGTTCTCAATATACAGAAATTAACTACAGAAGCACAAAATTCTAAACTACCATTCATGCTGACACAAAATCATTGGTATGTGAACCCCGTAAAAGTGATTTTAGAAAGTCTGAGTTCTGACTAGGACAAGACTTCTTTTGTTGAATTAAAAGAGTCAATATATAAGCTATTAATTCACTCATTCATTGTTTATGACAGGATATATTACCTAAGAATCATTCAGAATATTAGTCTAAAAGTGATTTCTGCAACAAAGAATCTAGGAGTAAATATTAATCAAAGCCTCATGACTACAGATCACATCTATTTAATTATAAGAAAACTAGGCTATTATAATGAACTATCTCACTATGATTCCAAATTCTGTAATGGAGCAACATAAGGTTATCGAAAGGAACTCCTCCTGCACAGCTTGTATTTATATTAACACAAAAAAAGGAAAAATAACTATCAATAATAAACTATGCTGTTTCCAATTAATACTGGCCTGTAGGGTATTTTTTTTTTTAATTTTCTTGTGTTGAGGTACTCACATTAGTTGACAGTTGTAGATTAAGGGTTGACTCCACAGACATCATTTTAACTTGCACAACGGACATGCAGAAACTATTGCCAGGATTCGTAGAGGTGCACAGCATGCCAGTGAAGACTGAAAGTTTCACTGTTCAAAGCAGCCAAACATTAACTGTGAATATACCAGGGAAAGGTCAGCATCAGCATGCCAAATGTAAATTCACATAACAATGCAGAGAGACAGGTGGTGCAGTCCTACAGCAAGATACCAGATAGGCAACACTACAACAACTTGTACGTGTGGCATGTGAAACATCATGCATAACTACCCCAATGTACCAAGGCAATATGTGTGATTGTCAGCATTAGACCATGATACAAAGCCACACATAGGACAGAACAGCACAGCACTGTAGAGGAACAGCAGTGAGAGTCAGTGAGAGTGTGTATACTAAGCTGTCCAATATGTATTCCTTGCATAATCGTCACCATTACCAACCCATTTCCCAAATTTTTCATGGGGTCTGGATGCTGTGACAACTGCCATCACCTGTCTAGATTCAGTGCCACTCTCCTACTTGTTTCAATGATCATGCCTGACAGACACAGGTCTTCTGTAATGCAATCTAGCCATCTCTAGACTGGATGACTTCATTTTCCCTTGCTTTTTTCCTGTCACTCCCATTTTTTCACTATAGGTTCATAGATCCTTTCTAGGCCATTGATCTGTCAAGTATATTTACAAGCCTATGCCTGCATTCACATGAAGTTTATCCATTTTAATTTAAGTATGAGTAATCCAGAGCTGGTCAGAACATTTACATGTTATCCCTAACCATAAAGGACAAGGGTACTAAACTAGGGGTGAATCTGCAGTTTCCCATCCATCCATCCTGATTACATTTTAGTAGGGTAAGAGAAATACTTTGCTCTATGTAGAGTGGAAAGATGATTTCAAAGAAGTTATATTTTATGTGATACATATCTAGCCCTCCAAAATGTTTTATGTATGTTGTATAAGAGATTAAGATCTCTTAAATGAGTGATATTCCACAATTCGACTTGTGTATGTGCAGTAAACTGAGACAATAGGATCTGTTGTGGCTCTGTATGTGAGACACAGATTGACACTCAATAGCCTGCATGATACTGGGAAGAGGGACAAGGATTTGAAATAGTCACTGCGGTTTTTTATGATTTAGGACCTTGATTTTCTTGGAGACAAGATGTTGCGGTTATTCAAATTGTGTTAAGTGTTTGGACAGGGACATGCTGAAGGGGGATTTATACTCAATGATTCATATTGAATACAATGCAATAATCATCCCAGAGAGCAGACTCCATACTCTTCCTAACAAGCTTTGCAGTAAAAAAGGACTTTTTTTACAATACTGAATTCATACTGATCAAAAGGACAGTTTGTTGTCCACATAATCCCAAATCACTAACTACCAAATCAATTTTCAGGGGTGTGTTTTTGATGTGATAGCTACAGGGACATCATGCTTACCAAAGGATGCTATTATACATTTTTTGGAATTTAGCTTTATTCCACAGTTATGACACCAGCTATTTGTTTGAGAAAGACTCTGTTGGAGGATCTTGGTAACCTTTGGAGATTTTATGATGGCACCAAGTTTACAATCATCTGCAAAGTTAGTAAATTACAAATCTTTTATATCAACTTTGACCTTTAAGATATAAATGCCAAAGAGATGCTTCCCAAGAACTAAACCTTGGTATACACTACTATTGATAGATCTTTTAAAGGAAGTAGTAGAGGCACCTACCCTAATTTTCTGGGTTCTGTTTCAGGCTTACATTGAGAATAACATTTAGCTGCAATAGCTTATGAACAATACAGTTATCTGCAAACTTGGTCAACCACAAACCCTTTACATTAGCTTTGAACTCTGAGATATAAATGCCAACATGTAGTGGCCAAAGGACTGAAACCTGGGATCCACCTCTATTGACAGGTCTTTTTCAGGAGGTAGAACTGCCCACTGTAATTTCTCAGGTTCTATTTGAGAGCCAATTTGCTATCTAATAAGTTACTTAGAGATTTACATTTAGCTGTGAAAGCTTATCTACAAACTTGAGTGTGAAATGGTGTAGAATGCCTTTGTGAGGTCTAGATATGTGTTTGTACTGATTTTTCCTTAGTCATTGTTTAAATAGTCTTCTCAAAGAAATCATCTAGATTAAACAGGCAGGATCTACCCTTGACAAAGCCAAACTGGCTTAGGTTAAGAATTTTTAGGTTCTCTATGTCCTTATTTATTAATTCCATAATGAACCTCTTCATAGCCTTACAGAGAAGGCTGATCAGATTTATGGCAATATAAATTACCATGTTCTTTTGTTGCTCTGCCTTTGTGCAGTGGGATTATTATTATCTCCTCCATTCATCTGGCACAAAATCTGCTTGGAGGCTGAGATTGAATAGCCTCTGTAGAGGAGCTGACAAGTCCTGTGCAGTCTGGTATGTTATCCATCCCAAAAGAAGCAGTGCCCTTGGTCTTGCAAAGTGCTTTGAGGAATTGTTCTTGGGAGATTTGAGGGAAGATGCAGATGGGGATATGTGATCTGAACTGGAATGGGAGAGAGGGAAGTGAAGTTAGAGCTAAATTTATCTGTAGTAGACTGGCTATGTCGTTAGTGTTTGAGTATGTGATATCATTTCTTATTAGTACTGTACAGTGTAAGTCACTGTTTCTGAGATTTCTAACATACTTAAAGAAGGTTTTCTGGTTGTCTTTTGTCCTGAATGGCTATTTTATCTCATATCTAAAACTGACTGATTGATCTGGGACTGAAGTTCCTTGTTGAGTTTAGCAGGAACGTTTATTACATCTTGAGTGTTTCATTAATTATTGCATGCCATTTGTTTTTCTTTCTTTGTAGTGTCTGTATTTGTGTCCTACCATAAGGGTTTATTTTTAAATATGGCATTATATTTTCTTGAAGGTGGATATAAGTATCTGAGCAGCTATTTGCATGATCACACAATTTGGCAATAAAGGATTCTGTGTATGGAGTGGGGTCATCAGGTTGTAGGGGAATTTTGAATCTATCCAGTTCATCATTCAGTTTTTGTAGATCAACATTTGCATTATCTCTGAATACAGAGGTATTTGAAGATGCTTCAGGCTTCAATCTTATAGCGCATGTGACAGATCTATGGTCCAATTTGATGACAGGGGAAGTTACAACAAGGGAGGAATAGAGGTGTCCCATATTGATGAGAAACAATTCCAAAATTTTGTTTACCCTAGTGAAGGTACAGGCTAACTCATCCAGAGAGGTTGTATTTATAAAGTCCATAAATCTCTGGGCATATATGTTAGAAGATGTATAAGACTCCCAGATGATGGAGAGGTAGTTGAATTCCCCAGGGAGAAGGGTATTTGGTCTAATACATAGGGAGTCCTTACATGTTAGATAGGAGGTATGGGCTAAGGGGGACACTGAAGGGATTATAAAGTTAGCTATGATATGATAAGGGGATTTGTTGATGGTAATTTGGACCTAGATGAGTTCCAGGTCATTATCTTGTCTAGTGAGTTCAGAGGTGATATTTTGTTTTACGGATATGGAGACACTGCTGCCATAGTGCAGTGGGCCTGAACTCATGGTATATGTTGAAACCCTTCACTAATGGGGTTCTCTCAATAGTTTTGAACCAGCTATCCTTGATAGTGCATATATCACTGCATTCCAGGGTAAGCAATGCCTGTAGAGAGTGCAGCTTTTTTGGAGGTTCCTAGCATAGAGCAGCAATATATTTATGTTATGCAGATTTTATTTTGCTAAGCTGGAAGCTTTTGAAGACTGGCATTGACTAAAAAGGCACTGTGGAGTTGGACAAGGTTTTAACCAATACACAAAATCCTTGTGGCAATAGATGCAGGCCATCCTTGGCAAAGACGTTAGGACTATCATCTTACCCCAGGATGGTATATATTGGACCTCCCTTTGAATGACACCAGAACCTAAGTCAGTTGTTGAAGTTAATCATCTTTTGTTCATATTGTGACATTATTCAAAGTTATAGTATAATGCTTCTCAAAGATAGTTTCGTGCCTGCTTCAGACATATATTCTGATATCTCCATCATGTCTCACTTCATATAGCCTAGGAAGGTATGTCTCAAATCATTTTTCCCCATATGTAACATGTCTAAGTCATATGTATACTTGTGGTGCAATGATTTGAGAACACTGGTGTCAATGTGAATTCTGGCACCTGATATTAACTAAGAATGACAATCTCCTTAGTCAACCTTGTGAGGGATGCATCAGTATGTCTTACTATGGCATCACCTATTACTAGCATGGTGGACTGTGTGAAGGTATGCCTTATGGTCCTTTGATCTGAGACACTGAGAGCTATGGATGCATGTTTCATGATGAGTGTTGCCTGAGTTGAGTGTTTGTGAAGTTGCTGAGAATGCCTGTTTCTTAGGTTACATTTAGGAGACCTTTGTGATTGCGTTACTTTTTAGAGTGTCAGCATATGTAGGTTTATGTGTTTTGTCAGTACTGTATGTGATAGGTATAGTGTGGTGTTCTGCATTACTGACAGACTGTTTGCTATTTGTTGCCATTTTATGTGAGAACTTTGCCTCCCGCAGCATTACATAACTGCAACTCTCACAAGCTATGTCAGTTTGTTTACATATTAGGTAGTTGTCAGTAAATATGAGACAATTACTACATTGTCTCAGGATGCCCATTTCAACATAGCTAGCTACACAGACAACTGAAAAGTTTACCTCAATGATTCTAGGAGCTTACTAATGGACCTGAAGGGAGAAAAAACACCAATGAGATATGGAGTTGACAAATGAAGGTGTTATCTGTCTGATAGTGGAGATAGTGCTTGGCTGAGAGCTGCACACAGCTAGGAATTAATGATCATTTGCTGCTTCAGTCATCAGAAGCAAAGAGTAGCATTAATCCTAAGTAGTATTAATCCAAGTGTTGGTAGGTTAAGTACTTGCTATAATCTTCATTTGGTAGATATTCTGGATGGAACCTACAGCAGCTGGATGCTAAAGAAAGTCAAGCTGTGCAAAGGCACTGAAGAGCATCTCACCAAAACTGTAACCAGACCACTCAGTGAAGTCCCATACACACTGCCCAGTCAGAGATCGGCAGGAAGTCAGAGTCCCCCTATTCCTTCTCTCACCATGAAAACAATAATGGCAGTAATCCAAACCAGGTACTAAAAAGCAGTTTTCAGGATTTCCTGTGGTTAGTAACAACAGGAAAGTTAAGGAAATAATGTCCCTTTGCTCATTCCCTCTCCAGGAGCAAAACAGAAACAGATTTCTGAGAAGCAATTCCAGGTTTTCCAGTGATGATAGTCTAGTCCCAGGTGTTACAGATTTTAAAATAAATGAAAATTCTAAATTATACTGTAATTCAGTTAGAAATTTAATAGCACCAGTTTTCTTCAAACACCCATTTTATGAACTATAGGAAGCAAGCAAGTACCACTGATTGTTATCTTTAGTGATTGACCAGAATATCCACAATTTTGCAATATACATGGTACAAGTAGGGTAAAGTAAGGGACATTCTGTAAAGTTGTGGTGTGGTGGTGGTACACAGCAATCCAGAATGATATCACTAAAACCATTTGAAAGATTCTAGCAAATATGAGTTATCTTGATCATCTATTGCATAATACCCTTGAGTGAGGGTATGAAGGGTATAAGGGTAATATAAACTTAAGTGTAGATTTGATATATAAGAAGGTGGTTGCATTATTGTATGTTGTTTTAAATTATGTCTTTCTATGTATGTGGTTTCTTCGTTGTCTGTCCCATGATGAGCTGATTGCAAATCTCATTTAATCTACACTTCTCTAGGTCTAAATGCCAATAAAGTTACTTTTGACTTGACGTGACATGAAAACATATACATAGCTAACTTTATGTGATGCATCTCACTGCATATGAGTTTAAATCTGTGGGGGCACAGATTTCTATTGACAGAAAAACTTCACTATTCAAGAGAAATATATAGGATTTATGATGAAATGTCAACACAGTTAAACTTCAGTCTCTACACTTTAGTTATATATCCCACTCATACACTGGATAAATGCTGTAACATTTGACTTGCAAAGTGACAAGCTAACTACCATGTATTTTTTTCTTTCAGTTTTTTTTTTATTAATACATATGACCTGTTGCAGTAAAACATTGATGAATACCAACTATAAAAAATGTTATTAATTATTAAACATTCACTAGTAACTATGTACACGATAAACATTAGATGCATACCATGTAATAAAAATGATAATCAACTTCAGAAGATGTATTGCGTTAATGTAAAATACAGGTTATCCGAGGTTAAGGATTAACTACATCTGTAGTTCCAAAAACTGCTGGATTTTTGTCAGAAGGTTAGAGATGATTGTTGATAGTGCTTTTGTTTTTTTGTTTTTTTTTTCCATTATCTTTCAAGATAGTTGTCTTAAGAAAGTAGTGAATTCTTTAAATTGCGGAGCAATTTCAATAAAAATGAACAGTCAAACATGGCTTCGGTAAAACAAATAGATGTAATAGTTCTACTGAAGCCGTGTTTGACTGATCATTTGTTTTTATTGAAGTTATTACTAATTTTTGTTAGACCAGTCTTCACCTGCAGTACATACTTGTTTTTATCCAGTAATAAATTGAGGAGGAATTGAGGATTTCCATTTTATTGTAATGGTCTATCCAGATACTGCTAGAATGATCTACAGAAGGTAGCCATGTCCTTTTCTCAGGAAACTTGGGATTAGAAAATGAAAAAGAAATAAGTGTCTGAAAGCAAAAATGTATCTGACCTTACAGCTTGAAAGAAAATATTAACTTTTTTTGTCAATAGGATAGTAAACTAGAATAATCATAATTATACAATGGTGGGCCATTAATATTCCAAAACATGCATGCTGATTGGTCAGCCCAATCAGCATGCCTGTTGTAAATCCAACCATATACCAATGGAAAAAGGTCCGGTCACCTGAACTTTTTTCCATTGGTATACAATTTTTTTTTTTTACAAAAATTAAACAAATACAAACTGAAATCTGGACATAGCAGAAAGATAAGACGGAGAAAATTGTACGAAAATCAGATATGTTATTCAAAACTAAAGACACTTACCTGATTTTACTTGTATTTCCTCCATTCTGTCTCTCTCCTACCCCTAAACTGTTCAAAACATTTTTAAAAAAAAAAAAGAAAAGAAAAATGGAGCAATGAAGACCTTCTTTTCTCCATTGCTTCCTTTCCAAAGCACTGATGTACTGGGTATGCATGGGAACGCAAGTCCCATACTCATGCAGCACATCAAAAAGGGCAACAGGATATATACCAGCCATGGAAGAACAGCATGGCACCATTATACAAAAACATTATTTAAGAAAAGTATTTTTTTTCTTAAATAAATTC
Source organism: Protopterus annectens (assembly GCF_019279795.1). Taxonomy (NCBI): domain Eukaryota; kingdom Metazoa; phylum Chordata; order Ceratodontiformes; family Protopteridae; genus Protopterus; species Protopterus annectens. Next base: position 45,140,110 of record NC_056734.1, read on the forward strand.
ATTGTATAATAGCAATAACTGATTCTGTGATGTGGTATATTAAGATTTGCCCACAGTTGGCTTTATTTAATCACTTGGGCTTGGACCTAGTGATTAAACCACACCAACCATGGATAAATCTTAATATACCATACTGAGATCATCTGTTATTGCTTAAATAATACATTTCCATCTGCTATACTGTTTTTGTTACATCTCTAACAAACAAAAATCCTATGTTTATACATTTTCTCAAGAATTTGTGGTGTGTAATAAGATCTATTTAAACATCCCCCAGTAAAAACCTCCCATGTATGATCCATGTATTACCCACTAATTTCAACATTAACAATTAGTCATTGCAAGATAAAGCAGTGATTTTGTCTTGCAATAGATGTTTCTATAGACCATCAATCAAGTCTTCTTTATCTTGTAATAACATCTTACTAAGGTCAGATAATATAGAAGATTGTGACCTACTTTTAAAAACAATCTGATATAAATAATTAATTAATTAAACTGGTGAACCTTGTTATGATTTGATGCAAAATATTTTTGATGCAAAAGATCTTATGGTTTGCATCTGCAACCACTCATTTTGATTCAGGCAAACTTCAGAGTGAACATCTGTTGCAGATTTCAAGGACCCATTATCAAAACAATTAAAATAGCCAATGAAACTTTTATCTTCCAGTCTGATCAGTTCTACATTATTAAAATGTTCTATTATTCTCTTAGAAATTTGAAAGGGAAACAGTAAATTAAACCATTCTTTAATATCTGTATTATCAACTGCCTTGCATACTTTAGAATTCAATTAACATAACTTGAAGAAGTGAGTGAATACAGTTATGTTTCATATAATTACAGAATACATGACACAAATAGTTTTCTTTTTTCCTGGAATTTTCTGCATATAAAATGTAAAAGAAAAACTGGAGCTCTGAACACCACGGCTTAAAACTTTAATAAACTTCAGTAAAAGGGTAAGCTCTTTTGCAGAAAGCAAACCCACTTCTTCAGACCATATAAAAAGTTACACAAACCACTCACATATATATATCACAAATTTCAAATAGACATTCTCTGATTAAAACAATCTTCCAATCTAAAAACACACCCACTGGAGTAAGGAACTGGCCAGTAATGATGTGCTGTATCAACACACCCCTTTAAAAACATGAATATTAAAACAATAACATGGAAAACTTATCAGAACCAGTAGTATCATGAAAAAGGTAGACAAACCTCTCTGACATTTAAATATTAATGTTTAAGGGGCCAAGACTTAAGAACCAGCTTCAAAGACACATGTTCATTCAGCCTTGGAAATACATTTCCTTTCACAAGAAGTATCCATTTCATTTTTTTCTTTTCAGTGATATTCTTAAAGTCCCCACCACTCAAATTTTTAGACACTAATTCTAATACAAGAAACTTAAAATCATGCCTGCTCCCGTTCTCTAGAACATGTTGAGCTAATGCATTCATACTCTTTTGATTATCTATGTCCCCCATGTTTTCTAGAATCCTTTTTTTAAACATTCTATTGGTCTTCCCAATGTAGAAAGCTTTACACATTGTGCATTTAGCGTAATATATTACATTTTTGATCTTACAATTGACATAAAAATCGAAACGTATTTCTTGCTTAGTTTGTGAGTGTACCAGACAGGTACAACTCCAAATATATTGACAGGCCTTACATAATGTACACCTAAATGTCCCACACCTATCTGATACATCAGAAAGAATCTGTTCAAAATTCTTATAACAAAATTGTCACTTCAGCGACACATTATTTCTAAATGAAAACAGGGGTCTGTCATCTAAAACTCTCCTGAGATCTGAATTAACAAATAAAAGTGTCCAATATTTCTTAATAGCCTCATGACTAATGTTAATATTACTTGAATAAGTAAGGAGAAGCCTATTTTTATTAGAACATTTACTCGTCTGTTTAGGTACCACAGGTACTTCTTCAGCTGAGTCTGATAAATATGGTCTCCCCACTGTATCTCAAACAGACCATACTTCTGCGAGACTTTTGTCTACATCACTTACATTATACCCCCATTCTAAGAAATCCTTCCTCATATTACTCAAGGTAACTTGCAACTCCACATTGTCATTGTGGATTTGCATGGCTCTTAAAAACTGCCCCTTAAGGATATTCCATGTCACATGACCAGGATGCATACTGGTTTTATGTAACAAAGCATTATTTCTGCGTGGTTTTCTATAAATCCATGTGTTAAATCTTTTATATTCATCAATTTTAATACATACATCCATGTGACCATATTCTTGCTTTTTAAGGCATTATTACCCAGGAACAAGTAGAGGTTCAAGAGTCCAGATTATTTCATTGTATTCAATTATTATCATAGTGAATATTCCATCCAGGTTTTCTTTTTTGAATAATAATTTGGCATTACTGCATTTCCCCAAAGAATCATGACTCCCTTCCTTTCTATTTATGTGAGGACTGAGACAAAATTTCACAATTTGAAAATTAAATTTGTCTTTGTCCTCTGCTATAATATGAGTTTCTTGAAATTATACTGCCTGTGTCTTGTTAAATGATAAATATTTAGACAGATTTGATTTTTAGTTTGATTATTCAGGCCATTAACATTCAAACATAAGATGTTCAATTCCATGTTAGGAAATGCTTATCAGCCAAATAAATTTGATGTCATGATATAGAATCTTAATACATCTGTGTAAATAGGTCATTCTCTCCTAATTTCTCTACTTTTGCCATGTTTTTGAAATATAAATTATCTGAAATAAACAGCATTTTTATTATTTTAGCAAAATGCATCAAACAAATGTGAACCATTAAAGAAGTAAAGCAAATATTAACTATAAACTGTAGCTGAAACTACCCATGGAATCCATTAAGAATCCTAGTTCAGTCAGGAAACCCTGACAAAACTGCTGTTACAATATTATTCTACCAAAAAATGTAAAAGTGTGAATAAAATAATTATTCCCCAAAGTGTAGCACTGTGACTTAAGAAATCAAAATGAAAGAAAATAAACAAAGAACTTCAAATTTCCATCTTTCAATCTTATTGATCTTAATAAATAAATTTACACATGTTCCCAAATTTTCTACCCTGCTAAATGTAGTATTTAGATTAAATTTCAGTCTGTCTGACTTGAATCAAACCTTAACTATTGTGATTTTTTTACAGAAAATGAATACAGTTGAATCCAGTGAATGATTGTCTTACAGCAATGTCTTGCAATTAATAATTGAATAAAATATGCAAAATGTAATAAAATAGTTTAAAAAGCATAAACTTTGCATTACATTTTCTTTAATACTATAAATAAATTACTTCTCTTTGAAGAGGTCAGCAAAGCCATTAGGCAAATTTCAGTTAAACAGATTGCAAAATATGCACATAAAAAAAAAAAAAAAAACTCATTAGATAGTTGAAATATTGTAATTGTCTAAGATCAGCTGGATACTCACTTCCATGCATTGTCCTATATGTTGGTTTGACTAGAAAGAGGAACTGATTATATATAAACAATGTTATTTAAGGTAAATTCATATGAGATCATTTTACATACCGAAATCTATTAATGCATTGTTTATTAACACCTACATAATATACTGGAAAATGCATCACAATATAATATTTTTTTATCCCTATAAATAAATTGTCTGATCACCTAATCAAAACTGTTTTAGTCAAAGTAAATATATCTATGCAGTGGCAACACAGGACAATAAACTACAAAACCTAGATATGCAATAAAAGGCTTACTATAAACCTAGATATGCAATAAAAGGTTTACTATAAACCTAGATATGCAATAAAAGGCTTACTATAAACCTGTTTTGGTAAAAATGCATGAAAAGAATACCAATATAAATGTAAGTTAATATTCATATATTGTACAAGAATAAAAAGAAAGTCACATGCTTGTCAAGATACAAGATAATGTTCTGATATATTTGCAATTCTGCTTGGCATAGGCCATCAAGAGTGATTCAACATAGCTAAAAAAATGAAATTGATAAGATATCAGTTAATTAGAACCATGGCTCATCAAAGTTTATGGCTGAGTGAAAGTGTCTTATGAGGGACAACATCCACACATTCTTTACTTATACACATTGTTTCCATATTATACAACAATAGAACTGAAGGCCTAGTATTGGTCATGAGGCTACAGGGATAGCACACAAGTCTGTCAGAAAGAAGCAATGCAAACTATTTTGATCAGCCGAGTAGGATAGTTAATATTTTAGATTTAGGCTTCTTATGCAATTTCTACACTCAGTTAACACTCAATTAATAATTAACTCTCTGTATCTTACTCAACACAGAGCTTGCAAAATCCCAGTGGTAGAGGCCAAAGAACACTGTCAATTAAAGTAGTTACTTATTTATGTCAGATCCTCCTTTCAGATAAAAAGAAGTAATGAAATTCCTCATTTAGAACACTGTGTGATTATATAAGTTGATTATGTATACATACAATATGGAACCAACGATACAGGCAGAAGTTTACAAATGCACCCATACATGCATATGTTAACCATTTCCTACTGTGGAGCATAGTAAACAGTTGTATTTAAAATTCCAGAATGCCTCAGCCAAACTACCTTGTCTAATAATCTGTGACAGTGAAACTAAATATGTGACTATGTATTAACATTACATGACAAAATTAGTAAAGGAGGTAAACAATGCATACAGATATCTTCTATTAAAGTCCAAGCATTTTGTCCCCCCTTCAGACAGGCTAAAACTACTTCAAAACTATTAAGATAGGTTATCTGCAAAGAAATGTGAAATGAAGGACATAAAGGACCTTCCTCTTCAAACTACTGCATTGAACAAGAGGAGGTAGAACAACCATGAAAGAATAGAGTTGTGAGGAAAAACAACAAATCAAACATGTTGCATAAAATCCTTGCATCTTATGCTTAACAAAGAAAAAAGAAAGGAAATATATATTTTACTTCAAGAATGTTTTAAACTATGGAGTGAGGTTTTTTTTTCCTTTATTTTTTTTCTTTTTTAAGAAACATATAGAGTCCATAAAGTGAAACACTGACTAAAGATTGTAAAATATTAATTATTCACATTTCATGGGACAATGCATTTTTTTCTAACAAATGTTCAGTATTGCGCCCTGTCAATTGTAGCCTTATAAAACAAGTTCATTAAATTAAAAATTCACTGGCAACTAGTATAAATGTTAAACATTTTATTTGTCAAACTATTTGCTTTATCAGTACAAATCAAATACTCAGTATCTACATAACCACATATTTACAAATATCAAGTCTCTTCTATCCAACTAAGATGCAAATGTACGTCACACAACACCCTCCTGTGTCCATCAGGAGTTATCTCTAACCACCAGGTTTTCCCACAAAATTACATATTCCTCACTGATGTATAGAAAGCCAAATAAAATCATAACAGAAGAATTTGGGAAACTTCACATTTTGACACGTTTAGCTAATTACAGTTCACATATGAGAATGACCATTAACAAAAGCACACATTGACTCATGGGAAAGAAAATATTTAAATACACTCTGTTTATAAAGAAATAAATTGAATTTCTAAGATAAGCATTAATTAGAGTGCAAATAAGCTTATTCCCTAAACTAAAATATTAATTCAAAATAAAGTAGCCACTTTTTAAGACAAAGAAACATATTAAAAACCCAGACATAGATTAAGCTAGCACCATTAGCAGGTAAAGTTTTTCAAATTAAATATATAATAAATAAGACAATGGAGCCGAAAGTATTACAAAAAAGATCACTAAATATATGTCCATTACCGATAACATAGATAATGGTTTTAGAAAGGAAACCCAAAGTATTAGTACTTTGCCTGTTATAGTAATGCAAGACCTTACCTTATATGTTTCCTGTAAGTTTAGAGTATAAAGGAAGAGAAAGTCATTGAATTAATATAAACAGCTCTAAAGTTGTTTGATAAGGAAAGTAGATTAATTGGTGAGTGGTAACTAAAGAAATACTTTATATTTTCTTTCTTTCACAGGAATATCTTAGTGAGGGAAGTTTTCTTCTTTTTTTATTTTGCTTTGTTTTGTTCTCTGATGAGTTTCATTTCCATTAAGTTTTTTCAGAAAGGCTTTTCATCTTGATAGTTGATACAACCACTTCCTGCTGTAAAAGATACAAACCAAGGTAGGAAAGTAACTATTTAGCCTCCTGAGCTGTGCTGAAGATTTTTTCTTTTGTAGGAAATAAAAGATGAGCGTTTATGTTATTTTGCTTAAGAGGTTTTATTACTGGCCAGAATTCTTTCCTATGTTTTTGCTGTGTAATCATTATCACATCTTAAGATATTGTGTCCCATTTTAATAGGGAATGAGCCCCTGCAGTTTTTTAAAACAAGTTCTTTAACTAAAAATAGAGAAATCTCACCACTATGGATCTCGGGGAAGCATTAAAGTTAGTGGGAATGGGTTAATCAATTGAGTGGTGGTCTCTTTCAATTTCAAAAGAAAAGCCTTCTTGATGATTTAACAGTTGAGGGATTAAGGAGGAAAGAAAATAAATCATATTTTCTCCCTTGGATTTATCAGGAACTCCAAAGATTCTCATATTGCACCTCCTTTCTCTATTTTAAAGGTTTTCAATCGTATTTAGAAATCAATTATTTTGCTTCAGCAAAAAACTGTTTGCATTTTTTTCTTCTTTGATTCTTCCATTTGGGTTATTTAAGGTTATTTCCATTTCTTTCATTTGGGAATTCTGGTTCTCAGTTATGGCTTTTAACACTTCAGTTTGCTCGTGTAACTTATCAAGTTTTGATTAAAAGTTGTCAGTTTTAAAAGACAGCTGTTGTAGAGAAGTTGAAGTTTCATGGAATTCTGTTTATTTATTTATTTTTTTGTAGTCACTTCTTGTGAAGTTCTAGATAAATTCATCAGCAGGTTCCTGCTATATTGATTATGAGAATAATTTGACTGGAAATTCACTTCTGAATTTGCTGAAAATTATCTTGTAATCCTTATCTGTTCTACAAAGAGCCACAGTTCACACTATAGTTTCTGTTACACTACCCCATCCTATCTACCATGTGTTGCTAGCATAGTTAGCCTTACATTTTTTTTAATAAAAACAGGTTATCATTTTTTTTTAAGTAGGTCATCATCTGATAGCGCAGTGTGATTCTGTTCTCTGTGCCTCTGTGCTGTGAGACATAACAAAAAATAATCATTTACTGTGCCTTGCATGTCTCTTTAACTCCAAATTATTGTCCATGAATATGCAAAATGTATGCTAATTAGCTTTCATTGATATTAAAAGCATACCCCTGACATTGGGGAGATTTGTCAATTTTCTCTGGTTTCATCATCTGGAGATTGAGAGTTATGGTCCTGTTGTCACCTTGATCTTTAAACTGTCCCATCGGTTTTACTTTGCTGTTATGGCATCCATGTCAAATTGTTAGTCATTGTTTTTAATATCCAAAAGTTGTTGATATACCTGTATTGTCTTTTGTACTCCCAAGTACTGATGATGATCATATTGGTATTATTATTATTATTATTAGTAGTAGTAGTAGTAGTAGTAGTAATGGTATTTATTGGTGTATTATTATTATTATTGTTATTATTATTTATTATTATTAGTATTATTATTATTATTTATTGCTGTATTATTATTGTTATTTATTATTATTATTATTATTTATTGCTGTATTATTATTATTGTTATTATTATTTATTATTGTTATTATTATTATTATTATTATTATTATTATTATTATTATTATTATACGCTGCTGTTATGGTAACCGAGCCTGACTGGTAGTCACTGTAGTATACTTACACATTTTTCTGCTCCTGCTACTACTATTCTGTAATTTTAACTGCTGGTACTGCTGGTACTGATTCACTGGGATTAGAACTCTGTTCTGGTTGCCAATTTGGTGCTATTGTCTCACCATTCTACTCTTCCTCTTACATTATATAGACTCCTTTCCTAAATTATAGGTCATTCATGCTGCTTATACACCACACACTATAAATCATGAGATTACAGTGTATCACACCACCTGTTGCCAGCCTTACAGCACTGAGCACCCTGAGACAATGTGACAACTGTCTCATGTATACAAATAACCATTTGCTTCTTAAACTAGTTGAATCTACATATGAGAGATGTAAGCATTAACTAACCTTGGAGGCCAGCCTTTCTTCTATACATATTGTCAGTATCCACAAAGTTGTCAGCATTGATACCACCTTCTCACAACCATGTCTACCTTGTCCTAAGCCAGTAAATAATCCTTTTTCTGCTGAAGTACTTAAGAATTCCGTTCCCAAACATAAAAGGTCTCCAAGTTGACTGTTGAGTATGTATGACACTATGGCATTTATACAAGCAAACAACATCTATAACCAAAGCAAACACTAGACATACAAAAGGGAGTACTTTAACTGTCAAGCCAATGCCCATAAGGCAACAAGGCTGAATCAACACATATCTGGCAATATCTTAGTAACATATGACTCCATGGGTAGACATACAGATGCATCACACAGCAGTCTTAGCAAATGCAAGGTCAAAGACTGATAGTAAGCTGTCTCTCTTGAGCTCAAATCCATCATGTCACTAGAGCCCACACGTCCCTTCAACCTATGTCAACATATGACTTTGTCATTGTGCACATGGGACTGAATGGCTTGAGAAGGAAGAGGCACATGATGGACCTCTCAGAATATATCTCTGTGGTTGGTGTGAAACTAATCTTGAGCAGCTTTATGCCAACATCAAGAAAGCTACCATAATACAAGCATGATATAAATTACTTTAACTAGTGGCTGATTGACATGCCTACCTACTTTGTCAGTGATGGCCTGCACCTATATCCTCATAGCTTTCATATATTGCCCAAAACATTTTCTACCTTATGGTCTCTTTTGTATGCAAGGCCAATCTCATCAAAGTACCTACACAGTCAAACAAAATCAAGATTATATAAAGGAAACACTGTTCAATGACAGAAGACCAAATAAGACACTGCAGTCCATACAGGTATACCTGATGCTCGGAAATAATAGATATCTGCATAGTTACTAAACTACTGCTTCAGTCTAGCATGCATTCAAACCAGCTTTTGGAAAGGACTGTGTTGTTGTGGGGGTGGGGGGGTCAATACTCCTTAGAAACCAAAGCACATCTACACTCATAATACAGGTCATAGATCTTAGACCCTTCAATACCCTACATATCCTCAATAAAATTCTGTGCCATGCCATTGCCAACTACAGTACTCCCTCCATGTCATCAACAACCTCTGACACATATCTAAAAAAACTGAAGTCCGTCTTCATTGAGCCTAACACTGTTCTCATGGTGAATTTTATCTATTCTCCAATTAACTGGCAAACCTATGCTACCACAAACAAGCATGCACAATATTTACTATATTTCATAAATTCTATGTCTAGACCAGTAGTTCATACCATAACTATGGTCTCAAAGGTATTCCTTTTCAATATTCCCACACTATGTTGTACTCCTGGAGTTGCCCGATCACTGGCCAAATCTGACCACCATTCATTACTATTCACCTTGAGAATAAAACCTGATTTACCATCAAACTCTTCTGTATTTAGAGACTGTCTAAAGCAAATTTTCTACAGGTAGCTGATGACTAGATTTTTTTTTTATGCGCCTAACGCTACTCAATGACTTCTGTCTCACACACTGATACATTTGTAGACAGCAGTCTCTATGTGAAAATAAAAGCATGCATTGAGGCATTGATCACCCTCGACATGAATACAATGCCAAGATCAGGGGAAAAATTTAATTTAAGGACAGCCACAAAGCTTCTTTACCTACATCTGAAACTTTAGAAATAACATCCAGCAATGCACTGAGCTAATACATATCAGTAACACATTCATCCCCAGAAGATATAACCAGTCAGCTCACAAATGCAGCACAAACTTTACTCCTTTGTCTTCCTCTAAGTTTCCACACATATTACAATGCCCAGTCCCCTCCAATTCACTTCAGAGCAAGTTCTGAGTGCTCTTTCCTAGGCCAAAAATACTAGCTCCATGGGTCTAGACATGTGCTGGGCCACTTTCTTGTCAACTCTGAGCACAGTGTTGTAAACTCACTACTGAACCTATTATTCAGTTATATTGAAACAGCAAACTATGAGGAAGTTAAGGTATCAATGGTTAATGGAGAATGGCAGCTGAAAAGATAAGGTATGTCCATGGGAGGTGGTGCAAGTGATGATAGGACACTAAGGAAAGTGGGACCCACTATGAATGTGTATTTTAGGTTAGATCATGGATGGTATAGGACATCTCTGCAGGTATTTATAGAGGGTTGGGGGATAATGCTAGCCATTGGAAGTGTAGTTTTGACACTGTGGACCAACACTAATTGTTGTGAGGGGGGTAAGAAAGTGAAGGAAGTCTGGTATGATGCAAAGAAGGTATGAAATTCAATATATAATAGAGAAATACAGGTTTGTGGATGTTTCCTTTGATGTGGAAGCTGAAGTGTACAGATTGGGCATTTGTTAACTGATTTCCGTTTGAAAACCAAGTAATTGGACTATTTGGCAACTCTTTTCAATCACTATATGGGATAATTGGCACATTATAAAGTATACAACAATACATAGAAGGCAGGTATTGTAACAATATTTAGACAAGATGGTTTGTAACCAAGTGAAGATGCAAATTTTATACAGCTTGTACAGTATTAGAATTTTAAATTTACAATAATTCAATGGTTAATAAGTTATAATTTATATGTATGTTTTCAAACCACCTTATGTAGTTGCACCAAAGTTAAATTCACTGTTTATTGAAGTAGAGACTGATTTACTACTTTAAAGGCTCTAGTCAATTTTTTATGAAAAAGCCAGCTTTCAATTTAGAATCATTTGTATAATTGAATATGGTGTCTATAGCTTAATATAATGCTGTCATTGTACCGAAATAATGTCTGAAGCCATACAGGATGTTACAGAAAACAATGTGCATTTATGTGGTCAAAGAGTTGTTTGTATATTAGCTTTTCAAACATTTTAAAATGATTGAAGTCTACACTGTAGAGATAGGCTGAGGATAGATGTGGAGATTTTGGATGGTGATCAGATAGTTGTTATGAAAGAGAATCAGAGGCTTACATGAGCAACCTGTCTATTCAAGACACCTTGAAGCAAGGAGTTCCCATAGGCACTGTACTCAGGCCCATTTTGTTCTCATTATTCATTAAGAGCATTTCCTCTGAACTCTCCCAAGTCAATGTAGACCTGCATGTTGACAATCTCTTACTTTCAGTATTAATTAAGGATGAGTTCTGTATTATAATGGAAAGTTCACTGACTGTGTGCCCCTGATAACCTGGTGATGATTATAGCAATAACCCATGCCTGGGTGTGGGTAATGCTAGATTTACCAATGGTTGGTGTGGTTTGGTCACGAGGGCGAAGCCTGAGTGGCCAAACAAAGACAACCGTGGGTAAATCCATCATTACCCACACCCAGAAGTGGGTTATTGCTATTATACAATGACATTATTTAAGAAAAAAAATACTTACTTTTCTTAAATAATGACATTGTATAATGCCTCCTTGCTGCCCTTCTGCAGCTGTCTGGTATTCTGCGGCAGTTCTGATGTACTGCACATGCGTATGCTTATGCAGTACATCAGAGCTGTGGGTGGAAGCAATGGAGAAAGCAAGATCTCCATTGCTTTTTACAAACTGTCTCACTATGTTAAAGGAGTTTAACATAGTGAGACAGCTTTAAAAAAAGCAACGGAGAAAGGAAAATCTCCGTTGCTTTTTTTAAAGCTGTCTCACTACGTTAAACTCCTTTAACATAGTGAGACAGTGTCTAAACAGCAATGGGGATCTTGCGTTCTCCGTTGCTGTAAAAAAGACTTATACTAATGGAAAAAGTCCGGGCGACCGGACCTTTTCCCATTAGTGTAAGTCTGATTTACAACGTGCATGCTAACCAATCAGTGTGCACGTTTTGGAATATTAATGGGGGGGGGGGTCGTTGTATAAAATGTAATAATGAATGATGTAATAATGAATGCTAATAATATGCATATTGACCGGTCTGGAAAAATAACAGAATTGTTACTGTTATATTGTAGATGTTGAAACAGATTAATGTGCTGGGTCCTAAACCTGTGAGATCAAGTAATGCAGAATTGTAATAGAAGGGTAATGTAATGTTAACTGATTATCTGAGACATGAAAATTAATAAAAAGAATAAAGACAAATAAGTTACAGATGATTAACAATGCATGCACAATTTTAATTCTTAATTCTTAGTGTCTTTTAAGTTGATACTGGTGTTTCTCTTTGTCTTCTGTGTAAATGAGCCCTGTAATAAACTGGGTAGCAAAATAAAAAAATATATATACTTCTCCAACTAGGAATTATGCATACTGGCATGCTGTTCCTAAGTCACTGTCTTGTACCCAAACTCTTTTAAATTTTTAATATTTGAAAGTATTTGTGTTTGTGGACTAGACAACATTCCTCCAATATCATCCGGGAAGTAGATTTTTCTGTTTTATTATACCCCTGACATTTAGCAGTTTATGCAGAATGCATCTTCTATAATGTTATTTTATGGTCACTAACATATAACATATACAACAGCGATGTGAAATGAAATACAACATAAAGGAAAAAATATAGGCACACATTTATGGAAAGTCTGTTATCTCCTTCATTCACCCCCCCCCCTTTTGATTAACGTAGCCTTGAAACTGAAGTTTGAAACATATCTTCTTTCTACTAAGAAAATGAAAGAAGGGCTAAATGGTCTTGCTACAAATGAGCACCAGTATAGTGTTCTTTGTGATGAATAAGGCACACTTGGGAAAAGCAAAAAAGAATAAAACTGAAGGAATGTTATATTTAAACTGCTAACATAGAGTAAAATCATTAAGACTTCCTGTTTCTGTGGCGGACTCATGCTGTGGGTCAGACATGTGCACTTGACGGATACTAAGCTGCAACCGCAGACACACTCCGTTCCCATTATAAGTGCTCATCAGTCATTGGGGAATAAAGAGGAATCCCACTATTAAGAATAATTGAGGAACATGTATTATTTTGTTAATTAGTGGAAAAAAATAAGCTACTGTACTAGTTTTACCTGTTTTTAGTCTTAACTCAGTGTTTTATTTGTTTTATCAGAATAACTGAAAAATTGTAGCATTAAACATAATGTGTAATATTCAGATTGTTACAACATGCTGAATACTCTGAAAAGTCTGCATAACAAATTCTGATTTAAGAAATAAAATATAAAAGTCTGATTGTATTGTGTGCTTTCTGTGCGCAGCAAGTCTTCATGTGTACATTATCAGAGTAAATGTATGACCTAGATATGCAGCTATTCAGTTAACCCTTCATGAGTGATGTATAAGTGAAACATAACCTAGAGAGTAAAGCTTCATTTGAAAATATGTTGTTATATAGATCATCATTGCATTACAGAAGGAAATGATTCAGTTAAAATTAAATGTGTTAAATTGGTTTGATTTATTTACTATTACTGTAGCCTAAAATCATTCCATACTTACATAGTTAAATGGTCCAGCCCAATCTAATTCACTTAGTTTTCTGTTACTTCTTTCCTTATTCCAAATTCCAAACACATGCATCTGGAGCGTTTCTCCCCAGGCCTCCACTGAAAATGGGATCTGTCCCAGTTAGACTTTCCCGGTAATGAAATGTTAAATAAATAAAAAATAAATAAATGCATAAATTATGCACACCCCCACAGCATCTTCTACTCCATCTGCACCCATGCTGTCACTACCAGTACACTACCATCTACACTTTCTTGTACATACTTCAACTGGCCTACCTCTGAGCTTTCACTTTCAATTGCATGCACTTTTGTCAATAAAATCCAAAGCAATGAAGAATGCAGTGTCATCACCACTGTCAGCTAAATAATTAAATATTAAAATGAGTCATAATACAAAAAAACTTGGGCACAAACAAAGCTGTTCATCTGTTCATAGATATAACTTTTTTATCTCTCTTTGTTTCTACACAGTAAGCCATGTATTGTCCGTACATCAAAACTTGAACAGTATAAAGTGAGAATTATGCTCACATTATAAAAGCAGGCTGAATCAAGGTGAGCACCATATGTATATTTCAGTTGTTACCAATATTTACACTTAACTTGTTTAGTGGTGTTTGTGGTATTGAACAACCAAAGTGCTTTGTAGCCAACCTTCACAATGATAACAAATGAAATCTACTGATGTATGTAATTTTAATTTAATGTTTAACTTTCTTATCTGAAGCACTGATCTTTAAGACACTCCTGAAAAACAATTCATGCCCAGTGATTAAACATTCCCTAAAATATGGAATGATTGATTACCAACTGATAATCATTACTCTGAAGTATATACTACATATAAATGATCTGTTTAAAAATGCAGTGCTGGGGGGTCATAACCTGACATGATTCCTATGGTAGTTCAATGGTTACAGCCCTGAGCCATCTGGAATGTGCACATTCAATAATTAATCTTTACTTTTAGTTTTGATACACAATACTGAATTAGGTGTGGACTAAAACCAAAAGGCTTTTGCAGGATATGGTGCATTTCTCTGATGGATTGGTTTTCAGGTCTACACCTGTTCAGTTTCTCAATCTTCTTAAGAGCTGTATGTCTTCATCACTGCATGCTTAGCTATCAGTGTTTTATTTATTCTTAATATTCATTTTCTCCTTCCATCTGCTGACCAGGAAACCACCTGTCTCCTAAACTATCCATCCATTCTCCAGAACCAGATCCAGCCGACATGTACGGCTCAATACAGTTGTGATGTTTTCTTTGTGGGAAGCATGAATTCCAGTGCTCTATAGCCTTAACATTAGATGGAGATTATCTTGTCGGTCATCAAACTACCCATACTATGGACATCCACTATTTGTATGCACACCCCGAACAGACACCAACCTGGCTAACAACAGGTAAAACAGTGCTCTAACTTAAGAGTGCACCTCCAAGCTACCCCAGAAATTCTAGACCAATAACTTGCCTTCCAACGACGTATAAACTGCACATGGGAATTGATGCCGACAGAGTTTATAGCCACTTAGAAGACAATTCAGTTATGGCAGTAGAACAAAAGGGCAATAAAAGAAAGTCATATGGAACAAAGGATCATTTGTTGTTAAATAAAGTCATAGTGGAGAACTGTAAAAAGGGGAAGAATTTAAGTATGGCATGGATTGACTACAAAAAAGCATTTGATAGTATCCCATGTTCATGGATAAAAGAGTGCTTAAAAATGTATAAGATACACCCTACACTGATCGACTACATTACAGTGACCATGAAACAGTGCCAGACCACTTTTCAATTAAGCAATGATAAAGGACAAATTATTATTCCAGGGATAAAAATTAAAAGGGAGATATTCCAGGGTGACCTTCTGTCACCGTTGCTATTCTGCCTTGCACTTAACCCATTAAGCTGTCTAATTAACAGCTTAGGCCATGGCTATAATTTGGCTCGTAGAAAACAACAAAGTGTAAAGGCTTCTCATCTTCTCTTTGTTGATAATTTAAAACTGTATAGCTCATCAGATGAGGAACTGAAAGCACAGCAGCAGGTTGTCAAAACTTTTTCAGATAATATTAGAATGTCGTTTAGTCTTGATAAATGTGGGAAAGCAACCTTTAAAGCAGGAAAACTGCAGCACCAGGAAAACATCAGTTTGGGACAAGAATGTGATACAAAAGAACTTGAGCAAGAGGGAGTGTATAAATACTTGGGAACTGATGAAGAATCATCAGTAAAACATGATCAAATGCAAATAAAACTTAGTAAGGAATACTTTAGAAGACTTAAATTAATCCTGAAAACAGCACTGACATCTATGAACAAAATCCAAACTATAAACTAATTTGCTCTTCCTTTCCTAACTTACAGTCTTGGAGAGATTAATTGGCCCCAAAACATGTTGGATAGATTAGATAATAAAACAAGAAGGATGCTTCATGCTCACCAAATGATCTATAAAAATCAGTGCATACCAAGATTATATATTCCTCGTTCCAAAGGTGGGATGGGCCTCCTTGAAATTTATTACATATATAGATCTGCAATTGTGGGACTCCACACATATTTGATAACTTCACAAGACCCAAATGTAGTGAAAGTGTTGAAACATGAGGAGAATAAATCCAAGCTAACATCTCTGCTTAAGCTAGCTGAAGCATATTGGCATCAAGCAGGAATGGAAATCAAACCAGAAGTAGATAAAAATCAGGCAGCAACTGAATGTGCCAATAAACAAAAGAAAGAATATAAGATAACTGTAATATGCGTGAAACTCGCATTTACTAAATGTTCAATGTGAATTATTATCTTGGAGCTTTTCTCCCCAGGCCTCTGCTGAAAATGGGCATGTATCCAGTCGGACCATCCCAGTCAACAAATGTAAAATAAAATAAATAATAAATAAATGTGAAGGACCAAATGAAAAGGCAAGAAATGTGGAAAATGGATAAATATAGATATGAGTATAGAAAATTTCTGGAAGAATCTCATGTTGATCAGGAATGAATGAAGGAATGGTTAAGGAGAGGTGAATTCAAACCAAGAGATGAAAGGTTAATTTTGGCAGCCCAAAATAGTGGACTACATACATGTTGGCTTACAAAGTTCATTGCACATGTGGGAAAAACAGACAAGTGTAGATTTTGTAAGACTGAATTGGAAACAGTCACACATTTCACGTGACAGTGTCACATTGCTGGATGTGACATACTAATGGCAGAAGGACTGTATACTGAAAGGCATAATAATGTGACAAGACTGTTGCACTGGGGATTATGCAAACATTATGGTACTGAAGTGGCTGAAAAACACTGGAAACATGAGCCACAAAGCATCATAGAAAATGATGAAGTATACATCACATGGGATCATCCATTACCAACAGTTCAAAAGATAGATGGTAGAAAACCGGATCTAGTGGTCCAAGAAAAGAAGGCAAAAATAGCATTGATCATTGAAATCGCCACACCCAGTGACTACAGTGTCCTGCATACAGAGAGACAGACACAAAGTTATAAAATATCAGTATTTGCAAGCAATGAGAGCAATGTGGAAGAAGGATACCCAGATAGTTCTAATAGTAGTAGGGGCAATGGGTCTTATAAAAAAAAAAAAAGCCTACAATCATATTTAGATATGTTACAAATACATGTAACTACCCGTGGTGGTGGTGCTGCGGTAGCATTGTCGCCTCACAGTAAGACGCTGTCTGGTTCAATTCTCAGCTAGACCGTCTTCTGCGTGGAGACATGCGTGAATGGGTGTACCTTCGTTGAAGGTTGTGCGTCAGGCCTGGCAAGCCGGTACGTAAAAATCAACTGCCAATCATTAGCGGGCCGGAGTTCCACTGTGGCGACCCCTAACCGGGAAAAACTGAAAGACACAACCAAACAAACCAATACATGTAACTCCATATGCACTGCAAAAGGAGTCATTACTGGGCATGTTGCTGGTGCTTCAAAGAGCACATTTGGCTGGCATCAAAGAGTGAAACATTCCTGATTTCATGAACTTTAATCATACTTTGAATTAGGAATAGGGTCCATTCCCATCATGGTATTAGAAACCCAAAAGATTTGGAGAAACTAAAAAAGGGACATCCACAATTCAAAGGACAGATCCTAAATGGACCCATCCTGTGATGGCATTTTGGTTATGGGAAGCCACACTTTCTGGCTTCCATTTTGTAAAAACTTGTAAATGGGGACATTTACAGTGTTTGAGATGTCTGTCATGACTCCTGGTAAAGCTGATGCATGCTCCTGTGTCACAATGACAGCGTGGAGTATTTTCCTTAATGTACGTGTACTTCCATATAAATAGAAGTCGAGTACTGTCCCTGGAGTGAGAGAACCAAGCACATCTCCCGAGTCTTATACTGTATGCCTTGTACCACTCTCTTTGAAGGGATTTTGAGACTACAATGACTAGAACAACCCCCCTTGGATGAACAAACTGCCAATATCCACTCATTTCTCTCCTCCTCAGCTGGCTTTTCTAGCACCATCTACTATATTTTAACTGGCCCAGGTAATCCAAGTCACAGTAAATGCAGCAGTGGATTTGTTTTCAGTATCATGGAGCCAGCAACACACAGATCTGTCAGTTTCATGCAGCATTATCCCACTGCTGCTTCTACTGACTCACCTGCTGCTCTCTGTATGTGATATGCTGTTTTTTTCTGTTCCATGTGTGATTCAGAGTAACTTATAAGATCTGCAATTATTTTTCCCCATTCACTTGGAAATGACTGATTACATCATAAAATGTCCTCTCACAAATGTGCCTGATTCTTAAGCCAACTGTGTCAGAAGCATTAATTATCATGTTGGACTGGTGTGAAACTGGCTTTAGCCATCACAATTAGGATTACCATGAATAAAAGAAAAATAGATTTTCAAGACTAGTACTAGAGGAAAACCTATGCTGAAAAGTCAGCTAATCATTTAACAGAATACAGTAAATAACATGGTGTACAGAGATAGCAACCAGTGTGAAATTCAGTATATAATGTACTAAGAAATGTAATGCTGAGTGGTATGGCCTGAATGTAAAGATGGCAGACATCATGTAGAAACATTGGGGAAATGCTGAGAAAATGGGAAACAGATACCACAAGAAACACTTGTGCTTCAATAGTTTCCCAAAAGCGGTAGATGGAGTATGACCACTAAGTTCCACACCACAGCTGTAAAATCACTTATTTGCCTGGATGTGTAGGTCATTAGATATTAAGCAGGCTTATCATGTCAGTCAGGAACTTGAGCCAAAATATAACTGTTAAATATCTCTTTTCTTATTGTTTTATTTGATGGCATCATGTATGTTTCTCTCAAGGGATATTGCAGTGGTAGGAAAACCTACATCTCTTTTGGCACATTGATCTTGTTGTAGTCGATGGAGACTTCTTCAAAAAAAACTGTACTTTAGGGGAGGCATTTTGGGTTTGCTAATGTTTACTTCTGTGCTCAGCAGCTGTGGGCCTTTTGCTGTTTCCATGTGCAAAAGGATGATACCTTAGCTAAAGAGGAATGGTTGTGCACTGACTTCACTGGGCACAGTCCCAGTAATGCTTTGCTCGGCATGACTATACAAAAAGAGAACCTGGTATTTGAAGACAGTGAACAGGAGCCAGCTAGCTAACAAGAATGCCTTCTCCTAATTTGGAACAAGCATGTATTGTCCAAATTTTACTAAGCTGATACTGATAGATGCAGTGAGCAATAAAGGTGAGAGGATCAGAGTAAGCAACCAACCAGTAAATTAAGTTTATTACATCTATGTATGATACATTCATAAATGACTATTGAACTGAAATATTCAGGGAAGATGTGGGCATCCATTTGAACACTGGAATTCATATCTACACAAACTATGACAAGTGTAAAAGATCTAGAGCTGTGTTAAGGGATGCTGCCTCAAGAAATCTGAAGTGAAACACCCCCAGCATAGTCAGAAGGGGGAGAAGCACTCCCAATAATCAAACGTAGTACAGCCTGTAACCTAAGAAGTGTGGAATGTACACAAGACTGACACATCTCATAAGTCCCGCACTACAAAATCATCTCATGATGTAATTCAACAAAATGTTATGTCAATAAATCACATTATCTATATGTTCTGCAGCCAAACTCAAGATGAGCCAGTGGAATAAAAGACAAACTGTAACTGTATATGGACTCCAAATACAGTCAACATTATATAGAGGAGCTGAAAGTTGTAGTGTTGTGGAGACAATGAGGATTTCTCATGCACACAGATCATGCACATCTAGGTAACAACATCATAAGTGGCTGGGAGATGTATGGACCAGACGATGGGTAACATTGGCATAATCTTCATGTGTGGTTTGGACATGTCCAGCCTCAGTGGATGGGTAATATCACCATATGTGGCTTGGAGATGTACAGATCAGTGGATGGGTAACATCACTGTATGTGGCTTAGATGTGTTCAGATCAGTGAATGGGTAACAATACCATACATGGATGGGATGTGTATATATCAATGGACAGGTAAATGTTTGGGAGAAATATACATCCATTAGCAGGTGACAACATTATATATGGCTGAGAGTTATACAGCAGATAAGGAACATTCATAAACAATATAATCTGAAGTCTGTGTAAAGAAAGAGATTGCTAATTGTCCTTATAGACAGTGACAGATAATAATGGGAATATAGGAGAAAAGCAAAATTACCTTTATTTCTTTATTTAGACAGCTGTAGCACAGACGATCAGAACATTTTGACAAATAAGGAAGATAATGGATCACAAATATGTAACTAAGAAATGCTGTTCTGGACTCTTGTATCTTTATAATATTTAACATCATGGCTGCCAGAACAGACATTTGGTAAGGGGTCCATGAATTTGTCAAAGAGAACAATTAATCTATTTATACTTGCATCGTGTCTGAAGCAGCATTTCATATGACTTCTTTGGAACTGTGTATGTAGCTATAGTACCACCCATGGATGCTAGCATTCCTCATTTCTATATGTGAAATGGGGAAGTATATAAGCAATCTTGTGGAATCAGTTATATTAGAAGTATCATTATAAGGGTTGCCTGGCTTGTAACTGACAGACTAGTGATAAACACTTAATGTGTGATCTGGGGATATTGCTGTTAAAGACTGAGATTGTAATTCCTCTGTGACTTCTTTTTTCCCTGAGATACAGCTATCTCAGAGTTAGCATATATAAGTAACAGTGGTGTCATGCCATTAAGGGTACAAGGGATCTTGCAAAAAAACTTTAAGTCTTTAAATTATTTTCAGAGGTGTAGCCATTTTGATTATTGCTCTGTTCTGTAATCACATTTACAAGCGTTGATAAAAAAAAACAGACTAATTTTAGTAAGTGTCCATCACAAGCTCAAGGTAAAACTTTACTTTTATTATAAAGTGTATGGAATCAACACCATCTGTCTGATAACTGTTTGCATAGCTAGCAAGAAGAGTGAAACAGTGGGGCAATCTCCAAAATTATAAATCCAGGATTCCAATCCAGGTCATGCATATGTCCTGTAATAGCTAGTCTTAAAGAAAATATGTACATTTTTCAGAGTAAGGAAAAATGATGGGATATATTCTACATAGATAGGGTTTTTTTTAGAATACAACAGTCTATACCTCTCCCATCACCTTACCATCCTCCTATTCTTTCATCTACTTTTATGTTTAACCACTCCCATCAACTAACTTACACTGAACAGGAGAATTATCCACACTGTGATGACAGAACTGTAACTGTCACATTACATCTCTACAACCAACCTAGTAATCTCCTAACATTTTCTAATCCTAATGTGCAGCAAAGATAAAATCCAAGTGAAATAAGATGCTTCTGACTGAGATTATTTTACTATTCCTCCTAACTCTACTAGCCTTCATCACCAATTATCAAATCCACCTTCTTCAAATACTTAGGACTTCAGCCGGTCCTCACAAAGAATACCAACATCTACACAGCCTTTCTTTCTCCATAGTATCCTATCTCTATAAACAAACCACATTTTATTTATTTATCTATAAATATCTTAAAACTAAGTATCCAAATTTATGATCAAATACCAAACCAAGATCAAAATATAACTGACCACACTCTTCCCTCTGCACAATATAAATTAAAAAAAATTAGCAGGGCTTTTCACTCCAACCCAGATCCCACTGTTAAATAAACCATCACTTCCACCCCCAAAATAAACAAGACACCTAATACCTCTCAAAAAAAAACAGAACCCAAACTCACCTTACTAAATGACCCTAAAAGGTATGTGCAACAAAATCCATGCCATACATGTCTACCTTGTCACATACACCCCTGATGTGCTCATAGCTAATGAAATAAATAATAATGAGGTCAATCCCCCCAATGGTGTGACATGCATGACAAAAACAAGCATGCACGTGGTGTAGAAATCATCTATAAAAATTCCATCACCTTGCTCTCATAGGAAATACCCACATTTCACAATGCTCATCTTCTAATAACACTTCTAAAAATCAACAATAGGAAAACTATTTCCATAATTCAGCAAGCTCTGCATGGCTTGCAGGAATAGTGCAAGAGCTGCTGGAGGCAATATGGCCACCGAGAGATCCAGGAACAAGCTCCCGGGATGTGCACGAGCACCCCTGCACTATTCCTGCATGGACACAGATTCTGTATGCTAATTACCCCATTTGCAGGTGAAAAACATGCAAATGAGGTGAATTAGCAATCCAGGAAGCTGGCAGCCATCTGTGCAGGATTAGTGTAACCTGCAGAAATGTAGTTGGTTAGTAACCAAGTACATTTCTGCAATCTACAAAATGGAGCCATGACAGCTCCATATAAAGGGTGTATATAATGTGGAAAGCATGCCAATGGCCAAATATATGGCCATTGGCATGGAAAACAGTTTCAAAATAACAAAAAATAACTTTTATTTTTTTTGGCCGATTTCAGACGTTTAAGCATAGGGCAGCAGCGTGCAAACTGGATTGGCCCAAAAATAAAAATAAAACCTTGAAAAAAGCTTTTTCTGCAAAATCACAATTTTGCCATTATAGTCAATGCCAGGCAGAAGACAACAAGGCCAGTGAATAGTGGTTGCCAAGGGGGAAGGCTCAGTGTCAGACTTGTAACTAGGCATTAGCTGGCAATTCTATGCAAATGAGGGAATGATATTGAATCACAGATTTCCCCTCATGGCGAGCCTGCACCCAACCGTGTAGGTGCAGGAAAACCATGGTGCAAGCGTAAGAGTTAGCTGATATCATAGAGGGGTGTGTCAGGCATACTGTAAGCTTATTGGAGCTTTTTGGCTCGGGTTTGCCGTTAGCTTACCAGAGCTAAGGAAGGGGGTGTGTCTGAAGCTGCCTAGCACCCTTTACATTGCCTAAACCGGTGTGCGTGCCACGCACCGGGTTTTAAACAAAAAAAAATAATAATTAAACCAGGAAATAGCAGCTCTGTTCGCATCTGAGCACTGGGTTTGTGCAGCATGCTTCGAAGCTTAAACAGGAAGACAATGGGAAGGGAAAACAACAGTAAGAAGGTAATCAAGGAGAACTAGCATATCTGGCAGATGAAATGTATCAGAATCAGTCAATTACACAGGCAGCAGCTCAGCCCAGCCCAGCATACTACTATAAACTATGCAAACAACTTTACCTCTCTTTTTTCCCACAAACTCTACACCACCGGTGTACACAAACAGGGAAATTTTACCTAACAAAAGCAACAAAATGATCGGGGCTGCATTCTCTCTCATAAATCAACATGTGAAAGAGGCTGAGGGTGGTGAGAATGAGAATTCTGATGACCAACCCACAGTGAGGAGAAGGAGAAGAGTGTACAGACCCAGGGTAACCTACCAAGGGCTACATGAGCTGGAGATAGTGGAGCACTATAGTGTGGACAGGGACCTCCTACACCAAATTGTTGAGCTGTGCTGGCCACACCTCACACACAGAACCAACAGAGGGGAACCCATCCAAGTGGATACCAAGGTATGTGTAGGCTTAAGAATACTAGCCACAGGTACCTTCCAAAGGTCAACTGGGGATATCATGGGGATCTCACAGGCATCAGCATCCAGAGTACTCCACCAGTTCCTGGATGCCATGTCAGCACATGCCGGTGAGCACATATATTTCCTCAACACCCGTAAGGCATTGACCAGCAATATGCATCTCTTCCACCAAATAACAGAATATCCTGAGGTAGTGGGTGCTATAGACTGCACGCATATAAACATCAAAGCACCACCTGGCAAGCAGGGTAGAGTCTACATAAACTGCAAGGGCTTCCCCTCCATCAACTGCCAGGTCATGTGCGATGCACAGGGCATTATAATGAATGTGTGTGCTGGCAGCAATGGAAGCTTTCACGACTCCCACATCTGGCATATGACACAGCTGTACCAAAGATTTGCCAATGGGGACATTCCATATGGCAACCTAGTGGGAGATGCTGGTTACACACTAGAACCGTGGCTGATGACACCCATCAGAAATGCACACACACCTGAAAAAGAACTCCATAATGAGGCACACATACAAACCAGAATCATAATATAGCATGTGTTTCGGATGCTCAAGTCATGGTTCCGGTGCCTTGACATATCCAGTGGAGCCTTGCGGTACTCACCAGCTACATGTACTCAAATTGTCATTGTTATGTCCCATGCTACACAATATGATACTGTGAAAACAACTGCAGCAGGAACAGCATGGGGCAGGGCCAAACAGCCCTCCACCATTGCCAAGGCCTGCACAGGCACAGAGTGACTCAGAGGAGGAACAACCTGAGCCTGCGCCCGTAGGCAGAAGGAGGCATGTTCAGTATGCTAAGGCCTTGCAAAGAGGCAATGCATAGCATATACACTGACACAGTAGGAACCCACGGAATGACACCTCACTCTGACTTGCACATACAGTAAAAGGGATGCCAAACATGACAATACCTGTGCTTGACCATGTATAGGGAGTGTACTATGTGCATCCGACATAGTCAGCACTCCAGCAGCATCCTCAATACTGGCACAGCCTCAAGGTAAGTCACGCTCACTATCAACTGCTATATGCAGTAGTATGTTCTGCTACCTGTATCTATGGTATGGATGTGAGCATGTTAGGGAATCAGGTGGCTGAATGGAATGCCAGCAGATAGTAGACACCTATATCAGCAGCATGAAATCCTTAACAAATACTGGTGTCAACATAGTAGGCAGTACTAGACAATGTGGCAAAACACAATGCTCGATATGTAGTGGGCCAAATGTGTGTCCATAGGACACACACATGCATGCCTGTGAGGCTCATATACCCAACAACAGTCTCAGCCAGCAGGACAGGTGTAGGCAAACACAAAGAAAGGCTGTGCTAAGGCCTCTGATTGATGGCTATGGAGAACAGCCTCCCCTCCAGACCTACACAGACAGACTGCAACAGGTCAGGCAGTGAGATGTTAGTTTGGAAGGGTAAGAAGTCTGAAACAGAAATGTAGGTCAATAAAACCTAAGAACTGTAGTACATTGACATGCCTCTAGTCTGCATGATAGGTCAGAATACAGAATGAAATGTAGTACCTGAAATACCAGTACAGTCATAGCAAATGTTTACAGTTGTCAGGTGTGACCCCCCCCCCCAAAATCCTATGTAGAAATGTAGTAACATGTATATGTGCATATAATAACAGTGGAGCTAAGACTACCTGAGCTGGCCAAAGTAACAGGATAGATTGTAGCACGTATACAATATGCAGGGCTCTGTGTGTTAGGTTGGTGTGTGTTGTATATTGTGTGAAAGTGGTCAGCATGTAGGCATGGAGGGTTGTGTCCCAGTGGCCAATGGCCAGTAATGTTGATGATAGGGCCAAGTTCTCAAAACTGCAGTGACAAACACAATGCATCCCAGCAAGACACAGTCCAGCAGTAATCCATACTAATTGTTTGGATGTAATATCTGTTACCATCTGAAAGATGGACATAGCATGAATGTGGGCCCAGACATACAAATAGTACACAGGTGGAAGTACCCTAGACAGAGAGTGTATAAAATGTTACTGTCAAATGGACACACCTTTGGAATTGTACCTACAGGTTAGCAGCACATTTGATGGCTGTGTAGCATGGAATACTGATGTTGTCTGGCCGAAAACTGGCAGACTACAAAAGGCATAGGTATGAAGTACTGAGAAACTGCTGATGTCCCTGCACAAGCCAGCATACGTGGAATGCCCCATGTCTATCAGTGAGTCAGCTGCAAGTAGCTTCCATAGCACACATGCACCCAGCTCACCCCACCATCAGCCACAGGTACCTCACAGATCTTATCCCTGCTGTTGGGAATGAGTACAATATGACCCCCACCTCTGTATGGGAATAGCCACAGAATGCAGCATGCTGAAGAGGTATTCCATGCAGGTGTGTCCCTAGCTGTAAGCAGCATGATCCCAGCATCCACACCAATGGATCAATAAGGACAGAAAATATTGACATTAACACCTTGTACACCTACCCTGTCATCCCAGGGGAATATAGTGTCTTGCAGCCTGGGACTGTAGGAGTGACACAATGCACCAGCCTGCTATATATGGCCTGCATCACTAGCAAATTTCCTACAGTCCTCTGTCAAAGGCCTGTGTCTCACCCGTACTGCCAATGTATGTTATCTCATGGACTCCCAAATCACAACATAACACAGTCCACAGAACACAAATGCAAGGCCATGTTGACAAATTCCAGTAGCATGTCCACCATGTCCTACTGCATGAACTGTGGACCAAGCCCTAAATACTGCTGGGATGAAGTGATAACTATAGGGATTCTTATCAGATAACATTTGCATAATGTTTGGAAGAGTTAGAATAATGGGGGGGGGTAGAAGCACGGACGCCATGGAGTTTGTGAAGTTTGAAACTCAGATGTGTGCACATACTATCCCTTCCTGCAAACACAGGAACAGGTGGCTACAAACCTGCTAGTAAACCACAATGTGAAGGGGTAATGACCAGAAATATGAGCCCTGCATATGGGTGACCTGTGTAAATCTGTACAGCTGTGAGGTATGGCCACAGCAGGATACGGCCATACTGTCACATCTATGGATGTACAAACATGGGATCCTCAGCCACCACAGTACCAATGTGCTGAACTATTTACAGAGACCCATCAGCAAGTGTCTGCAGCTCCACCTCAAGAATGGCATGATTGTGCAAGAATATGTAGGCTGCAGACCACAGTACTCGACACAGCTTCATTCATCTTGTGTTCCCCAGGAAATTACTGCGAGCAAATATGTATACCTGTCAGTAGATGATGACATAAAACATCACAGTGTAAAATAGTACATATGTCTGAATATCTCTGCTAACACCAAAACCATGAAGCAGAAGCAGTACAGACACATTTATTTACAATACCCCACTATCCTTTGCCCATTGTGACCCCATATTGTCAAACAATCTACATATATCCTGCAGAAACAGGTTGCTAACTGTAGGTGTAGAACACAAAAGACTGCACTGGAGTATGACCTACCTGGAATGGATTCACACATTCAATACAGAATGTCATACTGGGCATGCTGCCACACTTAGAGAAATGAAGCCCATGTCTGGCAACAGCAGTGAGCAATACATATCTGACAGTCACGGACATTTGTGCACACACTCCACATTGCACACCAGTCAGGCTTTGGACACACATCAGATAGGAATACACACATATATCCAAGGACAACACACTATAATAAGCCAAACTTACACATACATCGATGTGTGGAAGAGAGTGACAGACAGAGCTTCCCATCATGAGGCCTGACCCACCCAGCACACATCCAGTTGGCTAATACCACATGATGTGCAAATGTCAAGCACTGTAGACATTTGCTTCTGATATCCCTCAGCACTGTAGTGTCTCTGGTGCTTGTGATAACTGTGTAACATGACTGTACAAGTCATTATTCATCTAGCAGTTGTATAAACTTTCCTGTTAAATGTAAACCTGTGTTTGATTGAGTGTTGTGTGTGTGCTTCCAGATGAATGGTTTATGGCCCATTCACACACACTGCACTCCCCATTGCCCTACTTTGGCAAGCTTGCTGATGTAATTCACCTTGAAATACACCTTTGGGGAAGGAGTAGCCCTATAAGCTCCATGATGTGTGCTATAACTGTGTAATGCTATCATATGATGTATTAGTTAGGTAGGAGTTCTAATCCCAGACATAGCAAATGTGAGAATATGTGTGGTTTTGTGTGTGTGTGTGTGTGTGTGTGTGTGTGTGTGTGTGTGTGTGTGTGTGTGTGTGTGTGTGTGTGTGTGTGTGTAGGATCAATGCTTTTGAGGCCATTCACAGTCACTACACTTTCCATTACCCTACTTTGCAAGCCTGCTGATGTCATTCACCTTGAAATACACCTTTAGGGAAAGAGTAGCCCTATAAGCTCCACTGTGCATGCTATAACTGGGTAATGCTATAGTGTAATGTACTAGTTAGGTAGGAGCTCTAATTGAGGCCATTCACAGTCACTACACTTTCCATTGCCCTACTTTGGCAAACCTGCTGATGTCATTCACCTTGAAATACACCTTTGGGGAAAGCATAGCCCTGCAAGCTCTGTGGCACATGCTATAACTGAGTAATGCTATAGTGTGATGTACTAGTTAGGTAGGAGTTCTAATCCCAAACATAGAAACTGTGAAACTATGTGTGTGTTTGTCTGTGTAGGGATCAATGCTTTTGTGGCCATTCACAGTCACTACACCTTCCATTGCCCTACTTTGTCAAGCATGTTGATGTCATTCACCTTGAAATACACCTTTAGGGAAAGACTAGCCCTATAAGCTCTGTGGCGTGTGTAATAAATGCAGTACACTGTAGTAGCAATACATAGCTAGGTAGGAGCACGTTCATGTGTGTGTGTGTGTGTGTGTGTGTGTGTGTGTGTGTGTGTGTGTGTGTGTGTGTGTGTGTGTGTGTGTGTGTGTGTGTGTTTGTCAGTATCCTGTGTGGAGGTAGCTGTGATTGTGTAATAACATGATTCATTGTGGGGTGGATTTTGCAAATTTCTTATATGGAGGAACTATTATATGTCACAATGTCCACCTTAGAAGGACAACAGATGTCAAACAGCAGAGATGCTGGTGTAAACAATCCATACCCTTACATGTGACATTATGGATTGGGGAACAATATAGGCAACCCTTGTATTACCTAGAGAACACTCTTCATCCATGTCTCATACACAAACACACTTGCCTAGGCAACAATCACTATGTTGGTAGATCTCTCCATATTGCCCACAGATAGTAACCATAGTGTGATTGCAGTGGACTGCAGAGGACATGGCACCCTGTTCCATCCATTCAATAGGCAAATAATTGGTTACAGTGGTCTTTTGCTATGTTCCCCACTGGACGCCTACAACAATTGTAGAGTCAGCAAATATAACCCACAAAGGAAATACCATGCCTTATACACATGCTAACACCAGTGAATACCTGTATCATGTTGTCAGTGTAGGTGCAGGATCAACCTCAGTTCCATAGCCAGTTCTCACCACATTAGATTAGAAATGTCATATCAGATGATAACAATCTGTCCACACAACATGACCCAGACACCCCAGGTACACTTCCACATGTCACAGAACATGCAAGTGAGACATGTGCGCATCCCAGACATCATCCATGTTATGGAATATAGAACACATACATGACAAGCATTGCACAGCACCAGCCACCCCCAAAAATAATCCAGATGAGTGGATGTTGACTACAATACCCACATGTGTGGGCCAATCCAGTGACTACACTCCTGAGCCACACTGCAAACCATTGTCATGTGGCCTGATGTCAAGGTATACCCTTTGCCTAGTCTTGTACAGCCTTCTGGCACAGTCAACCACTACACACCTGTGAAGCAATGAACTCATGCAGGTCACTACTGGCAAATATGTGTCTGTGTGTGTGTGGAGATTAATGATTTGGAAGCCATTCATACTCCATCTCCCATTGCCCTACTGAAGCATGCCTTCTGATGTCAGTCACCTTGACATACCCTTTGCCCATATAACAGCCTGATAACCTCTGTGGTGCATGTGATACCTGGGTAATACTGTAGTGTAGCAAACTAGTTAGTTAGGAATTCTAATCCTGACCCTGCCAGCTGTGATAATGTGTGTATGTCCCTGACAGAGTGTGGCTGTGTTG
This sequence comes from Protopterus annectens, assembly GCF_019279795.1. Lineage (NCBI taxonomy): Eukaryota > Metazoa > Chordata > Ceratodontiformes > Protopteridae > Protopterus > Protopterus annectens. The sequence continues at coordinate 45,169,925 of NC_056734.1, forward strand.
TCCTTGACACCTGCTTTTGTGGACAGGCACATGTACTACGCATCTACACCTACCTTATCCCTCCTTCATCACTGTTGCTGATGTCACTCACCTTCAAATATACCTTTGGAGAGATCTCCAGTATGTAAGCTCTGTGGCACATGTAATAACTGCATAAAAATATAATAGCAATACATAGTCAGTCAGGGGGTTGCAACCCTGTACTGGTAAGTGTGTGACACAAACATGCTTAGCTCTTACTCTCCTACTCCCTTCATTTTTTCTTTGTCTCTGTCTGTCTCTATCACTCCCTCTTTGGTGGATGTGGAAATGTACACCTGCTTTACATAGGCAGTAGCTTGTGTTCTGTAAGTGATGCTCATGATCAGCTGATGGCCTGTGCACGAATTGTAGTCCCCCACTAGTTGATTGCATGTGGAACAGCTGTGGTAACATTCCCATAGCCAATTGCATGGAAACACTCCTATAACTAGGAACATCATGTGGGTGTTGGCCCTTTTCATTCACTGTGAGCAAGATTTCATGTCAGTGTTTGGCAAACAGCATCACAGAGGGTAGTGGGATATACCTCTTACAACATACACTGTGGAGACAGGCCAACAAACATGAGGGGGATGTTCCAGACATGAGTACAGAATGTAAGTCTTGCTTGTCTACATTTGAAGTAATGTTGGTTTAACAGGGTTTGTGTGGATATGGCTGGTCTACATGATTTAATACCTGTCATGACAGTTTTATGATGTTGAGGAAACTCTCACCTGTAGGGCTATCTGCAAACTGGCCAGTGTTTGGAGTCTTACATGTGTTGTGTTACTCACAGATGACCTATCTTTATAGGTTCATAGGTTGATACTAGGCTATATACCCTAGGGCATTTATCAGCCTAGCCAGAGTATATTTGGCTTACACCACCCCTTAAAAAAATGGGTTTTACTGTGCCCTTTTTTTGGTTACTTTATTGAGTCTCTGTCTAGTAGTGACACAGAAGTGATCCCAGGAATGAACTTGCGATCTCCCATCCACTCGTCAAGATTTCTCTTGAAGAGAGTCAGCGAGGGGCTCTGCCTGATATGGACTGGGATTCTATTCCAGAGTACTGGGAGCCTCTGGATCAAGAATCTGTCTCTCCAGCATGTCCTACTAATTTCTGTGTTGAGATTCAATTCCCTTGAGCACGTAGCTCTAGTGAATTTTGATTTTTTGAGGTGGAGCATGTCCATTAATTCTGGGTTGGACATGGCTTTATAAGTCAGGCACAGATCGCCTCTAAGTAGGCGGTATGCAACTGAGTAGAGCTGGAGTTTCTTTAACCTGGCAGCATAGGTCATCTGTTTGAGACCCTTGATCCTCTTGGTGAGGTACTTTTGTGGTCTCTCCAGTTGCTGCAGGTGTCGGGTAAGGTACATCCCAAATGGGGCATTGTATTCAATTATGGGCCTGATGAGGGATGAGCAAAGAGGCACAATGACCTCCTTGGATCTAGATGTGAACCCTTTCATGATGAGGTGGGCTATATAGACGGTCTTTCTAACCACTTTGGCAACGTGGCTGTCAAAGGAAAGATTACTATCAACTTGGGTTCCCAGGTCCCTAATTACTTCCTCTGTACTTAATGGATTACCGCCTATATGGTAGTTTGTGGGCACTTTGTTTTTTCCAAAGGGTATGACTATACACTTCTTGGCATTTAGTTTCAGGCCATGGCTTTGGCACCAGTTGTCCATCTCTGTGAGACCCTTTTGGAGGACGCCTGTGTAGCTGGAGAGTCGATTATGGCACCCAGTTTGCAGTCGTCTGCAAACTTGGTCAGCCATAATCCTCCCGTGTTGGCCTGTACCTCTGAAAAATATATACCGAACAAGAGCTGTCCCAGGACTGAGCCTTGTGGACGCCACTTGTAACAGGTTTAGAGTCTGACATAGCTCCCGCAATTCTGATCATGTGGGTTCTGTCCTTGAGCCAGCTTGCAACCCATCTTATGACATAGGGATTGATATTTAGGCTGGAGAGCTTATCTATGATGCCAGAATGGGTATGGTGTCATAGGCTTTTGTGAGGTCCAGGTAGGCAGTGTGGACTACCTACCCTTCATCTATGGCCTTGGTGACTGTTTCGAAGAAGTCTACCAGGTTTAAGAGTCAGGATCTGCCTTTAACAAAGCCAAATTGTGTAGGATCTAGCATCTGTAGTTCCCCAATGTCTTTGTTTATGAGTCCCATGATGATCCGCTCCATAGCCTTGCAGACTAGGCTAGTCAGGCTTATGGGGCGATAGTTCCCAGGGTCCGTTGAGGCTCCACCTTTGTGGAGTGGGACCACTGTTGCTGTACGCCATTCCTTGGGTACATATCCTGTAGAAAGGCTGAGATTGAACAGTAGCCTAATATGAGGTTTTAGCTCCTCTTGGAGCTCCTGTAGGATGCAGCCCGGGACACCATCCGGTCCCAATGATGCTGTGTTTTTTGCTTTGGAGAGGGCAGCTCCTACCTGAGCATCTGTGATGACAGGGAGATGACTCTCTGCTGGGATAGATAATTGCTCCTTTGGGGGGAAGGGGGGGGGGAGTTTGCACTGAACCTGTCCACCAGGATGTTGGCAATGTCTGTGGGCTCAGTGTATTTTTTGTCATTTTGGACTAACTCTGAGCATATCTGGGAGTTGCCACCCAGGTTTCTAACATAACTAAAGAAAGCCTTGTGGTTATCTTTAGTGTCTTGTGCAATTTTTCTCTCGAAGCTGGCCTTGGAAGATTTTATGAGGGACCATAGTTTTTTGCTAGTACTGATCAGTGATGCCTTCTTATTGAGGGATTTTGCTCTATCCTGCAGTAGCTTTCTCCTTTTATTGTATAGTGTATTTATGGCCGTGGTCCACCAGACAGGACGTCTGCCTTTGGAGGATTGGGTCTTGGTTTTATTTGCGATTGCATGATCCATGCATTCCTGAAGATGTCCATAGAACGCATTTATATAGGACTCTGCTGTTTGGCCCGTAGTTTCCACTGGCCCGGGGCTTTGAGTGATTTCACCTCGGTTTTGAGGAGTGTGAAATTAGCCTTGGAGAAGTTTTTTACTGCGTTTTTTTGGGGTTGTGGTGGGGTCAGGATGTGGATGCCCAGCGAGATTAATTTGTGGTCTGATCATACCAATGAGGGGTGTACCTCTGGTGTAGAGCATAGAGTCCCCATATTTGTGATGACCAGGTCAAGTATGTTTACCCCTCTTGTAGGTGTGGTGACCAGTTGTTCCATAGCATTTGAGTTTATAAATTCCAGGAACCTCTGGGCTTGGCTGTTAGGGCTTGAGTAGTGTTCCCAGTCTATGCTTGGGTAGTTGAAGTCACCCAATATAAAGGTATTTGGAGAGACATACATATTCTCCAATGTTCTCAGGAAAGCCATGTGAGGTTCTGGAGTCTGGGATGGTGGTTTGTAGCAGGCTATAAACTGAAATGCAGTTTTGCCCACTGTTAGTTGCACATGGATGGTTTCTGATGCTTCATGCAGTGCCACTAACCTGGAGGTGTAGGTATCCTTGATGAATATGGATACTCCCCCCTCCTTTTGTGGTTCGGTCCAAGTTTTGGGGCCGAAAAGCATGGTATGAGGTATAACCTGGTAGTGCTGTGTTGCTCTAGGGAGCCTTGAACCAGGTCTCTGTTACTGCACAGACATCGATATTCTCCATGCTGAGGAGAGCCTTGAGTGCTTGCATTTTGAGGTTTAGACTTCTGGCATTGAGTAGCATTACCCTTTGTTTTTCCTTGTGTTGTCTATGGAGGTGAGCCTTGCCTAAAAAAGGCACTATGGGGGTGGCAATAGCCTTTGCCAGTATCCAAAAGCCCAGATGTGACAGATGCAAGCCGTCCCTAGCAAAGCATCTTGGCTTGTCGAGCATGTCATCCCAGGCTGACAGACACTGGATCCCCTTTGAATGACACCAGAACTTTAGCCAATTGTTAAAATTGATCATTTTGTCTTTATACTGTGGCATCATTTTTGGTGAGGGTAAGATGCTACTCAAGGTCAGGGTCATACCTGTCTGAGCTACATGATCTGAGAGCTCCTCTATGTCTCTTTTCATGTAGTCCAGGGAGGTACAGCTCAGGTCATTCACACCAGCATGGATGATGACAGAGTCATATTTGTACTTGCTTTGGAGTTACCTGAGTGCTTGTGTTATGTGGTGGATCCTGGCACCCGACAGGCAGCTCACCGTGACCTTCTCCTTGTTCAGCCTGGTGAGTGGGATGTCAGTGTGCCTGATAATAGAGTCATCTATTACAAGTGTATCAGGTGTGCTGTTTGTCCTTAAGGGCTGTGACTGTTTGTCACATTGATTTTGTGAAGTATGTGTTTCATTTTTTTTTGTTGTGTGGTAGAGGTTGCTTGGATGTCTGCTTTTGAAGTGTCTGCTGTTTAGGCAGATTTGTATTTAGAGCCTCCGAGTATGTTTTAGTGTGTTTATGTGTTTGATTTGATGATGTGGTAGGTCTAGGTGCGACTGGATTTTTGTTGTGTATGGTTACCTTCTCCCCCTGACTGGCTGCGCCAGTATTGCGTTGAGAGAGCTTAGCCTCCAGTTTGGCTATATGGTTGCATCTCTCACATATATTAATATTTGTTGGGAGGAGGAGAGGGTTGTCTGTGTACATGAGGCAGTTGTAACATTGCCTCAGGATTCCCAGATTCACCAGCTGGACTGGAGAGGAAACTGGCGACTGACCTTTGGAAATGCCGGTATAGTATAAGTAACTCCTTTAAGGCTGAAAAAAAGGACCAATAGGGGAACGAGTATTCCTCAGGAGTACATGAGGATGTAGTGCTATTAGTTTATTAGTGCTAACATATATAATTGCTTGTAAGAGCAGTGCTAGGTTATAGGTTTAGAATAAGGTCTTTACTTGAGAGAATAGATCAGATCTAAGGGAAAAAGTGAAGAGCAGACTTTGTGGAGCTGAGAATGATTTAAGCCTGGTTAAGCAGCGCTGCCCGATGCTGCGCTATGCGCAAAATCGTGCAAAGCCATGCCAAACTGGCTTTTTATACAGGGAACTTTAGAAATGCAGTAGCATAGTCTGAGTACTGCAGTCAGTACATGGTGACAGCCATGAGTGTTACTGACTTCGTATCCGTCAGAAGACATATGTCACAACAAACCCTGTTACACCACTAAATGTATGTGTTTGTCACAGCAACATATCAATATTGGCCCTGTGTTTGTGCCTCCAGCCACAGCTCTGTCAACCTTTGTACATATGTCATGCAGTACTAGGTGCATATGTTCAGTACACCATTATTTATTGACATCATACCTGATAAGAAGCCAGTGAAATATCAGACTTCTATACATGTTATGTATAGTAGGGCTTATATTTGAGGACAAAACCTGGACATTCTGTTGCAGTGTGTACAGTAGTTAGGTCTGTGTACTTATGGTGATTGTCGGCAGTGTGTGTATAGTGAATATGTACCTTGGACTGTGTACAAATTGTGGTAGATGTCATTGTTCTTGGTCCTGTTCTGTCTGATGTTACA
>NC_056734.1:45180459-45185459 GCF_019279795.1 Protopterus annectens
CTGTAGACTACTGTGTGTATAGCACATGTCAGTGAGGGCTGCTGTCATGTAGTAATGGCATACCTATCGGTGTCAGATGTCTATCTGTCAACACATTCATCCTAATGCATAGCCAATTGGCTAGCTGATGTCTGTCTGTCCTCTGTGCAGATGTGCAGATGTCAGGTATCCATCTTGGCTACTTACAGGCAGTCTATGCTTGACTGACACTGACAAGTCTGCCCGGCTATGTTATGAATGCCACAGCTAGGAATCCACACCCTGTACAATCCACATGCCATGGATACCTCAACTACACTACCACAGTCAACAGAAAATGCTTGGGTACAGGTCTCCAAGACAGACACTGACCATGTTATGTAATACATGTTGCATACATGTCAACTGGAGCATTTCACTGGCCATCTACAATAGGCAACCAGATGATTGGCTGTTGTATGTAACTCTCACCCTGAGAATCAGCCCTGTGGTATCTGTTGATAGATGGCCTGCATGATACCACTGTACACACATACCCTACACTTCCCATCTCTCCATGGACAATAGCCTGGTACACATCTAGGAACACCTGCACCATTGGTCCTCAGTACTGACAAATGTGTATGTGTGCATTACTGGGAATAATAATGTCTATGTGTTTGTAGACCTGTAGTTGAGAATGCACCTAGGACTGTTGAACGAAAGTTCAGCAGTCCGAATCCACTATCACCAAACACACTTTAACGAAAGCGCTTTCACCGAAAAAGTGCTTTCGTTAATGTGCATTCAAAAAAAAAAAGAAAAACATTACATTTACATTTTTGCAGGGGGGCAAGCCCCCCTGTGCCCCCCACACACTCCCTACTTTTATATTCTCACTCTGTGGTCGCACTACAGTGGGGAAATGGGAAATTTCCCTTATTTCCACTGTAGTGCGATCTCCGCAACAGGCATACTTACGCGAAAGTGCTTCTTCGATGAAAAGCACTTTCGCATAAGTATGCCCGGCTGTTTCATATTCGGTGAAATGGCCGCTCAAGCATTAGTCGTGAACCCAGTTGAGAATACCCCTGAGGCCCTTCACACCCACCGCACCCCCATTGCCATAGTTAGATGAGGTTGCTGCTGTACCAGACATTACATGAACCTTGTTATACTCTTCTCCCTAAGGGCTGCCTGGGGCTTGCAATACCAACACAACACTGTTGCACAAATGGGTTGATAGGCATGGTATACCCACTGAGTTCTGGCAAGTGTGTGTATGTGTGCATGTGTGTATATTTGTAGGATACATCATTCTGATGCCACATTCTCCTAATACAATATGCCTTGCCACACAGTATTAGGGATAGTTATGTTGCTGACCATAGGAGAGCCATGACAATGCATCACCCTACTATACCTGTGGCATGTCCATTAGATGCATATACCTGTAGTAGCACTCTTGGAAAAGACAAGGAGTTGTATTGCAGTCCTGGTCAATGTGTGATGGTGGGTATGTCAGAGTGTTATCATGGGTTTCAGTGCATACAATATCCACTGTGGGGTGTGGATGCTGGGTATACTTTCTTTACACCATGGTACCCCCAGTATATGTCCCATGTTCCGCTGTATGGAGACCACTGTCACCATCATCCATACTAGGTAACTGATAACACTATCCAGCCCAGTTATGCATGTGCTGTGTACAACTTATTTGTAACAGAATGGACAAGGTAGTTAGCACTGATAATCCCAGGTCTCTCAGATGTGTGTATAATTGTTATGTGTTTGTCAATGTGTATATGACAGTATGTCACACTATGTATTGTCCATAAAAAAACAGTATATTCCCCATTACCATACTGTATAGGGCTGGGGATGTTCTTCATGTACCATGTAACCTGGACCACACCTTATGATAAAAGCTGTGTGATGTGTGCAATTAAGGCCACACACATCAGTAGCACTACATACCTAGGTAGGGGTTCTAGTCCCAGTGATGCCAAGTAAGAGTGTGTGTGTATGTGAAGGAATCGACTTCCGTTTGCAGAATATAAATGTCCCAAGAGGTCATCTGTCTGAGAACTGCCTGGCATATGCTAACATTTCACAGGTATCATCCTGTGGAAATACATTCCATCACAACTAGTGGTAGATGTGTAAATGCCCTCTTCCCCTCTGTATAGGTATACAGCGATACTGGGGTTGGTATATATAGCTGGGTGTGGCTCTTGTGGACACAGCCACCATCATTTCAGTTACTGCTGAGTGTATCCCCCCACTTAGCTGGCCGTAATATTGTACAGTTCATGTTAATAGGTTAAGTGGTCTATCACACTATCTGCGGTTCTACAGCACTTCTCACTCTCCAAAGGGTTAAGCTGTACCACCCACACCGGCACACCTATGTTTACCGAGATGAGAATTGCACTACACTGGGGAAGGGAACAATCACCCTGCCAGTACCATCGCCAATGATATTAAACTAACGGACTGCTTATTTCCCAATGTGTTGTTGTGCCTATTCTGTTTTGGTGGAATTACATAGGCTAAAATGGGTTCCTTGCACAGTACATACATCCATGTGTACAGTATTCTCTGTGTATTGCATCAACACCAAAGCCTCTGTGTGTGTTATACACAAACATGTGGCGTGTACCACCCAATACACTTACCACTGTCCATATAGAAGGGCTTCTGGCATCAGCCACCATGCACTCACCTGTATACACCACCCTCAGACCTATTGGCCATGTGGTACATGCAGTAACTGTTATACAAACCTGTGACATGTGCACAGCCAAGGTCTCACCACAGTATCATACCCCTTGTAGGATACAACAGCAGACCATCATCCTGCTGACACATGGGCACATACAACACAAATGGAATATATTATGGAGACCACAATCACTCAGTGTTAGTAACAGCTATAATGCATCATGGCTGAACAGCTACACTTCCTGACATGTAAGCATTAAACTTTACTGCTGACAACATGTTACACGGCATTACATTGGTACTGCATAGTACAGTCACCCTATGCATCAGAACCATATTAACCTGCCCCTGCATCAATGTTATGGATGACAGGGATGTGGTTCAGGTATCATCATATGCACAGGGCGTGTTGTTGGTTTGCCAGAGACCTAGGCTGAGCCATACATTTGACACCATGTGTGTGAGTGAGTGGGTTTAATTATTAATTTGGTTGCGATGATGTGGTGTGTGTAGGTATGGGGTTGCCCTTGTTATGTTGATATTGTGTGTGTATGCATGCACACAGTTCTGCCATGTGGCTGCCCTATACAGGGGTTTGTTGGACAGCTGCAGACCATACCTGGCAGGGTGTGCAGTTCACCATCTCCGGCCACACACAAGAGAATTGTGCCTGCCAGGGGTTCCACAGGCACCACCAGGAACAAGCCACAATATGGTACTCTCCCCAGTGACATATGTCCGCTGGATCTGGGTCCCTCTTGTGACTGGCTAGGGCCATGTGCATGTGGCCTGCTGTGATGTGGTGTGGAAAATCCCCTGTGCAGTGCTGGGGCTGGTACTGCCACTATGGGAGCAGCTCTGTGTTCTGGCACATCCATATCAACCTCCAGCTATTGGTGTTGCTGGCCTACATCCACGTGGCCGTTGCACCACTCCCAACATATGCTCAAGCATGGAAATTCCATGGTTGAGGATGCCCACCATCTCACCCAACCATCTAGCCATGACCTCTGAAAAATAACGGAGGGCACCTGCAAGATCACGGATGTTGTCAGTAACAGCTGAATGAGTAGCCCTCTCTGGCCTCAGAACCTGTCTGGTGTACCATTCCATACATACCTGTGCCTCCACGATGGGCTGAAACATGTGTCTGGTGGTACCAGATGTGTCACATCTACCAGGGGCATGATGAACAGCAGCCCTCCAATGAGCACTCATGTACATCTGCCTATGTTGTACCCCGCTGGACATCTGGCTATGGCTGCTGGGTCCAGACATATGTGCCATAGATACCACACTATCCTGTCCAATGCCACCAACTGCCAACTGTCCCTCAGCTTTGGCCACTGGTGATAGGGTATGTATAGGCATTGTGACTGTGTGCGGGGATGGGGAGGATAACAGTGGGATGTTGCAGCTTCAGCCTCTGACAATCCCGCCTGTGCCTCAACACACCTACCATCATTTTCAGTGTCTGTATGGACACCAACATCAGATTGCCTGGAGGAGGGACCCTGACCCACCTCGCCACCTGTGAGGGGAAAACAAGAAACACACTTTAAGTCCTGTACGTCATTGCTTAACAGTACACACACACACACACACACACACACACACACACACACACACACACACACACACACACACACTGACATTCCACATGAATGTCCCTAGTTTGTTCTTTTAATTTCCCCATCCTGCTTCAGTCTTGAATAATTACAGTCAATAATACCAATCATTAATGTATCATTCTTCTAATTGTTAAAAGTGATCACAAAACATGATCTGTTACTCCATTAACTCTTTAACTTGATTGGAGTCATTTTTTCAAAGACTCCCTGATGTCATCCTGTGTTCACCCTGGTTTTGTCTGGATGTCTTGAGCATAGCCCCCATATGTTATGGGCTACAACAGTCACTCAATAATGTCCAACACAGGAGTGTCATACTTAGCTATTGTTCAGTAGATGCAATATCTGTTGCTCTATTAATTTTTTTTTTGTGGACTACATTAATATTTGGAAACACTCTCTGGTGTTGTCTAGTAATTCCCCAATGCATCTTTAGTGCTGCATACATGGGTATTCTTTCACCTTTCTGCTGATTTCAATTCAAATATTATCCCTGCTGTCTAGTTTTCCCTCCCAATGCATCTTTCATGCTGCAGACTTTATTATACTATCAGCTGTCCTGACATTACATGTCAGAAAGGTTTTCCTGTTGTCTAATGTGTCTGTCCATGTCCATATACTGCATGATTTCTAAGGGAAGTTGAGAGGTATGAACAACCCCACACTCACACATGTGCATACATGGAC
>NC_056734.1:45190459-45330459 GCF_019279795.1 Protopterus annectens
TTGGCCCAAATGCTCCATAGCCCATCTCAACAGATGGTAGCTATCTCACATCCACCTAACATTCCTCCTTCGACTCTCTTACAGAGCTCGGAGCCGGAGCTCCTCGGAGCCATGACTGTTGTAGCTTCAGAGCCGATACCACCCCCCCCCCCTTTCGGCTCCATCGTCCTCCGCTCTGATTTCCTCCTTGAGGCCTTCATTGGAGGGATCTGGGCATCTGGTCTCTCTCATCGGCTCCGAGGGGGCAAGTGGCATCGGACCCTTGACCGACCCCATTCTCCCTCTCGGTGCTTCAGCGTTGGTGAGCTCAGCCCCGACATCTGCCTTGGAGCCTTCCCTCTCGGTGAGGCCTGGAGTTCCTATCTCTTCGGAGCGGGAACCTTCTGGTCTCTCTAATGGGGGAGCCGTCCAGGTGATGAGGAGTGTACTAGCCCCTGGGCATAGTCAACGGTCAGTTCCATCAGCTCCTCCCACTACAGTGCCTGCTGACGTCTCTTCCCACTCTCTTGCTCCTGGACCCAGAGGTCCAACGCCTCAGGTTTCCCCATTGGGAATATCTTCCTCTTCCGAGGCTTCTCCTGATCCGTCAGGTGAACCTCCGCGTAAGAGGACAAGTAAGAGGAAACATCTAGACTCCCCCGAGTCTATTACATCTGATACTGACTTGGATGAGTCGGAGGGATCCCCAAGGTCCTCCTCTGAGGATGTCTCTTTCTCAGACATCCTTGAACTCCTTAAGCAGAGGGAGAACTGGCCCTCCCTTAATCCTTCTGAGGATGAGTCAGTATACCTGGAGGCGTTCGGATCTCGACCCTCCACCTCCTGGGTGTCTCCGCCTTCCGACCCTCTTATGGACATGGTGGCTCGGAAGGCGTGGATGGCCCCGGATTCGGTGGAACCTATTCCTAGGAGGCCTTCTAAATTCATTACGGCCCCACCTGATAGGCAATATTTGACAAAAGGTGTCCCGGTTGATGCCATGGTGGTGGCTGCAGCCACCAAGAAGGAACAAGCTGATCCTTCAGTACCTGTCCATCCTCCTAACAAGGATTCTAGGACTATGGACAGGTACAGCAAGTGGATTTTTTCTTCAGCAACCTTTGCCATGCGATTGCTGAACTACTTGTGTCACTTCACCCACCTTCAAAGAGATGTTCTTAAAGAGTTGGGAGAAGTTTTACAGGATCCGTCAGCTGCTGGGTCTCAGGATAAGATTAGCTCTCAGCTAGGAATCCTAAACTCCATTGTTAACTCCTCCATGCGGCTCATTTCTTATGCAGCCGATGGAGCGAGTAGGGCCGCAGGCACAGGAGTGGCTTTAAGGTGTCAATCCTGGATGCGGCTTTGTAATTTTGCAGACCCCTTCAAGGCGTCCTTCACAAACTCCCCTTTTGATGGTTCGACCTTGTTCGGACCTCAAGTGAAAGACACCTTGACTAGATGCGAACAAGATGACAAGACTCTTTCTGCCATAGGAGTCCATTTCTCCACCCCTTCAAGACCTTACCCAAAAGGTCAGAAGGGAGGGAAAATGTGGTTCCGCAAATCTCAAGGAGTCACGCCTGATGCACGAGGTCAGTTTACCCCCAGAGGCAGAGGGGGTAACAACAACAGACGCCGCCCTAGGGGCAGAGGGGGTCTGCAGAATCAGGGTAGCAGAGAGCCTCTTTCTGACAAACCCTTCCAGCATCCCTGAGATGTTGCCCAATTGTCCACCTTCGGAGGCAGTCAGGGGAAGATTATCGCTGTACCCAATAGCCTGGCTTTCCCTTTCTCAAGACAAATGGGTACAGTCGATTATATCAGAGGGTTACAAAATTCCCTTTATTCAAACCCCAATTTAGCAAAAGGGAACCCTTCTAGACGTTCCACCTGGTCTAAGGGAACTAGCAGTACCAGAGATATCAAAACTGCAAGCAAAAAGAACCATCCAGCCAGTCCCAGCAGACCAAATAGGATCCGGAATCTACTCAAGGTTCTTTTTAGTACCAAAAAATACAGGGGACTGGAGACCAATATTAGATCTGAGCAAACTAATCAAGTTTGTAAAGAAAACAAGATTCCGGATGGTCATGCTTCAGTCCATTCTACCCTTTCTGAGCAAGGACAATTGGATGTGCTCAGTAGATCTTCAGGATGCGTACTATCACATAAAAATTCACAGGCGCTCCAGAAGATTTCTCCGCTTTCAGCTGGGGACCAGTCACTTCCAATTCAGGGCCCTGCCCTTTGGACTCACTACAGCCCCCAGAGTGTTCACCAAATGTATGGCAGCGGTTACGGCTCACCTGAGACGTCAAGGATTCCAGGTGTTTCCATATCTAGACGACTGGCTCCTCACTGCCACCACCAGGCATCAACTTCTCCAAGCCAGAGATTACACCATTCACATTTGCAGAGGGCTAGGGATTTCTATAAATTTCGAAAAATCTGCCTTGTCGCCTTGTCAATCTATTACTTTTATAGGCGCCAAATTGGACACCGTACAACTTTCAGCAAAGTTAACAGACCAAAGGATCTTGGACATTCAAAGTCACGTCCAAGTGATTTTTCTCAGCAACAAAATTCAGGCCAGATTTGCTCTGAAAGTATTGGGTCTAATTGCGGCCGCCATAACGCTTCTTCCCTTTGCCCGCTTTTACATGCGTCTTCTACAATGGATGCTATTCTCCCAATGGTCCTTTCAACAACTTCTCATGTGTCACAGGATCACAATAACTCCAACTTGCAAAAGGCATCTGACCTGGTGGATATCGTCCCCTCAAGTCCATCAGGGCAGACCCTTTGTTCCTCCTGCCCCGGTCGCCACGGTTACATCGGACGCCTCCCTGATCGGGTGGGAGGGGCATTATCAGGGCAGGATGGTCCATGGCACTTGGCAACCTTTCGAATACCACCTGCACATAAATGTCCTAGAGATGAGAGCAGTGCTTTTAATGTGCAAGCCCTCAACGACTCTCTTCCCCTGGGAACTATTGCAGTCCAAACAGACAATATGTCCGTAGTGTGGTATACCATCAAACAAGGCGGAACCAAGTCCTAGCCACTGTGTCGAGAGGCTCTCAGACTTTGGCAGTGGGCAATCTCTTCTCAGCAGTTTCTGATAGCAATGCATATCCCTGGGAAATCCAACATCATAGCGGACAGGTTGAGCAGAGCTATTCTCATGCCTCACGAGTGGTCTCTCAAACAATCAGTGACGAAAGAGATTTTTCAGGAGTGGGGCCTTCCTTGCTGCGACTTTTTTGCTATGCCTCAAAACAGAAAATGCCCAGACTTCTTCTCTCTCTTCCCCCTTCCAGGCCATCCCCCCAGAGACGCTCTAACCCAAGATTGGCCAGGGGGACTTCTTTATGCCTTTCCCCCCTTTCCTCTGATACCTCAAGTAATTCAGAAAGCAACCGCCTTGAGAGCCAAGTTGATTCTCATTGCCCCTTATTGGCCTCGACAGATATGGTTTCCATTCCTACATCATTATCTCTTGGTACAGTCATGGCATCTGGACCCGGTTCCAGATCTTCTGACCCACCAGTCGGGGCAGCTGCACCAATCCATACCTTCTCTCAACCTCACTGCTTGGTTGCTCCACTTCCATCCTTAGCCAGGCTTCCTATGATTTCTAATCCCGTCCGGGATATCATAGATAGTAGCTTCCCTTAAATCTTCCACCAGAAGGATTTACACTAGTAAATGGCAACATTTCTCCTTCTGGGCAAAAGCTAGGAATATAGACCCCTATACTGCTCCGATTCATTCAGTCTTGGACTTCCTAGCTGAGATTTTTCATTCAGGATCTTCTTCCTCCACAGTAAAAGTTCAGCTGGCAGCCATTTCGAATTTTCATATAGGCTTTTTGGACCACAACATTATGTCACATAAACTTTGCAAGGAATTCCTTAGAGGTATCTTTTTACTTAAACCTCCGATTAGAGATCCCCCTCCACAGTGGGATCTAAATTTAATTTTAACATCCTTGATTCTTCCCCCTTTCGAACCTGCGGCTGCCTGTTCATTGAAATTTCTTTCTTGGAAGACACTCTTTCTATTTGCCATTACTTCTGCCAGGAGAGTATCTGAGCTTCATGCTCTCTGCATTCGTCCTCCCTACTTAATCTTCCACAAAGACAGGGTATCTCTAAGGACTAATCCGTCTTTCTTACCCAAAGTGGCATCGCAGACGAACTTAAATCAATCCATTGATCTTCCAGTTTTTTCCCCAAATTATTCTGATAGAGTGGAACAAAAACTACATTGTCTTGATGTTCACCGCCAACTCAGATATTATCTGGACAAAACTAAACATTTTAGGAAATCTGATCAACTGTTTCTATCCTATGCAGAGAACAGGAAAGGCCTTCCAGTCTCCAAGGTGACTTTATCTAGATGGCTGTCTTCTGTGATTACTTACATTTATCAGCTTAGAGGCAAAGAGTTGATTTCTAGGCCAAAAGCCAATTCTACTAGAGCTCTAGCTACATCTACAGCTTTTCAGGCTAGACTTCCAATAGACACTATTTGTGCAGCAGCCACATGGGCCTCTCCTCATACCTTTGTTTCACATTACAAATTAGACTTGGCCTCCAGAGACAGAGCGAATTTTGGTTCCACCGCTCTCAAGAGTCTGTTCCATTGAGCCACCCAGGATAGAGGTGCTAGGGACGCGGTCCCATCCAGCAAGAATGAAGGCAAGATTGACAACTTAACATTAAGAAGTTATGTACCTACCATAACGTTCCATGTTAGTTATCTTCTCTCGCCTTCTTTCTTGCGTCCCGCCCTCCATTCCCCCTAGCCTGGTCAGACCGAGAAGATTATGCCTCTTCTCTTAAGAGGTTTTATCCTTTTTTCTAGCTAATCAGCTTCTGGTGTCACTAGATAAGGTTGATCCCTTTCAGAGGATTATGATGATTATGATTGTCATTTTTAGTATTGTGACTTTTTCTTCCTCCTCTCCAGTTGGAAGAATATATTGCATAATTTCCTTAGCTACCAAACGAGATCTGGGTAGTCTCCGCCTTGCATCATGGGATATAGGGTTGCCTCGAGCTGGTAAAATTAGCTCTCGAGCTTAGTAAGTGCCGAGTCGGAGCCGAGGATCGGCTCCGAACCCATCCAGCAAGAAAGAAGGCGAGAAAAGACAACTAACATGGAACGTTATGGTAGGTACATAACTTCTTATTATGTAGCAGGTATAACTTCATTGTGACAACTTAATTCTTTTCCCCCTAGGGGTTGAGTACAGAGTGTAATTGAAGACTGCAGAACTACATCTGCATTACGTAGTGCTGATTGATTCTTATCTTCTGGGCCAGTGTTTCTTTACTGTTGTACTACTTGAAGACCTTGGCCTGGACAGCAACATATGTTATGCTTTCGGATTACTGTATAAAATGTTTTGCCTGAGAGTTGCATTACTCAGTTAGTATGTATTTCAAACACCTAACAGCTATATGACATGGCATATACAACTGTAATAGTACACAAATAAACATTTCTTATGTATGCAAAGCTGTGTGTGGTGTCATATCCTTTGACTTCTCTGTGGGTATATGTTTCATGCAATAATTGTCTTTTGTATGAGAGAATCATTCACTTTTCATTTTAAAAGGTGGCAACTGTAGGAATACTGGCTGTTCAGTATGCTGTGCACCCTCTAAATATGTATCTTCCTATACATATCTATGTGCGTGCATCTGTAGTTAAATATATATGTATGTATGTGTATATATATATATATATATATATATATATATATATATATATATATATATATATAGATATATATATAGATATATAGATATATATATATATATATGTGTGTGTGTGTATCTGCATATATGTGTGTGTGTGTGTGTGTGTGTGTGTGTGTGTGTGTGTGTGTGTGTGTGTGTGTGTGTGTGTGTGTGTGTGTCTGTATGTGTGTGTGTGTGTGTGTGTGTGTGTGTGTGTGTGTGTGTGTGTGTGTGTGTGTGTGTGTGTGTGTGTGTGTGTGCACATGTATCATTGGAATGTTTACTGCTTCCACATTGTACATTCCCTATGGTGGACAGGCTGTTCTGCATGATATGTTATTGATATCATCCTGACATCATACAGGTGGGATGGATTACTGTTAAATTCTTGTGGCTATGTTGTGTAGGGCCCTGGGTATGAGACTTGCAAGTGTTGATATTGTGTTGCAAGGCAGATCTGTTTGGTTGTGGAGGAGGGGATGATATCAATAATTACAAGAGGTATTTATATTGGGCCCCCTCATCCCCATTAACGGTGCCTTTGGTCATATATGTATTTGTTGTGTTCTCATACATATATATATATATATATATATATATATATATATATATATATATATCTGTATATATATATATCTATATATATATATATATATATATATATGTAGAAATCTATATCTATAGATGTGTATGTATATATATATATATATATATATATATATATATATATATATATATATATATAAAAATATAGTTTACTATCACATGTTCGACATGACATTGTTCGAATATACATATGTCCGAACCAAATGTTCAGAAATCTGTACACCGAACAGTGTAAATGTCGAACCCAGCATTTCAGTGCAGTCGAATTTCGAAAATGTCGACTACACTGAAATGCTCTTACACACCCAGCATACTATAACTGGTTTTTGCAGAGGGGCAAGCCCCCCTGCACCCCTCCATGTGTGGCGCTGCACCCACCAGACCCCCCCACTTATATATAAAAACTCCAAGATCACACTACAGTGAGGGTAAGGGTACATTTCCCCATCCCCACTATAGTGCAATCTGCACCACAATGTTGGAGCTGACAAAAGCGGCCATTCGCTCTTGTCAGCTTTGACATTGTAGTGATCGCCCTAACGGTTCCGCTTTTTCGCACATAGTTCATTTGTCTAAAAGACAAACAGATGTGATAGTAAACCTATATATATATATATATATATATATATATATATATATATATATATGGGATCACTACTAAATCCCGAATGCTCAGAATCTTGAAGACCGGAATCTCGAGACGAGAATCACAAATTCTGGTAATACCGAAAATACATATTCCCAAAGCACGTAATCCTGAATTGACACTTCCACAAAGCAAAACACATAGGAGATAACTCTAATGCCCCCCTGCTATAAAAGGAGTACAACAACTAATTATTTGAACAACAGCCGACGTCATCATCATGTCCAACGAACCTCACGAAGTGCCCGGTAGTGTAGGACAGCTTTATCCGAGAGTGCAGTCTCAAAAAATGAAGCAGGTTCTCATCATTGAAGGGTATGTGTATCATTTGGAGAAAAGGCAAGACAGCTGGAGGTACTGGTGCTGCAAACTTTAGTGTAGTGGCAGTTGTAGAGGGAGAACTGTGACCAAATCGCTTTCAGAAGGTGAGCTGCTGCTAAAATCACATCCCCATAATCACGTAGGTGATCCCTTTGAAGTGGAGAAACACAATGTGCATGGCTCGCTAAAACTGAAGGCTTCCTTATCCAGGGACACCCCATGTATGTTGGTAGATGATGCCATGGCATCAACATCTTTACAGTGTGTAGCTAGTTTGCCAGCAAGGAAGGCTCTACTACAGCAGATTAGAAGGGTTAGGTGTAAATAAGATCAGGAAACCCATATACCCAATCTAAATCTCCAAACTGTGCAGATGAGCATGTTCCTGTTTCAATCAGGCACATTCATTGAAAAGCGTATGTCCGATCCTACGTCAGGGACTACTGTGATAGTTTTTAGTACAATCAATAATTTACATGACCTCAGTGTGGCAACTATTTGGTTGATGGATGGGACATATTTTTGTAAAGGGCCACTATGCAGGCAGCTGTATAGTATCCATGGCATTGTAAAGTATGCAGGTTACAGTAAGTGTGTCCCTTCATGTACTGCCTAATGTCCAAGAAATCACTGAAAGCATATAACTTGATGTGGCATTGTGTTCCTTACCTATTTTCATCACATGACTTTAACCTCTCCCTTGAGTTCGTATTTTGTGATTTTGAAGTTGCTGCCATTGAAAGTATACGTCTCAACTTTAGTACAGTCACAGCTAAGGAAAGCCTGCTCCATTTTGGGCAGAACGTATGGAGGAAGGTGCAACAACTGGGACTGGGTTCCCTATATAACAGTTCCCATGAATTCCAATTAGCAGCGAAGTGCTTAGTTGCTTTAGCCTTTCTACAAGAAAGTGATGTCATCCCTACTTTCCATGAATTAAAGGACACATTCCCTGAAGAGGATAGGGAAGTTATCAAGTACTTCTCAGATTGGTACCAATTAGGACGGTTGAGGATGTTTGCCACCAGGTCTGCTGCCATTAGTAGATTCCCACTATTATTTCCATTTACCTTTTGGAACGTATCTGACCTAAACAGGTTGTTTTTGCCACAGACACAGAACTCAGTGGAGGTGTGGCATCGCATGTTGAAGTGTATACTTGGCAACAAAGGTACAGATCTATCTGTGTTACAGACAGCTTTGGCTAGGGAGCAGAACCATGTGGATGGATTGCATGAGAGACTGGACGCTGGGTACCCGTCAACTCCTAAGCGCCGTAAACTTATAGATAGACATAACCATTTCCAGCAGGTCTTAGATAAACAAAAGGAATATACCTGCATGGGATTCATCCATGCAATTGCGCAGTTGTTGAAAATGAAGCGCTGTTGTACTATTACTCACAGGACTCACAGGGTGTTTAAGAAGTGTAGATGAGCACTTGCTACATGAATGACTTCTTTATATTAGAAATGTTCACTTATGTTTGGAATTACGTTTGATACAGCACACAGTGTGTTCATTAAAGATGACATATTCATGTGATTTCTACTTCCAGAAGCCTTCAGTTCTCAGTTTATATGGTGCGAAATGCTGGGTTCATTACTACTGCTGGTATTACATATGGTCACAGTCAAAGGTCTAGTGTGTCTTTATGGTTCACTTTACACGTTTGGGTTTCTGAGATGCGGAATTTCTTTGGCAGCAACAGTATGTCATGAGATATCTATGGAGGTGTTGGTCCGGAACTGTTTTTCGATATTTTGGGCGATCGGTATTACATGATTTGGGATTGTAAACATTCGGTATTACCGACATTTCTGATTCTCATTTCGGGATTTCGGCCTTCGAGATTCTGAGCATTCAGGATTTAGTAGTTATCCTATATATATATATATATATATATATATATATATATATATATATATATATATATATATATGTATACACACACACACACACACACATTTCCTCTACTGTTGAATGACTGTGCTGGATATGTTTGAGAAAACATCAGGGTTAGGTATGTCTGACATGGCTTAGGGGTAAATCACTTTGGCTATGTTGTGCTGAGTCCTGGGATAGAGAGTTACAAAGGCTTTTTATTTTGTTGCTGGGCAGAACAAGGGCTGTTGGATACAGAGTGATTAAGGCACTTTTAAGCAGTTGTCAGCGGGTTTGCATGGGTTTGCTTGACAGTAAGCAATGCTAACTTCCAGTTAAATATTCTTACACTCAGTTAGTCTCTAAATTGCTTAGCCTATATAGGCATTGCTTACCCCCATGCAAACAGGATTAAACCCGCTTACTGCTGCTTAAAAGTGCTTACTACCACTTACTCCTGCGCTAATTTCTTTAAAAGAAAAGAAAAAGGGTTAATAGGAAAGTGGTGAAAAAGGGGCACAGAGAGGAAAAGGCAGTAGGGAAAATAGCAAGGGATGTGCAGGATGGGTGCAGGGAAGGTCCATAGCTGCCCATTTCTTCTACAGCAACAGCTGTGCATATACGCTGATTTGGAGGTAGATTTGGACACTCAAACCTCTGACAGAGGGGTTAGAACAACAATAATATGTTGTGAAGCCAATTAGACCAGATTACATGTGTCCAGTGGACACGTGCAAAATGGACAGCTATGTATGGGGCAAGATATTTAGGGGGGAACAGATTGCCCTTTTTTTTTAAAGGTGAGCATGGGATGTTGGGGAGGGATAGAAGGGATATTTGGGGAGTTAGTTTGGGAAGGATGACAGACAACACAGCATACAGGGGTGGTATATGACACATGGGGGGTAAACACCTTGGATGGGGAGGGGTGTTTAGAAGTCGGAATCCCATGAGCCCCCAAATGGAAACAGTGGGACTGAGGTCCCCACGCATGGGCAGTCACCACTGCACCTTCATGGCCCTGAAGATGGCTGTGCTGGGGGCTGGATAGGAGGGGCAGGCTGACCCTCTAGATGTGCCACATGATCCTCAATCTAGAGTAGCTGATCTCCAGAGCTCGCTACCCACCAGAACTTGGACAGGTTGATGATTGACAGTTTCCTGTCAACGCCCGCTCCCATGGGGGAGGCAAGCCCCATCCCCTGAGGCAGCTCCACCAAAGGTTGTGTAGGACCAGCAGACGAGGAGGTCCGGGGCATGCCCCAGATGTGCTGGTGCCCAGTGCCATGGCCAGATGAGGTGGGAGAGGTGGGTCTGCTTGGACCGGCCTTCCCAACGTGTTATGGTGTTTCAATTTTAAAACATATGTGGGTTAGTAATAGTCAAAATATTCCAGGATTAGGTATAACAGCATGCATAGATATTCCCATTAACCCAAAACACCAGATATGGAGCAGTTGCATAGCAAACAGAACACTTACATATATGGAACCACAGCGGCCATTACAACAGCATGCAGGTACAGTGATGGCACCATGCTACTAATGTGGGAGTATTTCAACATGGCACATGCATAGAAACAAATTTCAATATTTATCAAACAATAGGACATGTCCCAACAGTAGATTTAAGTGTACACATACCCACTGAGTTGTGTATTTAGATTATCGTTGCAGATATGGTGGGAGAGAGAGATATCATTTAACAACTTGTATATCCCTGTAGTTCTCAATACTTTCTTAGTGCTGTAATCTGTACCTTACAGGTATTATTGCACTACCCTATGGCCTTAGTTCAGACAGTGGTATGTTTGTAGACAACTATATACGTGAACTGCGTTTTACCTGCAGTATACACTTCTTACCTGGTATACATGTGAAGGTATTGTTTTTAACACTACCTGACTGTTTCTATGCATATTCCCAGATTCCAGGTTGATGTTATGCACATGCCTCTCAATCTCCTTTTACACACACTCTGGGCAAGTCTTGACAACATGCACGTGAAACTGGGACATATTTTGACAATTGCCCTCATAAATCTTTGGTGAGTTGCTACAATGACAGGTTTGTTTTCATATACATTTTCTGAATATTTACAGGTCTGGCAGTCAGTTATGTCATTAAATGCTGCCTAAATGTTAGAGATCATCACACTGATTTGCCAGTGGGACAGGGTAACAGGCAGCAGATATGGGAAAATTATCTGGACATGCTGAACAAATCTGTACAGTTGAGGGGTATGATTCTGCATACAGCTTACTACTACTCCCAGGATTCGAACCATGTCTGTGTCTGCTAAAAATAAAACAGTGTATGTCACAGTTGAGTGTGCCATTTAGATATTGCTGTGTATTGCGTCACTGATTTCTGTCTATAAGTCTCCCGTGGTTTTACAATCTGACCTTGTAATTACAACGCTCTTATACAGGGATTCCTAGACAGTTTTATTATGTAGCACAGTGTGGATGACAGTGATGAGTAATACATTATTATTCAGAGAAACTGCAACACTAACAATGCCATACAATACCAGACTAAACAGTACCAGTCTAGGATTTCAATCTTTTATTTCCAGGCGCAGTTTTCTTATTTGACAGACCTGTGGAAGGAATGTTTGCTAACACTACCTGAATGTTGCCACACATATTACCAGATTCTCTGTTAGTATTATGCACATACGTCTCACTCTGTTACTGCACACACTCTGGTTATAGCTTCACAACATGAGGGTAGAGATGGGACATACTTTGCATATTACTCTCATAACATTTTGGAGAGTTGTTAGAGTGACAAGTTTGTTCTTATAGATATATTGCTGATAGTTCTGATGTCTGACAATCAGTTGTATGTCATTATTTGCTGCCTAAACTTCTGGGATCATCCCACTGATTTGCCAGGGGGACAGGGTGACAGGCAGGAAATGTAAACCAATTATCTGAACTTTCTGACAAAATCTGTACAGTTGAGGGGTATGATTCTGCATACAGCTTACTACCACTCCCAGGATTCGAACCATGGCTGTGTGTGCTAAAAAATTCAACAGTTTATGATTTGGTTGAGTGTGCTATTTGGACTATATTGTGCATCTTTTCACTGTTTTCTAAGTCTCTCTCAGTTGTACAATATGACCTTGTGGTTCCAACGGTCGTATACAGACATCCCTACACATTTCATTTATGTAGTGCAGTGTGGGTAACAGTGCTTAATACAAAGGTACTATTAAGAGAATGCAACACTACATTACCATATGATACCAGAGTAAACACAGGAAGTCCAGGAATTAGACATTTATTGCCAAGCTGTTACCCTTTTATTTACATATAACCTATATGAGACTCTTCATGCCATAATGTCTGGTTTATTCATTACATCCCATATACAATACAGGATTTATACTGGCAATTAACTTTCTACTACTTTTAGATTTATTTCTTATGACAGTACATGCAAGATTATTACTAACCTGCCTCACAAAGCAGCCTCTACAGCCTAAATGCATGGGCTTCCTGATTCACAGCCCGCTCCGCTGCCGCTGTCAAAGACGTAAGAGGAATATTTAGCCATGTCTATCCGTAATATACATGAGCTGGCAATTATTAAACAGGTAATAGAATGAGTGCTTACACACTGCTGGGACATCACCCTGCCTAGCTTCTCGGATCCACTGATCCAAGAGCTCCCTCTTCCTTCGTTTCAAGTCGGCGTAATGATGCCTGACCTGCTCACCAGTTTGAGGGATACCAGTGGCACTGGTGAGGTTACAGGTGAGATGGTTCCAGGCTTCTGCTTTATATTGGGAACCCTAGTACTGGCCGTGCAGCAGTCTCTCTTCATGGTCTTTTACCAGGAGTCCTGCCATGTCCTTGGACTCCTGGATGCCTCAGCACTGCGCTCGGAAGTGCAGTCCTTCTCCAACACCAGCCATAGTGCCTACAGGAGGAAGCTGCAACCAGTTATGAGATGTATTCCCGCCTTTGGGGTTTAAATAGGGCCGATTTCCTGCACTTTGCCGTGATTGGATGGTTTTGAAAATGCTAAGCTATAGGCAAACCTGCTTACCTAAGGTTGGCATTGCTTAAAGGGGTATAACAATGGGCAAATCGATTTAGCTGGGCTATGCATTGCTTGCACATAGTAAGCAGAGATGTGCAATTCTTAGCATTGCTTATTTTTAAATTTGCACACTATTTGCTGTTTGGCATTGATTTATCATTCATTACATGTTATATATTTGTTTAGTGTCTGTGATTGATGTGTACGTACACTGTATGGTGTACTTGTGTTTATTGGGGGATTTCACCACTTTATTACAATGACACCTCACATCTGGACTTAATGCAGTACTTCAGTTCACCTATATATGTTATGCAGTAGGTTATACAACATAAAACTGTTTATAGATTCCTTTCACTTGTAAATTGTGATTTTGCTATTGTGAGGATCTGTTTGGGTATACCTCAGTTTTGGGTGCAGTTGTGATGGCTTACTGGTTAACTGCTGTGACTATAGTGTACAGGGTGCTGGGTTCAAGGCCTATTTATTTTGTTGCTGGGAAGAACAGGGGCTGTTGGATACAGAGTAATTAAAGCACTTTTAAGCAGTTGTAAGTGGGTTTTCATGACGGTAAGCAATGCTAACTTCTGGTTAAATATTCTTACAGTCAATTAGCCTATAAATTGCTTATTCTGTGTAGGCATTGCTTACCCCAATGCAAACAGGTTTAAACCCGCTTACTGCTGCTTAAAAGTGCTTACTCCCACTTACCCCTGCACTAATTTAGAAAGAACTGAAACATGGGTCTTGCACACTTGCACACTTTATACATATTTTACACTATTTGCTGTATGGCATGGATTTATCATTCATTGCACATTATAACTTTGTTTAGTATTGCTGATTCATGTGTATGTATACTGTATGGGGCAGTTGTGTTTATCTGTGAATTTTACCACATTATTACAATGACACCTCACATCTGCACTTAATCCAGTACTCCATTTCACAAATGCATGTTATTTAGTAGGTTATACAGCAAAAAAAAAATATTCATAAATTGCTTTCACATGGAAAATAGAATTTATTACAGTGAGGATTGAATCAGGAATTACTGCTCGCAAAGCAAATGCTCTGACTACTACACTATTGCAGTACTGCTTCAACTGAATGTATTTTGCTATTTATCTTCTTGTGCTAGTTAAGCTACAGTATACATAGCTAAGCAATGGGCAAACCCACGCATCTACAGTTAAATTTAATCTGTTTGATAAAAAAAAATTCCAGTGTTATTTTGTCTAGGAAGGGACAGATTACACTTATTGCTGTGGATTTCTGCATGCATCTGCACATTTGGCAGACATCCTAGCAACCCCCCCTATACCTTTAAACCTCTTCATGCAAAATATCTGGACATAGCTTGACAAAATGAGGTACAATTAGGGACATATTTTAAATATTGCTCTTATAAACTTAAGTAAGTTGCTAGAGTAAAAGGATTCGTTTTAATATAACTTTTCTGAATTATTTGGTGTCTGAAACTCAAATGTATGACATTATTTAATGACTTCAATCCTAAGATCATCCCAGTGATTTGCCAGGACAAATGGGGTACAGGCCAAATGTATGACCAAAAAATCTGGACATTCTGTGAAGATCTGTACAGTTGGGAGGTATGCAACCCCCTATGGGCGTTCTCACTCATTGTAAATGCTGAACAGCAATTCCTGATTGCATGGAGCATGTGTATTGTGAGAGCCCTGCTTTCAAACATACCCCCTGCACTCATCAATGCTCCATGTCCATTTAGGAGCAGTGGCAGCACCACCGTGCTGCTCTTAAACGATCATTTCCCTGCAGGAATAAGCTATTCCTGCATGGAACCTTACTGAATCCCGGGGTATATGTTTAACAGGAATTTATATATCACCAATAACACTGTTACTGATGAAAACATCCTGTATTGGATATCCTAACAAATTAAACATGAAAATATAATACTTGGAGACTTAAATATAGACTGGCAACTTGTAAATTCCACTAACCCCACTGAATCCGTAAGCTTGTACAACTTCAAACAATTAATAATCATACCCACTAGAATCAATAAAACTACTGGGAGACACTCACAATTAGACTGGATCCTTACAAACAAACCAGACAAATTGACAAAAGTAGGTTGCCTCTCAGATGGCATAATTGACCACATACCAACATACCAACATATGCCATTAGATCTCACCATAATTTAGAATACCTCTCAACCTCTTAGAGCAAGAAATCTGGACAAAGCCATAAATAATG
The DNA here is from genome assembly GCF_019279795.1 of Protopterus annectens. Taxonomy (NCBI): domain Eukaryota; kingdom Metazoa; phylum Chordata; order Ceratodontiformes; family Protopteridae; genus Protopterus; species Protopterus annectens. The sequence goes on from NC_056734.1 coordinate 45,205,948, forward strand.
GGGGACAAAGGCCCAAAAATAGGGACACTTTTTAAATATTGTTCTTACAAATATAGAAAGTAAGTCGAATAACAGGTTTTGCACTAGCAAGAATTTTCTATAGGGTATGAAGTCTGAAATTCAAACATCTGCCATTATTTTCTGACTTCAGCCCTCATTGATTTGCCAGAAAACTACAGTTTAATGAGAAACAGACCAAACATTTGAGGCAAAAATCTGGACATTCTGTGAAAATCTTTACAGTTTAGAGGTATGTAACCTAGATAAACATAATATCTATAATCAAATACAAAAATACAACCAATTTCAGCAAAGATATTTTCAATGAAACATTAAAACAATATAACTGGAATGTACAATGTCACTAGATATGGCTGTAGAACACTTTAATAACATGTCCTTACAGACCTTAAATTGTCTAGCACCAGTATGTAATAAAAGAGTAAAGTCCAACCCTGCACCATGGCTAACACAAGAAACAAAAAAAAAACTCATGATACATAGGGATAAAGCATAGAAAAATTGGTATAAAAAATAGAACTCAAAATGCCTTCCAGCAATTTAGATGTCTTTGAAACCTTGCAAAGCTTCATACCAAACAGGACAAACAAACATACTATACCAACCTACAAGACAAATATCAAAACAACCCAAAACTTTTTTTGTCATCACTAAATAAACTACTCCACCCTGGCAACCAACACTCCTTCTCCAAAAACAGACAATACAACAGACTATTCTCACAAAGTTTAATTCCTACTTTATACAATTATAAATACTTCTGCCCCTGCCACCCCAGTCCAACCAAAAACATCGACAGCTCTTCAACTTTAGTCCAGCACCCACCTCACTCATAATGAAGTTGCTCCTTAAACTAAAATCTACCTCTGTAGCTGTAGACCAGCTACCATCAGACTACTTAAAAATGACTGCAGAAGTCATAGCCTTCCCTGTGTCCATACTAATTAATAGGTCCATAGCAAAAAGATTCGCCCCATCACTGTTGGGAAAACCCTACATTGTACCACTGCACAAAGGTGGCACATCTACAGAATTTAATAACTACAGACTTATAGGGATTCTCTCCCTCCCCAGAATATTACAAAAATGCATCTATACGCAGCTTATGCAATACCTAACCTCTAATAAACTGCTCTCAGAAATACAACATGGCTTTAGGCCCCAGCACAGCACCACTACTGCTCTTCTACATTTTGCCAATATAATAAACCAACATAGAAACAATGGTCTGCTTATGTCCACTATGTTCTTAGACTTATCAATGGCATTTGATACTGTCTCACACCAGCAACTGCTCATTTGACTCTCCTGAATAGGACTTTCACAAAACTCCTTGTCACGGTTACTTAGTTACCTATCTGGAATGCAACAAGCCTTTAAATGGCAGCAAAGCTACTCATCCTTTCAACCAATTACTTCAGGTGTCCCTCAGGGTTCTATCCTGGGTCCTCTCCTACTTAATATATTTATTAATGACCTCCACGCCTCCACTCACTGTGCTAGTTTAGGTCAGTATACAGATGTCTCAGCATTAGTATGTATGGGCTCAACAATAAATAAGCTCCAAGACATTACCAAAAAATCTTTCTCCTTTGTAAAAACCTGACTCAAAGAATCAAACCTCCTACTCAACCCAAAGAAAACTAAGTTAATGCTTTTTACCTCAAAAAGATGCTAAAATCCAAAGTGATCTTTTACCATAAAGTCAGCAAATAATACAGTAATTCAAAATACAACTCACAGTAAACTTCTGGGCATTATAATAGATGACAATCTCAAATATCACCAGCACATACTGCGCACCATTAAAGCTACACACCAGAAACTAGACTTCCTTTATAAGATCAATAGATCAAGAAAAACTCTAGCAACCACATCCTTACTGCCAACTCTCTTATACACCACTCCTATCCTAACAAACTTAAACAGTACTCAAAAAAAGAAACTTGCCTCCTACTACAATAAAATAGCTAAATTTGCCACCAATCTTCCTCATAGGACTCACCACTGCCATAGCTTAAAGCAATTAGACTGACTTGAACTGCAGAACTACCTAATATATCCACAACTAAATACAACACACAAACATATTTATGATCCAGAAAAATGCCTTACACTACAAAACTTATTACTGCCTTACTGTTCAGCAAGGGATCTCCACTCTTGCTACTCACAAATAAGTCAAATAATGTTGCAGGAGACTTGATCTACTCCCAGTATATTGCTAAACTCTGGAATAGTATCGCCACACAAACATAACTGTCCGACAAACTCAGTAGTTTTAAACCACTGCTTAAACAACACCTTAACCACTCCTGGTCCTGCACATCCTCATCACCAGGTTAAAACTTTGTGCTCACCGCACAATACTCTGCAAATACACTCCTGAAACAGAATGTTCTAAATCTCTCTGAAATGACAAAACACTTTTTGTACATAACTGCTGCCTGTACAATCCATTAAGTTGCACATGGGCTTTCTCTTTAGTAACTTCTACCTCTGTAAAATCTTAGAATGTATAAATGTAACTACTGCATGTATAAAACTGTAAGTAGAAATATAACTAGTTTGTGTTTAACTGGAACTAAGTATAATGCAATGTAAACAAATGGAGCTTTTCTCCCCAGGCCTCTGCTGAAAATGGACATTACCCAGTTAGACCTTCTCAGTAAATAAAGGCAAGCATGGTGGCACAGCAGATAGCGTTGTCACCTCACAACAAGAGGTTCCCAGTATGATTCTCTTTCGGGAGTGCCTTCTGTGCAGAGTCTGCATGTCCTCTCTGTGTATGCATGGATTTTTTCTGGGTGCACCAGTTTCCTCCCACATTTCAAAGACATGCAGTCGATGGACTGAACACTCTAATGTGGCCATAGGTGTAAGTGTGTGTGCAAGTGTGTGGTGTGGAAGAACTGCCGTGGTAGAGCTAGCTTCCCCCCATGGTGTAAGCCTTGGCTCTAGATGATCGTCACTGCTGAAGTGACACCCTGACCCCATGTATTAAAATGGGGTTGTGGATGGATGGAAAGATAAATAAACATACAATCTATTTCTCTCTCTCTCTCTCTCTCTCTCTCTCTCTGCACTCTCTGTCTAACCAGAAATTATATGCAGCAGTACTTACAAACGTGTTTCATTATTTATCCATACATTACAAAATTAAGCATATCTTTAAGTGTTTTATCTTCAGTATCAAGACTTCCCAAATTATTTCACTTTAGTCAATGTATTACAGTATAAGCCCAAATTACTACAATCCTTACCTCATCAAAATGTGCTTTTAACAAATCATTGATAGCTCCACCTGCATAAATAACACATCACATTAATACCAAGCTTGGGCAGTACTACAACCACAGTTTTTTATACATGATTTCAACAACCTAAGAAAATAGCACCATCTTTAACAACTCAAAAACTAATGCTTTGTTCTTAAAATCTGCCAAATAATGCTAGCATGTAAAAGTTCCAGCAATATATTAACAAAACATCTGCTATTTCTGGACCCATAACAATACCCTGTTGGATGTGCTTATAACAAATCAGCCTGCTAAAGTCAACTCCATTTTAGTCTACCCTACTAACATCAGTGACTACAGTACCATAATCTTTATATACCATTTAAAAAGGCACAAACCACACCGGGGTCTGTACCCTATTTATAATCAAGTACCTGACAAAATACAGAAAGTGAATAAATAGGAGAACTGTCCATAGTGCCATATCTCAGCCGTCAAACATACTTTCTGTTGACTTTATAAGTATAAAACGGCTAATTTATTACATTATACATATGTACTGTAAGCTATTCCTTTCTTACTGCAATCATTTTCAGTATCCAAAATCAATTTAATTCATATGCCTTACATCTGTAAAAGACTACTGCGTGGATTCAGTAAACCCTATACTGTCCGCTAAGACCATTTGCACAGTGCAGCATGACACACACACAGTAGTGCACTGGTTTGTATTCAGTATGTAGCTCTACAATGTGTTTAGAGCAGCACAACCACGGTAAACACCATGGCATGCTAATTACAGCATAAGCAGCTGAATTGTATGATAATCAACCAATCCAAGATGGAGGAGCTATTCAACAAGCTATAAATCAGCCATGTAGACTCAGTGCTGGTTTTCCCTGTGAAAAACCTGTTGGAATACAGCCACAGAAATTAGGGGCTGCTGCTGTTTAATTCACATGTACATGTAACAATTTTTAGCCCTTTATATGTCCAATAATGATACTTTTAACAAGAACTTGGATGACATATCCACACTAAGGCCTTGTGTAATCAGCTAAAATGTGTTGTTAACTGTATCAATCTACAACTATTCGCCCTCCCAAAAATAATTATGTTAAACAGAACTTAAGTATTGCTCTCAATATTTTACTATACAAGAAATATTTAACAATTGATAGGTAAGCCTACCTGGAAGCTCCTCCTGGGACATACTTGTTTTCCTTAAAACAGCAGCAGCAACTTGAATTACATGCTGTTGTGCACTGCCTTCTGAGCTCTCTGGATCCCTGACAGTGGACAGAAACTCTTTATTTGGTGTCAGTGGTGGCATACCCAGCCATTTACAGGCCACTGCAACTGCTCTCCTCCAGGCTAATGAAATCATGTCAGTGGCCCTATGTCACCCCTTTTCATATGTCCTGCCCTGGCCCCCTACTGTGTTTACATCAGCTATTTTCTGCTGCCAAATTTGCATTCTGCCAGACATATCCCCACATCCCTTCTCAAGCAGAAGGCACCATGTCACCTAAAATTTTTGACAATCACTTCATTCTCAGGGTCACTGAATGAGGGGTTGTGGGGATTGGGAAGCATGGGTGCATTAGTCCCAGGTGACATAAAACACAAAAGAAGAATAATACACATAAGTATCACATAAATAAAAGTCTTGCTTGGATATAACACATAAAAGGAAGTTGCTGGTAAAGAAACGGGCAGCTATGGACCTTCCCTACACCCATCCTGCACATCCCGAACTTGTTTACCTACTGTCTGTCCTTCTTTGTGCCCCCTTTTTCACCACTTGCCTATCTCCCCATTTTCTTTTCTTTCAAAGAAATTAGCGTGGGGGTTAGCAGGAGTAAGCACTTTTAAGCAGTAGTAAGCAGGTTTAAGCGAGTGTGCGCATGAGTGCGCTTAGCTAAGCGTCGCGCAAACCCGCTTACAACTGCTTAAAAGTGCCTTAGTCACTCTATGGCAGGGCCCTTGTTCTGCTGAGCAGCAAAAGAAAAAACCTCTGCCAGTCTCAAACCCCAGACCATTGACACAATAGACTGCATGAATTACCACTAAGCCACAGCCGATATACAAATAGCTTGGTTCGGAAATAAATATATCATGCATTACAATGAGGGAATGGAAATGGAAATTAGGAATGGTATAACACAAATCCTGTTCTGTGGGTCTTTACTAGCAGTTGTTGTGGAATTGCATGACATAACTGTGAAAGGAGAACCAGCCATCCTAGCAGGGAATAATGTTACAGTAGCACCATACAAACACTACACAGTATCAGACCAGGATAAATACTGGCAAAGTTGAATAAGGCAGAGGCCAGACTCCCCAACTGTGACTGCTTTACAGGGATGTCCCTGATTTGTAAACCAGTGTTAGCTGTGCCCCACTGAATCACTCTGAAAAGTGCTAACTGTAGGCAGACAAGTGTGGAATCACACATAGTGAATAATGTCAATAGGTGAGAGTAGACACTGCTTGCACGTCAGAAAAGGTATACTTATACATATGCTCTGATTCCCAAGAAAGTCTCAACTGCAATATGTCAGTAATATATTGCAGGTGTATCTCACTTATATGTACCTTTCACTGAGGCCATTCAAATATATACCTGAGAGTATCTGAGGCCTGGCAGAGGCAGAAACACACAGGCATATCAGCATTACTATTGTTACACACTCTGCAAATAGCTTTGTAAGGAGTTCCACAAGCATACCCTTATGTAGGAGTACAACACAGAAATATCACAGGATGTAGCCATGTATTGCTAGCAAACAACTGTGACAATGCCAATGTTGCCACTGCTGAAAAGACTGGTGTGGTGCACAGACAAAGTATAATAGGCTAACCTCTAGCTACCATCTGGATATGTCCACAGGTGTGAGCTACACAGACAGACTACTTGCCTTGATAGACTAACAGGTACACAGCAACCATGTATGTTCAGTAAGATAAACCTCACATGATGATAAAAAATGCTCTTTGCAGTTCTGCACCCGTACCCAAAGGTACAACACACCTGTGTATTCAGGCAAAAACCAGCATGTAGGTAGGCATACTCAGTACTGAACTATGTCCAGTTGTGTTGAGCAGCCTGTGCTAATGTCAACACAAACAAACCACAAACTGTTCAGCAGTAATGTAATAATTACAGTATAGCAGTTCACAAACACTGCATGTGCCACATGAATACAGTGCAATAACCACATTTGTATGGCAGTTAATTGTGTAAGTCAGAAATAAAGTACATACTCCCATGTATCCTGTGTTAGCATTTGGAGGGGTGAGTACATGTCTACACTGAGAAGTGTGTACTGGAAGCAGCAACATTCAGGTTTGAGTACAACATGCATATAACTGGCTACAACCCTAGCTTCAGATAAGAGACATATACCAACTGTCTGACTTACACAACGGTGTCCAGAGCAAACAAGCATGGGCCCCACCTTGGAAAGCTGAAAGGGCTATGCCTACCTAACCTAGCATTTTATAGCAGTGGGCTGCAATCACAGTGAATAATGCAATCACCACACAGCAGGCTGCATGCAATTACTGAATGGTGGGCAGCAATTGGTGCAGAGGCTGTCACATGCACAAGTGCAGATACCTAGAAAAGCAGGCTGTACCTGCAGTCCACACATGCAATTCTATCATTGCAGGTGCTGGGAGATAGAGAGTGAGAGAGAGAGAGACAGAGACACAACAGAGAGAGAAACTGAGACATAAACCAAAATAGGGGGGGGAACCCAAAACAAACAACCAAATAAATAAATAAAAACCTACAAAGCCATAACACACGGAGCAGGGAAATACAAAGGTAAGATATGTAACTCACATGTATGTGTTGGCATGTAGTAGATGTTCCTGAAGAGTACTCTACATACTGCAAATCATCCATGTGTGGCAGCAGTACGTATCTATCTGTATCTGCACATGTGCATAGGGCAAGGGACATACTGCAACTGTTAGTGAAGGGTGGACAGATATATGTCATTGAAGGTTGATATGTGCATATATCAATGTAGGTCATAGTGTGTGGCCTAGAAAACAGCATGCAGTGCTGATATATGTCATGTGGTGGTTAAATGCTGTGGGACTGATTTGTCAGATCTGCTGTGTTACAGCCAGTGAGGCCTGCTAATGCTACATGGGCTGAGGACACCCACATGCATTCTGCACAACACTGTGCAATATAATCACATAACTGTACATCCCACAACTGTCGCATAAGTGATATCCCCACCATGAAAGGTGGACTGTACATGTGCCTATATGTGCATCCATGTGTACAGCAATGGATGTGTACATGTATGTGTATAGATATGCATATATATAATATATATATATATATATATATATATATATATATATATATATATATACATATAGAGAGAGAGAGACAGAGAGACACAGGGTCATATGTACTGCAACAGGTGTGTGTGACCAAGGCATGGACTGTAGACAAGTGTTGATACTGCAGTGCCATTCCTCCTTTCCAAAACACTGTACCCATTAACTACCACATAGGTAGAGATCTACCTAACAGTGAAAGTGTGATAAAGGAATATGGGACACAGGTGGACAGTAGCCTCCGCTTTGATGAAGACAGTGCCACACTACACCTGTAATCAGTCTGTGTGGTATGTGTCATGACAACAGGTGTGTCATCTATAGAAATATAGGGCAGTGTTCCCCTCTACTCATCACAATGCCCTGTGTGGTATGTACCTCTCATGACTACTACACCAGGTGAAAAGGCCACAGACATACCTCCCAAAGGGTAATACTGGCCGCAAACAGATGCCCTGTGCAGACTGACTCACAAAACCACATCTACACTGTATTGTATACTGGCCACACAGAGGTGACCTCTACCAGACATACAGAGGTATGTCACACCCATAGCTGGGTGACAACCACCATGGCAACATATCCCAATCCCTCCGGGATACACGCTCTAGGGCCCTAAACCTTGTCAGCTCACTAAACAGCACATGCTGGAGGGGTAGGTTCCCACCTCAGAGATGTTATACACCGGAAGAGACCACCTAGCAATAGCAAACAAGGTTCCTCATTAGCAGTTGTCATAAATACCCCTGATAATTGTGTGGGAGATTGGTAATACACCCCAGGAAACAGCCCTGTAGTTCTGGTTGGCAGGGGCAAGTGAAATCAAAGTACATGTGTGTCAAAGGCCAGGGTAGCATATGGCTAGGCTGCCGTAGGCCCCAGGCCCCAGGGCCAACAGCATATTACCTACCTATGACACTATGCACTCGCACATGTACTCAATGCAATGCCTGCTATGTGAGGTTGAATAAGTGTAACGCTGAATGTGTGCAAGGTCTGTAAAGGTGTGATAGCTTAGTGTGAAGTTGTATCTGACATGGTAGTGTCTATCATAGCTGTGAGGACAGCAAATTTTGTGTAATGTACTGTTAGGAAGACATAGTAGTACGGCATATGATGTGACATAGTTCCTTGTTGACGAATGTGGTGTCTGATTGTAGGCTAAAGCAATACATGTATGCTTATGAGTGGTACTGCTGGTGAATCCAACTCCCATATGAATGGTAGTACTACCTGAAGCTGTAGGCCTAAACAGCACAGTATGGTGTGTGTTCACATTGCTTGGAAACACTGTCATGTGTGTTTCCTGTAGTCTGCACAGAGGACAAAACTCAGGCATAATGGTGTGTATGTAGTGGCACACAGTACTGTATGGTACACAGGTAATGCTCATCTGTGTTGGCATACAGTGGTGCGTTGTATGTTTGTCTGATGTGTGTGTAATTATGCCTGTACAATGGCTGCAATCATATGTGTGTTACAGGGTATACGTGTGTGTCCAGCAACATATATACTCTGTTACAGCAGTATATCATCTATAGTAACAACTGTACACATCTGTTAGGCAGGGCTATGGCATAAATGACTAGGGTGGTTGACTGGTACTACTGTACCTGCACTTTACATCCATTGCAATGGATGACATCTCTGTTCGTGCATTGGTGTGATATACACCCATGTCTTGAGGTTGTGCAATGTGTCACAAACAGTGTGTTGGGTTGTATAGTGGTGTAATATATAGAGTGTGCCAGGCACTGTTAGTTAGTTGTGGCCTGAGAACCAATAAGTGGTATTGAACGTGTGTAACCTCTGACAGACAATAGGATGGTATATATATCAGTAAAGTGATATCTGTGGTTAAAGGTGTAAAGTGTGCCACAGGACTCGCTCACACATATTGTTCATATCTTTTTCAGCCAGATGGCCCACCAACACAACCCATCATACACAGCGGATGAGGAAGAGGTGATACTGCAAAGCCTATTGCAGCTGTGCACGATGCTGTTCTCCAGAAGCAGCCAGCACCAGCAAGAACGGACTGCACTGTGGAAGGAACTTGTTCGTCGGGTAAATGACATAGGCATGCATAACCGGACATATGAGCAGGTACGCCATCACTGCAGTGATTTAATTAGACATGTCCGGCGGCATGCGTCTGATATCCAAAGATAACAGCTTGCCACAGGTGGTGGGGTGGCCATTCACCCCCCCCTCACCATAGTGGAGGAGCTGCTCCTAAGCATGGTGGCTCCTGGATAACAGCAACATCAACCTCTGACATGTGTTGTCATGGAGGCCGGAGCCACCCAGCACATCCACCTGGAGCAAGCAGGTAACATGCCCTATCTGTAGATGACAGTTAACTGTATTGTTAGATTATGTCTGCGTGAGATGTGCACTGTGTATTTAGCAGTTCTGCTGCCTAGTGTTGTGCAATACTGATATTTTGAATAATATCTCTACACCTGTGACTGTTGACTGTTGTTATACTGCAGTTTAGCATACCCACTGTAGCAATGCCACAGTTGTGACCACTGACAAACTCTCTCATATTCTCGTAGGTCCCTCTGGTGTGACAGCAGGGCAGCCGATCCATGCTAGTGGTTGTGTTATAACTGCAATGTTGGTAATGAAATATGCATGTCATAGGTGAGGTGTAGGCCATGTACACATAACACACCTATGAATAATGCATGCCGTGCATGTTTGCTGTAAGACGTTGCACAGCTCAGTAATGTCAGTAGCTGCCTCAATGACATGCAATACACAGAGCATAAGACACAGTTGTGGCAACCCCGTACTGCACATTGGATAGGCATAGTTGCAACACCTGTACACTACATAACACGTTTGTCATACGCAGTACACAAAGACATGCTACATATGGCGTAACCACACACCCGCTGTAAGGTCACACTTCAGTATCCCACATGTCATCCACACACACATGATGTACCTCAGGGGTAGAGGCCTATTATGGGGCTGTGCAACACTCTTCAATACATAACACAGTCATGTTAGGCAATGCTCCCTATTGGGCACCTCATACACCCATGTACAAAGTGGCTGTGTAATAGTGAACATAGCCACGGCACTGCAGTTCAGGTACAGCATGCTAGGCGGTGGTCTGTCACACAGTAATAGCCGTGAGTGACCACAAGATGCATGATGATGATGATGATGGCACATGGTACTACACCCCATCTAGTCACAGTGACCACAGTACTACACATAGCGGTCTTTGCTTTGCACCTCATTGTTGTGTGTGTGCAAACATATGCACCTATACACAATATGCATAGCATGTTGTGTGTGTGCTTACATATGCCAGTATACACAATATGCACAGCTGTCGCCATCTGTACAAAGAGTCACATATATGTCCTGGAATGCTATTGGGTGTATAGGTCACATGACACACATTGGGTATGTGTGGTGTTTAATGTTGCAGTCGTGTAGCATGCCATGTTATGGCTGGCACCGACATATCTGCAATATGTCCCACACTCACCATAACCACTGTACAATGGCCATGTTGAGCATTGGGATTCCTTCACGTCTACATGCACCACTCATCCCATGTCTGTACATTGCATGCATTTGCTACACCTGTGCCCAATATTATTTGCTATGGACACAGACACTGTAATCAGACATGGCAATCTATGTGTCACACAGATAACACATGCAGCCATGGTATGTATACCATTGAGTGATGGTGCACAGGACATTGCAGAGCAGATACTACTTGCACAGCAATGTTGTGTCCATGTACACATTGTGTTCCAGGGTGTAGACAATCACTGAACAGCTACACACATGCATCAAAGCCATGTATTATGTCATTAAATAGGGCCGTCTACACTTGCACTGCATGGTCTTGAGCAACACATATTCTGCATGCTGAAACGTGTGAGGTGACTGTTTGCCTTGTGATACTGTCACCCACCTTCACCCTCTATTGTGTATATGTTGGATTGCTGGTGTGTGTTTGTGCATGTGCTGTGGTGAGCAGTGTATTTGTGTGCATGTGTGCATGTCTTCATGTGTGCTAACATCATGTACAGATTGTGAAGTGTGTTTCCTGTCTTCCTTCCACAGGTGCTGAGTTAGGGGTGTCTGATTGCAGCAGGGAACCTGATGTCACTGCCACTAATAGTGGAGATGATGAGACATGTATTGTGGCACAGAAAGGTCTGACAGGGTCTGTCGTTGGCCCACCAATCGACAGTACACAGCGTTCAACCCCATCTATGCGCACACTCATACTGCCAATACATCCCTCATCACCAGTGGTCTTAGCTGAGGGACAGCATACTGTTGGCATTGACCAGGAGAGTGTGGTACCCATGGCACGTGCATCCCCTCACAGCAGCCATAGCCGGATTACTGGAATGGTACCACATAGGCGGATGTCCAGGGCTTCTCGGGGGAGCACCACTGGTCGTATTGCCCCTGGCAGACGTGCCCCCAGAGGTATTACAACCTCCAGTATGTTCCGGGCTGTAATGCAGGCACAGGCACGTATGGAACGGTACACCCAACAGGGACTAAGGGCGCAGAGGGCCCATTACACTGCTATCAATGACAGCATCCATGACCTTGCCGATGCCATCCGGAATTACACTGATGTCATTGATAGCCGTTGGAGGGAGACATTAGATGTCCTACACAATGTGTTAGCCATGAGCCAGGACCGTGCGGGATGGATGAGAAGCCGACGCGGACGCATGCCAGCAACAGCATCAGCTGGCAGTCATCGCGGATGGACCACGGATCACAGCCGCTCCCGTAGTGGCAGTACCAGCCCCAGCAATGCTGGGGCTGGCCTGTCCATTGACCGTCCTACTAGACCCCATGCACGTGGCACTGGCCAGCCCCAGCAGGGACATGGGTCCAGTTATCATACCTCTGCCTCTGATGATAGCACCTAGTCAGGGTTGGTACCCGATACTGCCCATAGCAACCCTGCCAGGCACAGGTACCGTGTCCATGGCCAGAGACAGTGATCTGTACGGCCTAGCTGGTACAGTCTGTGGCTGTCCCACAACCGCCCATATATGGCAGCCACATGGTGGAGTTGTGTGCATGCAGACACACACACATTAACCAAACAACTAGGGCTCATACATACACTCACACATTACATCAACATTGGCCCATGCTGTACTCACACACACACAGACATGTCGATTGGATGGGTCAATGTCGGGCTCTGGCAAACCAACAACACACCCTGTGCATACGATGACACCTGTGCCACCTTCTGTCATCTGTAACATTGATGCAGGAACAGGCTAACATGGTTCTGATGCAAAGGGTGACATTATAGCAGTGTAGCAATAGTAGCAAGTTGCCAACAGGAAAGTGTAATGATATCCTTGTAGGTATATCTGAGCAGGCATTATGCATCACAGCTCTGATAGTCATTGTAGCATTGTTTACACTAGTGTTAGGTCTGAGTATGTATTGTCCACCCATGTGCCACTTGGCTGAAGTGTACAGTGTTGCCAGCATGTGTTAGTGAGTGGACAGTACGTGTGTGATGTGTGCATTACAAATTAGCAGGTGTACATCTGTGAACATGGTGTGTGCGCACTGTCTACATGTACGTGCATAGTGGACATGTGGGATGTGTGACATACCCTGTTGTACACATTAACATCTCATGGTATCTTTCTATGGCCAGTATGCATTCTACTACAGATATGTACTAACATGGGTACACATGTGTGTATGACATGGGTTGACACTATGCTCTGGGTGATACTGTTGATATCTGTCAATGATCTGCAGTCTGGTAGTATACACCACCTCAACAGCATGACTATAACCAGTCATTAGATGATGTCCTGACAAATGACACACAGTTGTACGGAACTCAGTAACAGTTGGATCCTTCCAGTACTATACTATAACAGTCACCTGTGGTATTGACTGCCACATGTTCCTGGGACCACACCTTTGTGGCATATAGCCCTCTTAGGTACATGCACACAAACTAGGGATATGTCCATCCACATCTGGAAATGCATGTATTGGCATACACTGCATTCCCTGAATGGGACACATATCCTACACAAGGGTATCATACAGACAGATACCTGTTGTCCAATACATGCTGTATAGTAGTAAGCCGACTATGGCATAGTCATCCACATTTACTAGACATACTATCCCGACAGTACCACATAGGTGGTAGCCCTCAACATGTATGTTGGGTACCAATGTGTACAGACAGACACGTGTTATGTCATCTGTCCCTTGGTATCCACATATCCATAGGTATTGTGGGGTCCATCGATGTTTCACATAACACATTAGGGGCCTGCATGCATATCCACAGGGCTGTTGTACACCTATAATGACTGTCCATTATTGCCAGTCGTTGTTGTGTATGAACATGTCTGACATATACCCCAGGCAATTACCCTCACTCCCAGTACTCTAGAGTACATGTCATGGGTGTGTGTGGCACAGATGACCTTGGCCACGGATCACTACAGTGGCCGGGCTTGTCGCATACATACATATGTGACCTATGATCTGAGAAGCAGTGGCACAATCTGTCGAAGGAAACAAATGTATTCATGTAGTATGCAGGCTTCACACCTATGTACTGATTGAGGTCACATGTGCACATATTTATTTGCCACGCAGATACCCGATGTGTGCAATGCACATACTGTTTTAATCATATGTCATACCGTAGTAAAAGCAAAACCCACACTACATTGACCACCTGTGGCACACACACACACACACACACACACACACACACACACACACACACACACTCAGCATTTGCAGGATTCAAACCCCTACCTAACTATGTTATGATACTAGAGAGATACACATTAACACGGCACGCTATATGCTTTACTGGGTGGTTTCTGTTCTCCTGATTTATTTGTAGGATGCTGACATCATCAGACATTCCAAAGAGGGATGTACCTCTTTTATTGTGTTTTCCCAGTCTCCAAAAAGGCTACTCCTCTCAAAGGAAATCACAAACACCACCCTACACACTGTCAGTGTTTGCAGGATTCAAACCCCCACCTGACTATGTTAGGATATTTTATTTTTTATTTTTTATTTATTTTATTTTACATTTGTTGACCGGGCTAGTCCAACTGGATACATGTCCATTTTCATTGGAGGCCTGGGGAGAAAAGCTCCAGTTACACAGCATCATAAAAACATACAAAAACATAAAATAACATTTAGATTTAACATTTATAGATTAAACATTTTGAAACATCTAAAGCAAAAAGCTTGGCAATGGCATTAATATAGAATAATGCCTCTCCAGTTAACAAAAATTAGAATAAGACTGAGAAAAAAGTGGCTAGAAGAGTTTATTTATTTAACATTTGTTGACAGGAATGTCCGACTAGGTTCCACAGAGCTTGTTTTCAGCGGAGGCCCGGGGAGAAATGCTCCAGATGCATGTCTTTGGAATGTGGGAGGAAACCAAAGTACCTGAAGGAAACCCACGCGAACACATGCAAACTCCACACAGAAAGCACCCCAGCCCAGAATCGAACCGGAGAACCTCTTGCTGTGAGGCGACAACGTTAACCGCTGCACCACTGTGCCACGCAGTTAACGATTAGAAGTAGTACTCAGGAGAGAGAGTGCTATGAATAAGTAGGAGGGTTAGTTTAAGGAATGGTTAGACGTTGAGAATAATATTTTGTGGTTGACAGATAGTTAGAGAAAAAAATGGTTAGTCAGGGTTGGTGCAAGAGCATAACCAGTGATTGGAGAAGAAAAGTTTTAGGTTAGTTTTAAATAGTGAGAGAGAGAGGTGAGGGTAGTGAGGTAATTTGGTAATTGATTCCATATTTTACCAACTGAGTTCAAGAATAAAGAATCACCTGCTAAGTTATTAGAGAAGAAAGTGTGTATCAACATTTTGTTGGCAGAGCGAAGATTCTAAAAGTTATTATCTGGCCTTATAAGGGTAGAGAGAATTGGGGTGTTATCGGGTTGGTGTAGGGCTTTGTAGGCGATTATAAGTTGGTTAAATTGTAGTAGGTGCGGTAATTTAAGCCACCCTAGCTG
Organism: Protopterus annectens; assembly: GCF_019279795.1. Taxonomy (NCBI): domain Eukaryota; kingdom Metazoa; phylum Chordata; order Ceratodontiformes; family Protopteridae; genus Protopterus; species Protopterus annectens. The sequence goes on from NC_056734.1 coordinate 45,221,640, forward strand.
TTTTAGATTCAGACAGTGGTGGGTCCTGTAAGGAGAGTTGGTAGCAAATCTAGCAATATTATTATATGGTCTAGTAAGTTTGTTAAGATTATTTTTAGAAAGATTGGTATATATGGGGGAAGCATATAACAGGGTAGAGATTAAGTGGGTTCTAGCTATTGAAGCTGTGGCTACTGGTGTCAGGAAAGGTTTGATGTGATAAAGGGATCCAAGTTTTTTGTTAGTAGATTTAATTGTGGAATTTATGTGAGTGCCAAACTTTAGTTGATTGTCAATAGGATACTAGAGAGATACGCATTAACATGGCGTGCTATATGCTTTACTGGGTGGTTTCTGTTCTCCTGATATATTTGTAGGATGCTAACATCATCAGACATTTCAAAGAGGGATGTACCTCTTGTAATGTGTTTTCCCAGTCTCCAAAAAGGCTACTCCTCTCAAAGGAAATCACAAACATACACACACACCCCCACACACACTGTCAGCAGGATTCAACCCCCCACCTATGTTATGAGACTAGAGAGATATGCATTAACACAGTGTGCTATATGCTTTACTGGGTGGTTTCTGTTCTCCTTGAATATTTGTAGGATGTTGACATCATCAGACATTCCAAAGAGGGATGTACCTCTTTTAATGTGTTTCCCAGTCTCCAAAAAGGCCACTCCTCTCAATGGACATCACACACATACCCCCCCCCCACACACACACACACACACACAATCAGCGTTTGCAGGATTCAAACCCCGACCTATGTTATGACACTAGAAAGATACACATTAACATGGCACGCTAGATGCTTTATTGGGTGGTTTCTGTTCTCCTGGTATATTTGTAGGATGCCGACATCATCAGACTGGACATGGTAATGTGTGTACACTTTCTTTTATGCAATCCCAGGAATGATCCATGTGGGTCGGCAGGTATCAACAGCTTGAGCAGGACCCTGTGAGTCTCACCTTGTGTGATCTATCTGTGGACACATTGACATCCCTTCATATGTCAACACATATCCATGCACAGATTGTTGGTTTTGTGGATGCGACATGTGTCTGTGATGTTGATGAAGAGCTATTCAAAGTCTATGTGGGACATGTGTAGCTCTGTTCAGTGATGTATGTCCTGGGTGGCTGCCGTGCAAATGGTGTAGCATGTTTGGGAACCATGATCTGCACATGAACATACCACAGTTGGTAGGGTTGTGTGTTTGTCAGCTTCCAATAGCTCTGTTTATGACTTCAGCCATGATTCACTCATTGGCCTTGCAGATCAGACTTTATGGGCTTACTGGACTATACTTCCCATGGTGTGTTGTACACCCACACTTGTGGGGAGTGCCATATGTTGCTGTAACACATTCAACGGTTCCAGATCCTGTGGAATGGGTGAGGCTCAACAAACTGTTCAGGTGCAGGGTCTGTTTGTTCTGTAGTGCATGCATGACACATATTGGGAAACAATGTAATCCAATTTCTGCCATGCTTTTGGCTTTGGGGGGAGCTGTTCAGACATTCTACAAGTGATATCTCCTGGTATGATGTCAGGGACTATCGTCAGTGGGAGGTGGGTTTGTATATATGGGCCTGTCTGACAGGATGTCGGCATTGTCAGTAAGGTACAGTTGGCCCTGACTCAGGACATATATGAGTGTACATTACTATTCATGACATAGCTGAAGGACATGTCATGATTCTCAGTCTGGACTCCTTCTCAGCTACTCTTTACAAAACACCAACAAACCTGAGCACTAATCCCAGTTATACTCTTTTACACACTTAACACCCTACTGATCCTTTGTGATCAGGCTACAAAGTATGTCATCATAATATACTGGCATGTCCAGGGGTCAGTTTCATGTGTACTCTCCAGTCCAGCTAGTGAATATTGTGGTTATGACACAATGTCACATCTGCCTCATGTACAAAGACAATCCTCTCCTCCTCCCAACACACTCAGATATATGTGAGAGATGCAACAATATTGACATACAGGAGGCTGAGCTCTCGACCCATGACTGGCATAGTCTATCAGGTGGTGAAGGTGACCACACACACCACATATCAGTCTCACATACACCGACAGCGACAGCAATCAAACCACATTATCACACATACACATACTCAGAGGCTCTACATACACTCTGCCTAAGCAGCAGAGACCTCCAAAGCAGACACACAAACAACTGCTACCCCACTACAATACCCACATATCACATAGTTCACAATGTGCCACACAGTCACTGCCCTTTGGGCTAAACAACACACCTGATACACTTGTAATAGGTGACACTTAATGTCAGACACACTGACGTCCCACTCACCAGGCCAAACAAGGGAATAGTCACTTTGAGCTGTCTTTCAGGTGCCAAGATCCGCCACATAACACATGCACTCAGGTCACTCCAAAGCAAGTCCAGGACTGGCTCCATCATTGTCCATGCTGGTGCGTACAACCTCAGACGTTCCTCCCTGGACCACATGACATGATACATAGAGGAACTCTCTGATCATGTAGCCCAGGCCAGTATGACCCTGACCTTGTTTAGCATCTTACACTCACCAAGTATGATGTCTCAGTATACCAAACTGATCACGTTTAATAGTTGGCTAACATATTGGTGTTATTCAAAGGGGATATAGTGTCTGTCAGCCTGGGGTAACATGCTTGACATGCCACGTAGCTTCCCTATGGACAGCTTGCAACTGTCACCCTTGGACTTTTGAATACTGGCTAAGGCACTTGCTGCCATCATACTGCCTTATTTAAGCAGGGCTCAAAAGACAGACCCACCTCCATAGACATTACAGAGTACATGACACTGATGTATTACCCTCAAATTGCACCCACTCAGGAATCTCCTCAGTATGGAGAATAGCAATATCTGTGCACTAACAGACACATGGTTCAGGCTCCCACATGCACACCAGCACTACCAGGTTATATTTTGTACCATGCTTTCTGACCACATAACTCAGAATGGCCAACACAAATAGGGGGAGTATCCATATACTTCACAGATACACATACCTCCAGGTTGGTAGCACTGCACAAAGCATCACTGACCATACATATGCACCTAACATTGTGCATATCTGCCATTTGGTTTGTTGCCTGCTACAGACCACACTCATAAACTCAGCAACCACACTCGGCTTTCCTGGGAACACTGGGCAATATGAGGGTCTCCCCAAACACCATTATATTGGGTGACGTCAAATACCCACAAATTGACTGGGGATAGTACTCAGGCCCCAACACCCTCGCCCAACAGTTGCTACTATTTGTAAACTCATATGCTATGGCACACTCAGTCACCACACCCACAAGAGGGGACAGCATATTGGACATGATTATCACCAACATGGGGACTCTATGTTCCACACCTGCGATATACCCCTCATTGGTAAGGTCAGAACGTACTTTATCTCACTGGACATCCATATCCCATCCCCACACCCATCCTGGGTAATCTTGGTGAACTTCCCAAAAGCAAACGTCACACTTCTCCATACCACGGTGGTATCCTTGATAGACCCTGTGTCAGTGGTAAGTATGGCTCAGACTGCTGAATCCTTTACATACACATTCTGTGGACACCTAGTGGACTGCATGGATCATGCTATCCAAAATAACAACTGGACTCACTCCTCCAATGGCAGGGGACCTGTCTGGTAGACCCCAGCCATTAATACGCTATACAACAAAAGGAGGAAGCTACTACATGATAGAGCACAATCCCAAACAGGGAAGGCATCTGTGATCTGTACTAGCAGACAGCTACAATCACTCGTGTATTTATGTCAGGCCCGCTTCTAACGGACAATTGCACCAGACACATCGGACACTCACAAGGCCTTCTACAGTTAATTCAGGCACCTGGCTGGACACTCACTGATATACTGTGTGTTACTGCATACTGACTAAACATACCCTGAACCACAGACATTGCCAACATCCTGGCAAACAGGTTCAGTGCAGATGTCTCCCCCCCCATAAGGAGGTGCTGTCCATCCCAACAGAGTGTAACCTCCCTGACATCACGAATAAACAGGTGATGGCTACCCTCCCCACAGCAGACAACACAGCATCAATGGGACCAGACGGTGTCCCGGCCTGTGTCGTACACGGCCTTCATGACAGACGTAACCCTCACATTACGTCACTGTTCAATATCAGAGTTACTGCAGGATTTGTACCCATGGAATAGCGTACAGCGATAGTGGTCCCGCTCCACTGAATACTGCCACAACAGACCACAGACAATATCAGCCTATAAGGCTAACTAGCCTGTTCTGCAAAGTTATGGAGCATATTGTAATGGGACTCATGCACATAGACATGGGAAACATACAGACATTGGGTCCTACACATTACAGCATTGTTGTGGGCAGATCTTGCCTGTTGGACCTGTTCGTATTCTTTAAACAGTTACCAGGTCCATCGGTGTTGGGATGGTTGTCCACACAGCCTGCCTGGACCTTGCACAACCCTTCAACACAATAACCCACTCGGCCATTATACATAGGCTCACCGGCATCAATATCAACACATATCTCACATGATGGATTGCTACCTGGATCAGGGATAGCACCCACATGCTCAGTGTTGCAGGTGCCATGTCTGACCATACACCAGTTACACATAGCATCCCACATGGCTCAGTCCTGGGACCTCTCTTGTTCAATATATATTTGTGTGATGTACAGGCTATCACAGGAGGGATATGGCTGCCCATTTTTGCATATGACTGCAAACTGGGTGCCATAATCAACTCTCCAGCTGGCACATGCATACTCATACAGGGTCTCACAGAGATAGGATGACTGGTGCCTGAGCCATGGCCTACGGCTACATGCCATTAGTTGCATAGTCATCCCCTTTGAGAATGACATGTCCACACATTACCACATAGGTAGTAATCCATTACATATGGTAGTAGTTGTTACGGGTTTGGGGACACGACCTGTTCGTACTCTCTCCTTTGACAATCACATTGCCAAAGTGGTTAGACAGTACTTCTACATAGCCCACCATATCCCACATGGTTTCACATGTTGATCACGTGTGGTCATTATGCCCCTATACTCATCACGACCATGCTTGGTTACTATGCCACATTTGGGATGTACCTTACCCGACACCTGCAGCAACTGTAATGGCCACAAATGTTACTCATCAAGCAGATGTAGGGACTCACACGGATGCCCTGCATAGTTCAGATACAGTAACTCCAGCTCTACTCAGTCACTTACCACCTACACGGATGTGTTGTGTGCCTGTAGTTTAAGGCAATATCTGACCCAGAATTAATGGACATGCTCCACCTCAGGATATCCAACTCCCTTGGAGCTACACCCTCTAGGGACATATATCTCAGCACAGATGTTAATAGGACATGCTGGGGGACAGATTATTATCCAAAAGGCTCCACTCTCTGTGGAGTGTAGTCCCAGTTTTGCTTAGGCAGAGTTACCCACTGACCACCTACAGGTGACATCATGACAAGTGGATTGGTGATCGTATGTTTACCCATGGGCTATCTTCTGGGTCCCTGCTAGACAGAGGCACAATACACTAAACGTAAATGGGCTATCTTGTCTGACCTACTATTCACAGGCACAGTGTTCTGATTTGACTGGGTTGCAGAAGCCAAACACACTCTGGCTATGCTTGTACATGCCCTAGGGCAGATAGCCTAGTATCAACTTCTGAACCTATGATAATGTTCATGATGCACAATGTTTATTGCTGATACTGTTTGCAGGTTTTTATCATCTTTGCTTTCCCACTTTCTATGAACCACATAGGTATCTACAGAACATATTTGATTATGACAGGGTTCCACTATATTATATATATGTCTGTTGTCATATAAGTGTGTGCACAGGGCAGATTGCTGGATAGTGAGAGGTTCCTGGGTTAACACATGCAACTGCCTGATATGTGTGGCCCACTGCTGTACTCCAACATGGCCTAAGTGTGTGAGCATGCCCAGTTCAGACTGTCAGTGTTCTGTTGCCTATTTGTCTCATGTATTAAAGTGTGTGAGCATGCCCAGTGTGACCTTTCAGTATGTTGCTGTCTGAGGTCCACTACATTTGTTGATGTATGTGTACATGTCCAATATTAACATTTCTACTGTGTGTGTTGAAAGTCAGGTTCTATTCTTACTGCAGGACTCACGTTTGTGTCATAACTCGACAGGGATTATGCTGTGCCTGCAGGGTTTCCATGGAATACTTTGCATAGACTTATCAACATTTCTTCATACAGGCTAGCCACAGCAATACTGTCATGGTTTAATGGTTCAGTACTATGACTATAGTGCACAGTATCCTGGGTTCGAAGTCCATCACCGCTTATATTTTCATACTGAGCAGACCAGACTGCTTAAGGGCCAGTAGAGCAACTATGAGCATGTTGGCTTTTGTTCAGCTATGCCCTACTTAGACCGATCTTGTCCAACATTGCTCAATATTAACCATCATTGCTAGATGTTGGCCAATATTACTCAACATTGACCACATTTGTACTAGTTGGTGTGTGCAATTTTGTTTACACATACTACATGGTGGTAAATGCTGTTTAGCACTGCTTTATATTGCTTAACACATGGCAATCATGCCTCAGGTGTTGATGCAGGGCTGCCTATGTCGGATGCACATACTACACTCCCTATACATGTTTGAAAGCAGGTAGTGTCAACGTAGGCATCCCTTTTACTATATGTGCAGGTCAGAGAGAGGTATCATTTCCAGAGTTCCTACTGAGCCAGTGTATGTGCTATGCGTTGCCTCTTTGCCAAGGCCAAAGCATACTGGGCACACCTCCTTCTGCCTACTAGGGCAGGCTCAGGTTGTTCCTCCTCCAAGTCACACTCTGCCTGTGATGGCCTTGGCAATGGTGGAGGAGCTGTTTGGCCCAGCCCTATGCTGGTCCTGCTGCAGCTGTTTTTGCAGGATCATATTATGTAGCATAGCACATACCATGACAATTTGGGTATATGTAGTTGGTGAGTACTGCAAGGCTCCACCAGATGTGTCCAGGCACCGGAACCGTGACTTGAGCAGCCCAAACACACGCTTGATTACATTTTGTGTTTGTGCGTGTGCCTCATTATGGCGCTCCTCTTCAGGTGTGTGTGCGTTTCTGATGGGTGTCATCAGGCACGGCTCCAGTGCATAGCCAGCATCCCCCACTAGGTGACCATGTGGGATATCCCCATTGGCAAATGTCTGGTACAGCTGCGTCAAATGCCAGATATGGGAATCATGGTAGCTTCCAGGGCAGCCAGCACACACATTCAGAATTATGCCCTGGGCATCACACATGACCTGGCAGTTGATGGAGGGGAAGTCCTTGTGGTTGAAGTAGACCCTACCTCACTCACCGGCTGGTGCTTTGATGCATATTTGCATGCAGTCTATTGCACCCACTACCTCAGGGTATTCCGCTATTTGCTGGAAGAGATGCATATTGCTGGCCAATACCTCATGGGAATTGAGGAAATATACATGATCACCGACATGTGCTGACATGGCATCCAGGAACTGGTGCAGTACCCTGGATGCTGATGCCTGTGATATCCCCATCATATCACCAGTTGGTCTCTGGAAGGTACCTGTTGCTAATATTCTTAGGCCACACACATACCTTAGTTTCCACTGGGATGGGTTCCCCGCTGTTGGTTCTGTGTGTGAGGCGTGGCCTGCACAGCTCAACAATTTGCTGCAAGAGGTCTCTGTCCACTCTATAACGCTCCACTATCTCCAGCTCATGTAGCCCCTGGTAGGTTACCCTGGGCCTGTAACACTCTTCTCCGTCGCCTCACTGTGGGTTGTCCAGCAGCATTTGCATTATCACCACCCTCAGCATGTTGCATATGTCGCCTTATAACAGCAATGGCAGCCCCTAACATTTTTTTGTCTCAGTAAAGCTTTTTTCAGTTTTCACTTCTATTAGCTTACTGCAGTGTTGCAGTGTCTCTTGAGAGAAACATAATGGACTGTTGTTTGCAGAGTTTTAAGTGTTGGGCTGGGCTGGGCTAGTGTTCTGCCTGGGTAATTGCCTGATTCTGATTGTTTTCACCTGCTAGCTCTGCTAGTACCCCCTGGTAACTTCTCTACTATTTGGTGTGCTTCCTTTTTCCTTTCTGTTTCCTCAGGGGAGAGCGCCGCGCACACAAGCACAAAACACGCGCACAGCAGCTAACACGCTCGCACACATGCTTACACGGACTAAAACTTGCTTATTCTTGTTAAAATGCACACACACCAGTGCAAACGCACTTACAACTGTTTACACAGCCTTACATATGCTTACTCAAGCTTACACGCGTGCAGACACACTTACATACACGCACACTGTCTTACTCGGGTTTACAGGTGCGCACACACGCGCATGCAGGCTCAGCAAGAAACTTTGGTGTTCTCCACGGCATACACCTTCAATTTCTTGACTTTACCTAGCCTACCTGTTGACACAACTCTTTCAATAATATGTAATTGTCAGCTGACACATGACACTCTGCTCCAATGAGCTTCACTCCTTTCATATATACCCCCCTCGTGATGTCACCTATCTTCTACTCTGTTACTCCTCTTATCCTACTCCTACACTCCACTGACTGTGCTGATTTCCTATGTAAACTTGCGATTCACTATCGTAACTCTCATTTGCATAGGATTGCCTACTAATGCTTGGTTACATCTCTTAGACTGAGCTTCCCCCCTTAGCAACCTCTACTCGGTGGCCATGTTGTCTTCAGCCTGCCATTCACTTGCATTGTAAACTCATTTTAGCTATAAAATCCACATTTGTGGATCTTAATTATTAATTTTCTGTTTTTTATGGCGCAGTGCGTTTGCACGGCGCTGCGCTATGGTTAAACCCCGGAGATCGGGATGAAAAAAAAGTTATTTTATTTCTATTTTGCATCACTTCCCATTGCCAATGGCCTTATTTTTGGCCATTGGCATGCTTCCTCCTGTAAATGCATGCTTTTTTTGCAGCTGTCACGGCTCCGTTTTGCTATTTGCAGAATCGTACTCAGTTATCAACTGAGTACATTTCAGCAAATAACACTACTCCTATTTGGACAGGTTCGAGTTTCCTGGATTGCAAATTTACCTCATTTGCATAGCTTTCACCTGCAATTGAGGTAATTTGCATATCCAAGCCCTGTCCGTGTAGACTTTGTGCAAGCCTTCGTGAATCCGGCCCAGTGTGTTGGGCACCATGGAAGCACAGTCAAAGGGGGTTGGGCATTAGTTAACACACAGAAGTTAATAATGAATAGGGAAATATCCAACTGTTACTTAACTATTCCTGTGGCAGCAGATATAAGTGTAGGGCTATATGGCAGATGGTCCTAGATTCTAATACAGGAAGTGTAACATATTTTCACTTTTGTGACAGTTTAGTTTATAGTACTGAACAGGAAAATATCCAAGTGTTATTTTGATATTCCTGTGGCAACAGGTGTAAGTATAGGACTGCCATATACATGGTCCTGGGTTCCGATACAACAAATTCCAGACATTGTTATTGTTGTTCTATTTCACATTATATTAAATATCACTTATAATAATTTATACATAATTATAAATAATGGAGCTCATATGAATTATATGTATGAGGGAATAAGACACCTTTACTGTGTTTTGAAGGTCCAGATGTATGATTGATAGTATACTATCTACTATGTTTCTATAAGTATAATTTTGCTATCTGAACTTGGATGGCCTTCACACTTAAATAAGACACATACACAAATGAATGTATATACAATGACCTTATCAAGTTACACACACACATGGCTAGCACCTCAATCTGTCATCTCTGTTTATAAATAATTCATGACTATGTCTGAGAAACCTTTTGTGGCAAAGATGAAAAATCACCACTGTGGAAGAAAATATTTTGTCCCATATGCATAGATTTGAATCCCACAGTGTAAAAAATCAATTTTAACAGTGTATAAAGCCAAACAACCATGTATCTAGTCATGAAATGTATGCCCCAGTACAAAATAAAATCATCTAACAGTTACAGCAGCACACACCCCTCAAACTAATGTCAAATGTCAGATTAACCTTCAAGTTTTCAAAACGGCTTTCCTCTCTCTTTGTCCTGCTGGCCTCCCAACATCTTCACTCCAACATCCACTGCTGATGTCATCCACTATAAGTTGTCCTGCAACTGTGTAAAAGTCAGAGTTGTGCTGTGGCATTTATGTAAAATACAGAGTTTTCCAGATGGTACATTTATATAGGTAGGGGTTCTGTTCTCACTGCAGTCAACTGAGAGGTATGTGTGTGCATCTATCTAGTCAGAAGAGCATAAGTGTGTATCCTGCAGTTAGCACTCCACTCCCAATGGATTGCCAATATTTTAACACTTGCACATGCCTACACATCTATTTCATGCAGACCTCCCAACATCTTCTCTCCAACATCCACTGCTGATGTCATCCACTATAGGTTCGCCTGCAGCCTTGTAAAAGTCAAACTACTTAGGTAGGGGTTCTGTTCTTAGTGCAGTCAACTGGGAAGTGGTGTGTGTGTGTGTGTGTGTGTGTGTGTGTGTGTGTGTGTGTGTGTGTGTGTGTGTGTGTGTGTGTGTGTGTGTGTGTGTGTGTATGTGTGTGTGTCTATCTAGTCTCTACCTTATCTAAGCAAACTACTTGAAAAAGCTTATATAACTAACTCCTAAACTACATCTATAAGTACAACATATTGTCCTCAAACCCACATGGGTTTATAAAACTGATTTGCATGCTTTTATTCATAAAATACTTGCCAGCATTAAAAAGGACACCTCACAGGTGCCCTATTCATTGGTACCAACAAAGCTTTCAACTCGGTAAACTACAAATTCCATCTACCTCACAAACAAAATCAGAAGCTTTGCAGTTAAACACAATACCATATAAAAATCACAAAACACATTATTTATTGAAACAGTTCCTACACACAGACACAAACTGGCTGCTAAAAAAGCACTCATTCCAAGCTGATAGTGGCACTGTTCTTTCCAGACCTATAGCAACCCTAACTACTAACAGATATGCCTTTTCTTTGCTTAGAGCAAAGTTATGGAACTTGTCCCCAATTGACAACATCCCTATGAACAATACATTTTGAGGAAAAAATAATGACATTTCTAGGAAAAGAGAGCCTCTTGCTCCTGCTTTACTCATTTGTTATAACTTAATCATCACTCCACTTCACATCATCTTCAGCAGCTCTGTGCAGTTTATGCTGTCTACTCTCTGTCTCTCTCAGGGTAATTCTGCATGTTCTCCTCCTTATTCTACTTCGCGTATTCCCTTCACTTCCATAGACCCTCCCATGCTTTTTCATTTTCTCAGTAGAAAAAACATTTTGAATACTGTGCTTCAACTGTTCATTGACCGATACCGAGAATGTAATTGTTAATGCACACTACCTCTTTTCTGTATATGCATAAATAGAGCTGAATAACACTATATGTCTGTTGTAACCATGTGTTAACACTTATACGCTTAAACCATGCAGTGCATGTTACCTTTGCAGTATTGTCACTGTAAGCTACTCTTATATTTCTACAATTTTCTTGGGTTGTGGTTGAAATTGGTCTATATGGATCAGTATGCTACCCTGGTTAATAAACTTAAATAAATTAATAAATAAAATAAACATGCAAGCAGACAAACAAGCAAATACATAAATGACATGGTTTGGGGGGGAGGGCTGCAGTTTGAGGTCTGGTCATTAGCTTATCTTTCTTTCATAATGCTGTGGACCAGATCTTCCAAAAGAATAATTTTTTAGCTTATATAACTTTTTTTAACTTGCTATGAAAAAAAAATGCATGTGTGTGTGTGTGTGTGTGTGTGTGTGTGTGTGTGTGTGTGTGTGTGTGTGTGTGTGTGTATATATATATATATATATATATATATATATATATATATATATATATATATATATATATGTATACAGTCCAAAAGATCTACTTTGAATCCGCCAGCAGAAAAAGATTAAACAATCATCAATTTCACAAAATCTGAAAACTGCACTTCATTGCACAGAATCTGTAAAATGTACACCTATTACAGCTGATGCTGTTTTAATTTTACACTTCCTTTCTTAATACATGGAGATAAATAGGAGTGTGTGATGCACCAAAAAGTCTTCCAGATTTCTCATTTGTGGCAGCATTTATCTGAATGTCTTTTCATGATGCCTCCCCTTACTTCGTGCCAACTTTCTTATGTACCTTCTTCCAGTCTCTCATGTATCTATTTCAGATAACCTAAAAGAAACTGGGATACATTCCTAATATAACCTGCAGGCTAGACTTGTTTCATTTTAAATTGCCCCCGAAATATTTTAGGACCCTAGGTTCCCTATCCAGTTTTGCTTAAGTCTCATAATTCTTCCTTGAAGTTTAGATCCTAGTATTCCCTTTAATATAGATGGTGTTGCTTCACTTTATGAGGGTACATAATTCCTCTGTGTACTTTGGTACTCCTTCACAAATTTTATCTTTACTACTGATGAGAGGACCATTCTTGTGGTTGTGTCACTTCTAGTCCATCATTTTGCTTCCCCTATTACTATAACACAAATGTACAAGTAGAATATAGGGACTTTGTGGAACTTCTGTTGCTGTTCCTTTGAAATCTCACTCTAATTTGCTGATGTGTCACCTTATTCTAGCAAAATGCAACACAGTACAAAGGATTACTCCAGATAAAATAACTTTAACTGGCAGATCTAGGAGACTCTCTGATACCCTTCCTGTGGGAGGAATAAAGACGTCTTGTTGAAGTTTCAAGTGGTTTATTCAGATGAGTAGGTAGATAAATGAGTGTTCTTATTCTAATACATTACATTCAACAGGTGAGAAATTTAAAAGCAGTTGCAGACAATGGTAGGAGAGTCCAGGGGAGCTGATTGGAAAAACAAGGAGTTTAGTTCCTTATTTGAATATTCCTGAAAAATCCATGAAGGTTTACTAGATCAGCCATCTGTAGAACCGCATTCGTAGTTAAAAAAAATTTTATTTTTACTTTTAACAAGCAAAACATGATAACACACCTCAAGCTACCACTAAAGAGCTATACTTAAGAAAACACTTTTTCCTGAGCTTCATCAGAACCATTTACTAGAGTCATTTGTAGAGCAGTTTAAACTTTGATAATTGAAAATACTTGCCTTCATGAGGCTATCACCAAACTTTATTAGCCTGTTTTATACAACACGTAATGTGAGAGCTGCCTTTTTGAGGTTCATATTCCTAGGGTTTTATCTGTATTTATCCTTTCTACTCTGTTTCCTTGTAGTCCTGTCAACCTCTGTGTCACAGGTGGGATACCAGATGTGACTCCAGCTTCCTGGATTACCCTACTTCTCATTCTTCCAGAATTCTTATATCCGTTCATTTTGAGGTTTATAAATATTGATTCCCACATCAAAAAATAAACATCAAGATTAACAAAGACAGATATCACAAAGTATAATGATTGACGGGTGTTCTTGTAGTAATACATTACATTCAACAGGCTAGCCTACAATGATGAAAAAGTAAAGCAAACACTTTCCTTTTCTGATTCTAAAATCTAACTATAGCATCAGATAGTTTGTCTGAAATGTGATACTGTTAGTGAGAGCGATTTCTGTAAGGTACTGTCTATCAAAGGTATTGGGAGCAGCAACAAGGTTATGGTTCTCCACCTCTGTACCATCTTACTTGTGTGCTAACCCGGGTCTATATTATCTCATCAAAATGACTCTTTACCGAATACTAATCCATTGACGCTTATACAACAAAACTCAAATCAGCAAACATCAAAAGTTTTCTCAGGGCAAGGAAACACTTGCCCCCTAGCACACCAGAACACATACCGCACTAAATCAAAACCACCCAAGTGGGGGCCTTTACCCCCCACACCCCCGCAACTATATATATATATAGATATATATATATATATATATATATATATATATATATACCAACTCCAAGATCACACTACAGTGGGAAAGGGCAAAGTTGTGGTGTTGGCTGAGTGCTTCCTTACCTTGGGAAAACTTTCATGGTTCGTGGAAGTAAATTTCATTGTATAGTTGTCAATGGACTGGTATTTGCTGAAGATACATTTTGATAGGGTAATATAGACCTGCTAACCCTACCCATGCTACTGCCCCTAACACTAACCCAACGCAATACCTCACAAAAAAAACTTTTCCCCTAACAGCATCACTATTCAAAGTATATTTGAAGGTATGTTAGGTATTAGGGTCAGAAAAGGAAGGTAATGGCTTTACTTTTATAACTGTGTTTAATACCACTATACAAGATGCACACACACACACACACACACACACACACACACACACACACACACACACACACACACACACACACACCACCTAATCACACATGGACAATACCATATCTGCACCCTTACTTTAACCCTACTCTAACTCTAACCCAAAACCTGACACACGTGCACACACAGACACACACAGTCTCCTACCCCTAATGTGAAACTTTCAAAATATCCAAAAGTTTTGGCACTAGTGAACAACTTCACTTACTTTCATAGACGTACACCTCACGTGCATTCTGGAAACTTGATATTCCCATAATGAACATCTTCAGTACTCAAAAATATACACTTTTCATAAAAAGAATTATACCAGTTCACTTGGTATTAGCTGATTCAATAAAGTGAACAATATTCCCCCGAAATATAGTTCCTGTACCTGCCTTATCTGATACGTGCTTCTGACAATTGTTGTCTCTTTTTCTACCTTCCTTCTAAGTCAAAATGGGATCAGTAAACATCCATGTATGATACTCATTTTCTGGTCCTAAATAATATGGGGCTTCCTTCGACTTTCCCAAACTTCCCAAATGTTCAATTCCCTGTCAGAGGGCATTATACATTCCTCCTTATCTCCCTTCATCTCAAGTCCTTATGGCTGTCTATTGTTTTTAGGTCTGGACACATTAAGCCCCATAACTATAGGTTTTCTTCTGCACTTCACTTAAGGAGTCCAGCATTTTTTTTTAATTCCTCTTAGCATCTTTTCCTTCCATTCTTCTCTAAGTATAAAATAATTAACACCTTTCCTGTTAGCTGATCCATAATCGTTGTGAGACTGTTGAAATCCGAAAAATCTAACATTGCCTCATGCAACTTCATTCCAAAGATGGATAAAGCTATTACTATAAATCAGATGACCTGAGTCCAGTTAGTAAATCATGTGCTGGAGGTGGCAGGTAGAGGAGGGTTGGAATGAGGAGCAGATGTCAGCTTGCCTATTCTGAGGAGGGGAAGGTAATTTTTTTTTTATTTATTTATTACCTTTTGCTTACCAGAATGGTCTGACTGGGCACTCAGGCACATTTTCAGTGGAGGCTCCAGGAGAAAAGTTCCATAATAATGTCTATAATATGAACTGCGGCACCTCTGAACCCAGCTGAGTACTTGTGATTTTATATAGCCACCGATATATCAGTGATAAGCAAGAAAGGCTATCGTTTGACATGTAGGCATGCAAAGGTACACATGGACAGCTTTTCTAGAGCAATGAATTCAGCTGAAGCCACTGATAGCAGACAGGGAATTATCTGGGGAGAGAGGGGTATGTCAAGTGAATGACAGCTTACTTGGTATCTGATTTGTGCCTCCAAAGAGGAGCAAATGGGCTTATAGGTTTCTTGCCTCCTTCAGGAAATTAATGGGCTGGATGGCTCTTTCCCTGGCTGGGAAATACATGGTCTAGACCTTGCAGTGAAAGGGGGCATGAATAGGCTAACTGGGTGCTAGTGTAGAAACAGTGAGGCCAACAAAAAGCCTAACAGGCTAATTGTTTTAGGGGGGTAAATTATTTCAGACTGAAAGGAGATAATCCTAGAAGAGGCAATTGAATGCCTTTTCAGCATTTAAATGTAAAAGGGAGATGGAATATTTTGCATGATAGCCTTCAGCAGTACTAATAAAGACCTTAAGATGTCAGGATACTTGACTGAAATCCTAAGGATTAACTAAGCAGAAATGAATGAGACAGTGATATATGTGTGTGCCTGGAATATGATGGTTGGTGGAGTCTGGCCATAAGTTTTATCAGTTTGTTCTTCGATATATAATAGGTTCACAGGCTCATATGTGTTTACTAGGCTAACAACCACAAGGCCCTTTTTAAGCCAAACCATGCATCCTAAATCTCTGAAAAGTTTTGGTACCCTTGATAAGTGTAAGGAGGGGCTAGGGAGATGAAACATTTGCAAGCAGGGGCCTGGGAGATTAAATATTTACAGGATGCCTGTGTCCATTAGAGACATAGGTGCCAAACCAGGGATGAATTTCCTGTTCCGCATTCATTTGTCAACAACAGTTACACTTGAATTGGTTTATAGAGGAACTCTGCTTCACATGGATGGGAAGCCTGTTCTAGAAATGGGGTAGTCTCTAGGATGCATACCTGTCTCTCAAGCAGGTCCTATTTATATCACAGGTAAGGTTTACATCTTTAGAACAGGTAATTTTGGTGCTGTTTGTTTTGTGCATATGCAGGACGTCCTTCAGTGAGGGGTCTGACAATGCTCTGTATGCCAGGCATAGGTCTTCCCTCAACAGCTGGTAGGAGACAGAAACACAGAATACAGGGATAGGGCCTTGAAGTTGTCTGCATAGGGCATGTTACCTATGCCCTATATTCTTTAATGAGAAACCTTTGTGGATGTTCCAATTTTTGGATATGTCTAGTTAGGTACATACCAAAAGGGACTTTGTACTTAATGATAGGTCTGATGAATGCCAAAGACAGTGGAACAATGATTTCCTTGGACCTTGATGTCATATAAGTTGTGCTACATAATATGATTTCCTTACTACTGTAGACACATAATGGTCAAAATTTAGATTACTGTCTATGTGTTGCCCTACATCCCTGATTACTGGGTCAATTCTAAGTGGTGTATTGTCAATGTGATAGTTACCAGGGGTAGATAACTTCCCAAAGGATACTATTATGCATTTTGTGGCATTTAGTTTTAGTCCATGGCTCTGACACCAGTTGCTCATCTGTGTCAGCCCTTCCTGGACAACATTTGTGTCAGTGTGGAATTCAATTACAACTCCTAATTTGTAATCATCTGCAAATTTAGTCAGCCAGAGGCCATTGCCATTGGTCTTGATTTCAGAGAAGTAAATGCCGAAAAGGAGCAGTCCCAGGACCAATTCCTGCGGGACTCCACTTGTGACTGGCCCCTTTGTAGAGGTGGACTCCCCAGTTCTAACTTCCTGGGTCCTGTCTGTGAGCCAGTCAGTTATCCACTGGGTGACATAAGGGTTTTTCCCTAACCTCCTAAGTTTGTCAACAATGCCTGAGTGGGGTATTGTGTCAAATCCCTTGGAAAGGTCAAGGTAGGCACTGTGCACCATTTTGCCCTCATCCATTATTTTGGTGATGTTTTCAAAGAAGTCCACCAGGTTGAGTAAGCATGACCTGCCCTTGACAAAACCAAATTGGGTTGGGTCCAGAGTATGAAGGTTTATTATATCATTATTGACCATTTCCATGATAAAAGCAGTAGAATAAAGTCTACTTCCCTGCTATTATTTGCCATGCTTTATTATCATCAAAGGAGATTTATAAAAAAACATAAGTATTTTGCAGAGTTGATAAAATCAGTGGTCCTTAGTATGTGAACAATCTGGTAAATAGAATTGATTTGATTAGCATATGAGCACTCTGTTGAAACCAAACTCCTAAAGTAAACTTCCTTTAATTAATAATTATCATCACATACAGATACAGGTAAGTCACCCAAGTTTGGTTGATCTCATAGCTCTCAAACAACCAGAGATAAATCTAACCAGTACTGAGTTAAAATCTGTGACAGATGAGAAAAGTGGTTGATCTTTTACTACAGAGAAGACGCCTATCTAAGGACAGATGAAAGTTATAGTGATTATATTCTCTCACAAGTGATATTCAAGGACTGCTTCTCAGTAATTGTTATCTGACTGCATAACACCATGTTGAAATGTACAGGATTTAGACAATAGAAATGTATCTGTTGGCAATTACTTGTTTGTTGAGCTAAATAATCCATTTTAGCAGACTGAATGCTTCTTGTGTAGAAGTGAGCTTCCAGCAGCAAGTGAATACAATGATTCTGCTTAAAAAGTAGTTTAAAATCTTATAAATATTGACTTTGCACTTGAGCTTACTAACATTTCATAACCAGAGGTAGACTTAAATCTTCTTAATGATTGTATCTTGAATATCTTTAATTAGAAGAGGGCAGATTTTAAATGAAAATCTGATGATCCTTGACATAAGTGGTAGCTGTACAAAATTCTGGCAAACTTACTATTCATGCTAAAGGACACAATAATTTAACCTTTATGAAGAAAAAAAAACTATTTTAAGCATTTCAAGATGAAAAACATAACATTTCACCATTACGTAAATACAAATGGCAAAGGTAGGTATATATTGGGTAAATTAATAAATATGCCTTAACCTAATATATTATAAAGGACATTGTATTGTTAAACAATATTTTAGCTTACAGTAAAAACACTGGAAATAGGCAAAGCACCCCAAATTTATCATACCTACTTGAAATGTCCGAAAAGTGTATAAAGATAATGCAGTCTGTAATATGAGGCTACTGCAGCAAATATTTAACTCTGTTGTTAGAGCCATGATAATTGATTCAATCACCCCTCTCATTCTCTAATTACAAGAGTATTATTTCTACATGTGCAATTTGATAATAAGTTAAGTTTGTGTTATCATTGCGTGGAATATGGTTTATCAAAGTAATTAGAAACATTTGAAACGATAGTTCATCATACTGCTGGGGATGTGTTATTTCTCTAGACATGCTCAGCTAAAATATATTTGACTTTGACAGCAAGTAGTGACTAAGATATGAAAATGACTGGGTCAATCTGAAACATATCTTTAAATTAATTAGTTAAACATTTCAATGATTTATACTGGAAATGTTTGCCATGTTTTATGTCTGGAGTTCTAGCATACTAGACAACTCCAGGCAGTAGAGTGAGCTGCAGTTATGTTCATGTTACTACACATGTCTGCATGATGGAGCACAAGCCCAGGGATTCAGTAACAACTGTGTACACCACACAAAGCCTGGACAATCTGTGCATGTCAGTGCGATTAGCATCAGTGCTCAATGAATATACAAGCTGCTAAGCAAGCCTACATGCTCAGCAGCACTTGTTTGTGGCCAGCACAAGTATTAGAAGCCAAAAAGAGATGCACAGAGGCTTGAGAACACAATATAAACAAAAGCTGTTTCGTACTGGCAAACCATGTGAGTGAGCACATGTGTGAACAAGGTAATTGCTGTAAAACTGGAATAAAACTCCAATATGCTGAAGAAAAAAAGCCTAATGTCAAGAAACTTCTAGATTAAAACAACAAAGCTTTCAGGTCTACACATTCACATTGAGAAGGGTGTAGACCCAAAAGCTTTGTTGTTTTAATAAAGAAGTTTCTTGACAGTGAGCACATGCGGACAGCATAATACAAGGCACAGCCAACTTTAATGAAAGAATTAAGATGCAGAGGGAATGAGGAAACTGTGCTTAGGCAATAAACTTGGTTAGTGCATAAAGAGCATCGTTGACAATTATTAATTATTTACATTGATGTAATAAATTTATCATGCTCACTTTATTGGCCCATGTATTTAAATAAAGACAGAAATGTTGACAAAGGATGTGAGGAGGACACAAAACTACAGTGTAGCAAAGGAGATTAAATGTACTAAATGTTTACAAAATGCTTTGCTGAGATAACAGTTATCAAGTAGTAGATACATTAGTGGATATTTACATGTACTGCAGTTATTGCATATCAGATGTGTAATCCGAAAGTTATCTGTTGTAAACAACAGTATGCTGTATTCTCCAGTTCACCTTGTAAAAACAAATATAAATGACCTCTACAGCCATTGCCTCAGCCTCTTCAGAAAGGTGCATTTCTTACTTAAACATGTATTAGCCAACCATGTGTTATATATTAATGTAAATGATAAACATTATTATAATTACAGTCATAAAATTTAAATGTATGCTTGTCACTATACGTGTCCTGCGGCATGCTCAGTAATATTTGCGTTACTTAACTCATTGTACTGAGAATGCCTAGCTGCATATTTGTGGCAGGTGTATTGAAGTGCTCTGTCATTGGAATGTATACTGTTTGAGTGAGCAAAGGTAATAAATTGCAGGTCTATATCATATAATCGAAAATGCTATTAGTGAAATGCTTATTAGTCGAACACTCATAAGTAAAAAGTCTAAATGTCGAATGAACGTTTCAGCAAAACATTTCTCTGGGAAAACAACCAGCCGTCACTGGAGATTTGCACTTTTCCCCACTGTAGTATGATCTTGGATTTGGTATATTTAGTTAGGGGGGAGTGAGGGGGTACAGCACCCCACATCGGCAGGCCCATAGCGTAGCCCACCACTAGAATGGGTTTTATTTGTTTTTGTGTAGTTCGCTGGATTTGTCAACTGGTTTTTAACCCAGGGAAAGTTTTCTCTGAAACATTTGTTCAACATTTAGGGTTTTCGCTTATTAGTGTTCACCTAATAAGTGTTCGGCTAATAGTGTTTTCAATTATGTGATATAGATACATAAATTACATTCGGATTATTGATGTTAGAAAACATAGAGGTTAAAGAATTGTAAGGCTGCCAGTACTTTATGTGCATGTAGAAAACAATGCTAACTGTTGTTATGACAGTGTACACACGTTAGACAATGTGGAAATATTGTGAAGAATCAAGGACAAGTGTGCAATAATTCCAATAAGAGTATTAAGTTATGAAAATAAAAAAAATTTAATCAAAGTACATGTTTTGAATGTTAAAATGTTAGTGATCATTCATTCATGCTGAGTATGTATGTACCAAAAAACAAATTGGCATGACACATTCACAGAGGCTTCCCATTGACCAGGATATGAATAGAATAATGATCTGATATACATATTACCATTTGTATAACTTTAGCAGTTGTGACATGCGCACATGGAAAGTGAGTAGTGTTAATGTGGCATATGTGAAAATACACATAAATCAAAGCAAAGTCAAGTGCAGTATGTCTCCTGACAAATGGATTGTGCTTCTGAATGTCATTATCTATATCAATATGCGTTAGGTGTATTTTTGTGCATATTTCAAAAGTACAGGTAGCCCATACAAGACATGGACAAAATAAACGTTTGTGCCACTATTATGCCATTAATACATCGGCTAATGTGCAAATTAAACTAATGTCAGGCTATAATTATTTGTGAATATGATGCATTTGTGTTTATGTAATTAGTGATGTGACATGTGTCTTCCCAGTGTAAGTGCCATACCAGATATGCTGACTTAAATAAATGTATTGAAGCACAGATGTGAACGCCATATATTGTAATTGATATATAGTCCTGAAGTGAGCCTTGTTAAGGACAATATTAGGAATGGTATGACAGTACAGTAACATGTAATACACCCAGGTGAAACATTAACATGGCCTGTGGTATATTTATATTGCAAATACACCAAATGTACACTGGCCAGTGACATATGTTGTTATCCTCTGCTCATAGGTCACTAACATGGACATTGCCAAAGCCAACATGACAGAAAAGCTAATTCAATTAAGTCTTCACAAAGAAGAACAAATGACAACAAATATCTCATGATATTTATTTGTTAAAGGTCTCTTTGTTAAATGGTGAACATCTTCAACATCATTATAATGGGCATGCTCACAAGAAATTGCAACAAAGTCTACCATAACATCAACTCACCAACACAAGCACACAAGAAAGTCTGACAACAGAGGCCTGCTCATACTTTCTGATGATTTTACAACATGGCACACATTTAAAGCCCTAGAGCATAAACAAAATAATTAGAGTAATATGTAAAAGTTTGCATGAAGACCATCAATATAGAGCACCATTATTTAGAAAATAAGTAAAGTCTGTGAGCAGTCACTGACATATTCTGCATTTGCATCTTGCCAGAGTCAAACACATGCCAGGGCAGATCTCAGAGAGATGTGTATCAGCCATGGACATCACAGAACATGGCATATCAGCTGAGTCATGAAGAACACACTTGGAAGAGATTACATCAATCTCCTATTGTTATGGGTATGGAACCCCTAATTTGGAGTGGAGACCTTAAAATGATGGCCCTCTAACTGTGCCATAACTGCTTTGTTTGCTTAAGCCACTCCTGCCTGACACAGTTATCTGATAGACAGACATTAACAGATTCAAACCTCTGTCTATCATACTACACACTACAGAACTGTGTATTGATTGCATCTGCCATAGGAGATGGTAATGGAGCTTGTCACAATAACAAAAATCAAGGTGTAAAGCAAGAAAGGGTTTTTGTTGACAATGTATCCAATACAAATTTGTAAGAGTGATAAAAATGGAGATAGCTATTTTAATGTTCTCACAACTGTGAAGAGTCCAATATTAGTGTTGTTTGGCCAAGCCCCTCTTTGCCATCCACAATATATTGTACACACACAATCCCAGATTCAAACCACAGTATATCTGTGTAGATATGTTATACAAGTCAGTACCAACTGCATGTTCCACAGGAGCAATCACATCACAAGAATCCCAGAACACCTGTTTTACTACCATTAAATCCCCTAATTTGCTGAAATATGTTTGCCCAACATAAAAATGGATAGAACTAACTTGATGCCCTGGTGTCTGCATCACATCAGTGCACTCACATAGTGTTATCCTTTCCTAGAACTGAACAGAAGCCTTTCTAGGTCCACAGGCTAACAAAATGTGTATTAATTACATGCACCACAGTGAAAGTCATAATACAACTCTGAAACTCTACCTATGTGAAGTCGTTACATCATATCATTGTGTTATAAACCAGTTGTTTCAGGTAAAAGGGACAGAGGAGGCCTTCCCCACTGTAACTGTACACATCACAACTGTGGCAGATGTCATTCATGCATAGCTGTATACTGACATGCAATAATTATGATCACTCACTGCAGGTTTGGAATACCTCCTATGTGTCCACAGAAGTTACATGATAATGTGTAGACTGAATGTACCACAACGGAAGTCTTATCATGAGATATTTGTGGTATTTGAAAACATTACATCATATTATTGCTGCAAGACATATGTGTGCCTGAAGTTTAGTTAAAAGAGTGTGTGATCTGCCTCATTCTCAAAACAAATTTGCATGATGCAAGGTATACCCAAACACACCTCATGCATAATGCATTCATCACTGTGACGGTAGAATCACAATCATGAATTATGTGCAGATAATCATGGATTTGAACTTATGATTTACTAAGTCAACAAGAAGATTGCCTCATTTCCTCATACCATAGGTAAAGCTGTACTACTGGTATTAGAAAAGGCAAATTTCAAAAATTGCATAATCAGTGTTAAATAAAGCATTTGCCTGTAAAAAATAGATAGAAAGTATTGTGAAAGAAATTCCCAGCTATATATGTGCACATTAGATAGGTGGGTAAAAGCATTGTTACCTACATGTACATTTACTGTCATGCTAACATGACTGAGTTTAAAGAGTAATACCTCAAGCTAAAGAACATTCCATGAATTGCAAATGTCACATGAGATGCTACTTTACAATCATGACAGTGTACATTTGAATGGATGACGTCACCATTGTTTAATAAAATGATATGTCTGCTAAAATAGAAAAAAAGTGGTAGAAGGGACTAATAGTACTGTATAGCTAGACATCTTATATGCATTAAAAGCCCTTTCTACAGAGCATGGAATAGAAATATGCACTGACAGTAGTCATTCACTGCTGGATTCAGACCACCTACATATCTAGTTGCACAATCTAGACAGCACAGCATCAACAGACAGTACCACAGGAGAAGTCATGTTACAACTGAGAGATAGTGCAGTTTTGAAAACATTACCTTATCAGTGTGTTGACAAAACTGTGTTTTCCTGGGGTTGCTAGAAATTGATAGGGCAGCTCTCTACCTGTGTGAATATGTCTCCTAAGTGGAAGTGTACACAATAGGTATTATGATAGTGCCAATTGTACATGACAGTTCAGACATATACACATAGTCATACTAAAGCAGTGCAGGATTCAAACCAGCTACTTTCTAGTTACAAACTCTGAAAGCATAGTATCAATGGCACATGCCACAGGAGGAGTCTGATTTCTACAGTGAGAGAGTAAACTTTTGAAAGGATATCCTCATCAGTGTGTTGTAGAAAGGATAATGTGATGGAGAGCCCTCTCCCAGTTGTAATGTTTTTTCCTGAGTTGGACACAGCACACCTGTTGATGAAGCCATATATAGCTGACACTAGAGACGCACATATGCAAGTTCAGCACTGTCGGATTCTAACCACCTACCTGTCTAGTTACACAATCTAGTGAGCATTATAGCAACCACATGTGCCACAGCAGAAGTCTGACTTCTATAGTGAGACAGTGCACTTTTGAAAAGAAGACTTCATCAGTCTATTGTACAGGGGATGGTTGTGTTCAAATTGGGATAAAGTGATGGAGGAGTCTGCCCCCAGTTTAAATGCCTTTCCTAAGTGGAAACGGATCTCGTGTTGATAAAGCCATTTGTACCTGACATGAGAGCCACAGACACATGCAAGCTCAGCACTGCTAGATTCTAACCATTTACCTATCTAGTTACACAATCTGGAGAGCACAGAATCAACTACATGCAGCCCATTAAAAGGCTGAATTATATTGTGAGAGAGTGCACCTTTGAAAGGATAACCTCATCAGTGTGTTGCAGAAAAAAATATTTTTTGTTAAAAGTGTGACAGCGTAATGGGGGTATCTGCCCCGAGTTTAAATGATTTTCCTGAGTGGAAGTGGATATGGCAAATATGTATGTGTCAATACCGTCCTAACTAGCAGTAGAGATGCACACATACACACTCATGAAACTCAGTCAGCACCATTTTCAAACAGTTATCTTTCTCATCACACAATCTAGAAAATACAGTATTAACCATGAGTGCCATGAGAGAAGTCTAACTTTAAATGTGTGAAAATGCACATTTGAAAGGATTACCACACCAGTGTGTTGCAGTGAAGCTATTGTGCATCACAATTTTGGTTGAAAATTCTCATGTCTTGACAGGAAAAAGTAACAGCAATGTGCTGCTCTTAAGTAACTATATAATGCTCATATAAATTATCTATTATATCATTCATGTACATTAAGTTAGTGTGAGTGGAATATGCCTGTGTCACAGAATTATTCATGTAGTATACAGGTACATATGTCATACATATGTTGAAATCGCTGTGCTAACTTACAACAGTTACTTCCTATATTCAAGGCGCAAACAACTGTGTTTTATTTTCGCAGCTATTGTACAACGGTAACCATATAACTGTTGCTATGTCTTACAACTGCATTTTATCTTATTCACAAGGTGTCTTATAGTGTATACTTCTCTATGCTTATTTTACTGTTTAAGCATACACCAGCTGCTGTACTTTGTGTTGTATTTCACTTCTGTATTTCAGTTATTGTACTTACCTTTGAGGAGCTTTTAATTTTTGTCTGTAGAAGTGAAATATCATTACACACTGCCAAGAGGTACACAAATACAAAGGCAAAGAATAAAATAAAATTAAATTATATTTCAAAAACCAACACTCTATCTATAAACAAAGTTCTTATACCATTAGCTGACACAGTTATCCTTTGAATATTGGCCTGCTACATCAGAACTTAAATTTCTGTAACACATCATCAGTCCTTCAGGTAATGATAATTATTCAGAAAGCTGACAAACAGCAAATTAAATCATTCCTTTCATGATACACCATTTGCAAATAATAATGACTACTTTGAAAGGGAAATTCATTAATGTCATGAGTACAAATTAGGTTACATGGATAGCTAATCTATAGCATATTCTACACATTTCTACATTTATCATGATAGTGAATTTCTGTTCTCATGCTTTAGAAACTGTCATTTTTGCCATCATGCATAGCAAATTCTGTTATTACCAAGAAGACTAGTTGAGTTTCCTACAATTAAATATTGGCATCAGCAATTGTCAAGGAGTATAGTTAACTTATTCAGCATTTATTGCACAAACATAGGGTGTCTGATTCATTTTCCAAAATGTGAGTCAATACTTCCTCTGACACCATAATCAAAAGTATCAGTACTCTATATTTGAACCCCCAGTACCTCTAATTGTGCTCCCAACTCAATGTATTTCGCAGCTGGTGCCACAGACATAGTTGGATGGCAAGTGCATTTCCTTCACTCAGTACTGTTCAGAATGCTTACGGCAGTACAACAATGCCAGGCTCATTTGCACCACAGAAGTCAGCCCAAATACATTTTTTTTATTTTTATATCCATCTGTGACCATCTTTGTGCCCTGCTGAGTGGTGCACAAACGCAAAAAAAAAAAAAAAAAGACATTAAAATCACAAATATACAAATTATAAGAAAACTCTTAAGACAATTAAAGGGTACAGCAGTGCACACAGCACAAAAACATTAATCTTACACATTCATCCTTTTAACATATGCTTGTCACATCACAACTATCATTTGTGTTACACATCATAATGCTTTCATGTAATGACAATTCTTCAGAAAGGAGACAAAAAAGAAAATTACAAGTCCCTATTATTTCATTGGATGGTCAGATCACTGAACAGCATTTTGAATGACATTTTATCAAACATGCCATTTGTTTAACCATTCTGACTGAGATCGCATTATGTTAGGGATTAGGAAATGTGTCCTTTCTCCACTGTAGTGCAATCTTGGAGTTGATATATTTAATTAGTAGGAGTTGTGGGGGTTCAATGAGCGGCATTTCCAATGAAATGCCATTCAGTATTCTGATCCTATAATGCTTTAATAGAGATCCAAAAATTAAAATAGCTCATTATTGACTCAATATATACAATTAACAATGACATAACATTAAAGGAAATGTATTACTGTCAGGATAACTACTTATAACATACAACTAAATACTCCAGCATATATGAGACATATGTCCACATTCTTCATCTTACTGTTTTTGTGTTATCACACTTTACAAACTGTTATATGTTATATCATGTATAGCACATTATTAATGATGAGAAGAGTTGAGTTTCCAATACATTTGTAACATCAATCCACAAGGTATGAAGATAATATTTTTAGCATTTGTCATACAGACTTCATATCCAAAAGTGTGTGCCAATATTTATTCTGAATCCATCCAGGAAAAAAAACTGTAAACTCAATTTGAATCCTGCATTACCTGTACTCTTTCTCTAAACTCACTGCATTTACACCTTATGACACAAACATAGGTAGCTGAGAGGTGCATCTTCATTAATCAGTACTCTCCAGAGTGTTGATGGAAGTGCACTGGTGACAGGCTCATTTGCACTACTGATGCCATTACAAATTCAATTTCTGTGTTTTTGCCTTAGAAAAGGAATTGTCACTCACTACTAGTGACAGCTGACAATCAACACTGTGCAATATCAAGTGGTAAAAAATCTACATAAAAATAACGGGTTAAAATGTACCTTTCTGATATTTTCTCCTCTTTGTTGTCTTGTAACATAAACATATGCTCTTTAAACATCACTACTTTCACACAAATAGAACCCCCTCTCAATTTAATCCCTGAAACCATTATATTAACAAGACACATTTATTTTTATTTATTTATTTATTTGCAGTTGTTTAACCAGGATAGTCCATTGGGCCTAATGAACCCATTTTCAATGGAGTCCTGGGGAGAAAAGCTCCTAAATACATATTACACAAAGATTAATATACACACAGATTGCATGTAGATTACAGAGGTAAACAAACTATGCTTAATATACTTCTTAAAAGCTCCTAAATACATGTTACACAAAGATTAATATACACACATAGATTGCATGAAGATTGCAGAGGTAAACAAACTAAGCTTAATATACACACACACAGACTGCAGGTTCATTACAGAGGTAAACAGACTGATGAAAAGTATTTCAATCAAAGGAAATGATATCAAACAATTTTTTTTTTTTTTTTTTTTCAGTTGGAATGAGGATAGGTAGTTAGATGGTGTAGGGTCAGGAGTTACTTGGTACTAGAGACAGGCAAGAATTTGTTATCTGGAATTTGAGAAAGGAAAGGAGAGGGTGAATAAAGTAGAGTGCTGGTTATGAGATAAATTTCACTATTTGCCTCAAGACACAAACATATATTATGAAGAAAAGTAAGTAGGTTACATATACTTAAGATGTGACATTGTATCAATTGACATTAAAGGTGCAACATAATCATTTTCTGACAGTTGTCTTTTGTAATTCCCCAGTAGATATGTAGATGAATGGGGTATTTGCAACAGTTAGGCTAATACTTCCTGTCACAGTAGCTAACAATATTTACAGTACTACAATACCACAATTGTTTAATTCTCTATGTTATGTTAACATCAGTTTACCTTTACATCGCCGATCTCAATATGGGCGAAACGACTTCCACGAATACCGAAGTGCAAACGTCTCTAATGTCGAATTCCGAATAAGTGAACGACAAAACCTCATCCCTTTTTCACCCATGGTAGCAATGGTGTGGAGGTGTGGCATGGCCGGAAATGTCGAATGTCGAACTATTTTTGACATTTAAAATTTTTCGTGGTTTTGGTTTCCTTAAATGAGTCGATTAAGTGGCCGGTCGACGAAGTGTGATCAACGATATAAAGGTAAACCGTTAACATCAGTCTCTTTTCCATGCTTTTCTAATATGAATGAAATGCAATTTGGATTGCATTTGATATGTATTTGTTAAATTGGTTATATACTTAATTAGAATTACAAGCAACTTTTTACTCGGGGAAGAGTGTGGTCATAAGCATGTATTAATAAGACTGTTATAAAGGTTTATGTCACAAGTCAGAAATTCCTGATTTTAAGGTAATTCTGTTCTCCTGACACACCCTTAGTAAGTTTACATCAAAGTAGCAGCAGCGTGATGTACTAATCATTCATGCAGTCAGACAAATCATTCATACTTGCAAGACCTTAGCAAGCAACACTTCTCAATGCTCGCTCTTGTGCTGTGAGGGCATGTGCATGGAGATCCTCACACCATATTTACCTCCCCAGAACTTAGTGCAGATTGTGAGATTCATGAAAGTTAATAAGTTGGCACCTGATTTGCATATTCACAGTGTTCAAAGGGCTGAATCTGCACTATATGAGCTATTCATGTATCATAGTAGGAGAGACTGGATCCAAAGACTTCTGCTGTTTTACCACTAGAATTCCATTTGTTAGTGTACTTTCATACAGATGTACTTTCTGTAAAGGTATATGATGTATATTTATGAAGGAATATTTTGTTAATATTACTGATGGCTTACATTTCCTCAACAGCAATTGTTTTCTGTCTGCATTTTGTCCATTGGTGCTACCACAGCATGCATATCAGTTATGTTTCTTGTAATTAAACTCAATTAATTTTAATTGTCTGTATAGCAAACTAATAAACTGAAACACAAACCACTAAACAGCCAGCACATAGGAGATTAAAACTTATGATGAACACAGCAGCCAGGAATGTATTTTTTAGTGTTTTTGTTCTTTTACTATCCAAACCAAGAACTTCTTTAGAATAAAATACAAGTAAAACAACCACTTTTTATAAAAGAGGGGGTTAGCACCACATGACCATAAGGAACCAGGATACATTAACCAATAATTAACTCATCAATCCTTAAAGAAAAAAATTATCAAAATATTACAAAGTTAAAACAACCATAACACTTTTTATTATGTTCTACTCCATGTTTCTGGTGGATTTGCCTTTATAGCAGCATTTCTCTCAGAAATCTCTCAGAAATCTGAACAGTTGTTATAAAAAGGTGTTATATGACTTGTAGCAATTGCAGGTTTACAATTATAGGCCAGAAATGTGTTCAGGCTATGATATATGCCTGATATCAGCCATAGGGATACCTAAAATGCTAAATTTGTGCAAATGCCTTCATTTTAAGTAAAAGTAATGTTTTTAGAGATGCTATCCATTACAAAATTATTAATGTTTTTTCAACCTTATTGAAGAGTTTTGTCACTGATATTAATATTTTTGGGGGTGGGGGCATCTTTACAGTTGTGCATAACCTGTGTGTAGTACTAGAGGGGTATATATTTAATTTCTTTTGTTCATGATGCCTACATGCAAACAAATATTTTTTATAGTCACTTTACTTAATATACTACTTCATTACATACAGGAATATGTCACCAAAAATGTGTGGCCCACATAAACTTCATTCACTCTTTTTTAATTTCTCCAGGTCTTTTGGGTTTCTAATACCATGATGGGAATGGACCCCATTCCTAAGTCAAAGTACGTTTAAAGTTCATGAAATTAGTATTGTTTCAATAGTTGATGTCACCCAAAATTGCTCTTCAGAGCACCCACAATGTGCCCAGTAAAGACTCATTCTGCAATTCATATGGAGTTACATGGATTGGTAACTTATCTAAATATGATTGTAGATTCTTTTTTATAAGACTCATTGCTTCTATTATTATTGGAACTGTCTGGGTATCTTTCTTCCACATTGCTCTCGTTTCTACCTGCAGATCCTGATATTTTATGACTTTGTGTCTCTCTGTACACAAGACACTGTAGTCACTGGGTCTGGTGATTTCAATGATCAATGCTACTCTTGTCTTCTTTTCTTGAACCACTATATCTGGTTTTCTAGTATCTATCTTTTGAACTGTTGGTAATGGGTAGTCCCATGTGATATAAACTTCATCATTTATTTATTTATTTATTTATGTTACATTTGTTGACTGGGACATTTCGACTGGATACATGTCCATTTTCAGCGAAGGCCTGGGAAGAAAAGTTCCACAGAATAGTAATAACATGCAATTAAGTTATTAGTACATACCAAGAAAAATTATCTTAGGAAAACACTATTTTACAAGATTGCATAGGTTTACAGTTTCCTAGTTTTTTAGGAAAAAAACATTATTTTACAAGATTGCATAGGTTTTACAGTTTCATAGTACAATAATCCTTGGTATTGGCAAGAATATATCTAAAATCACCTAGTTATAAAGTTTAAAGTAGGATATTACTTAGAATGTACTGGATTCTAGAAAAAGATTGCTTAAGACAACATAACTGAGAAGAAGTGGAGAAAGAGTGTTAGAGTTTGTTTTTGGATATTGACTGGGTTTGGGATTGTAAGTGTTTTCTTGTGGACTGTTGGGGAAGGTGTTTAAAGGTGAAGCATCTTAGGGGGAGATTATGCTTTGTCTACAAGGGATCGAAGTGAGTTGGAGCAAGCAAGGCTGGGGTTAGTATAATAGAGGTCAACCTGGAAGATGGCAAGGGCATTGCCTTGTGAGTATTAGATGTTTTTTGAGTGTTTTTTTTTTTAATTTAACCATTGCATTGGCAGAGGTGATGGCAATGGGTAGTGAGTTCCAGATTTCACCTATATAGTTGGGGAATCGGGAGTCGCCTGCTGAATTATTGTATTTGGTTACCTTGATTAGTCTTTTATAACTAGAGTGAAATTGTCTGGGATTGGCTTGTACTTTAAGTAGATTAGATAATGCTGGTGTTTTTTCAGGAAGTAGTAGGCGTTTATGGGCGAAAGAGAGCTGGTGGAATGAGAGGAGATTTGGGAATTCAAGCCAATTAAGTTGATGTAGTGACTGACAGTGGTGTGGACAGTAGGGGGCACCGGTCACAAATCTGGCAATTTAATTGGTGCAGATGTTGAGCTTGGCCATTTAAATTTTATGTAGGTTGGTGAAGATAGGAATGGTGTATAATAGTGGGGAGAGGAGGTGGGTTTGAGCTATGGGTATTCTAGCAGGTCGAGTTAGAAATGGTTTATTTTTATAAAGACTGTCCATTTTTTTGTGTTTGTTTTTAATAGTTTGATTTATATGTATATCGAACTTAAGGTTGTTGTCAATGGTGACTCCTAGCAGTTTGGTATGAATGTCTGGAGATATGACAGTCACATCTTTGGATGCAATATTGAATGAGCATTGGAGCTGATTTGTTTAGTTTAAATAGCAACAGTTTGGTCTTTTGGAGATTAAGTAAAGGATTTTTGTTAAGAAACCAGGTTTTGGTAGTTTGGAAGGCATTTTGGGTGATGGAGAGGAGATTGTGGGGGTTATTGGCTGAGCAGATTAAAGATGAGTCATCAGCATATTGTATAACAGTTGCATCTTGGCAGATGCTGTGGAAATCATTAATGAAGATGGAGAATAGAAGGGGACCTAAAACGGACCCTTGTGGGACTCCAGCTGTAATAGGAAGCAGTGAGGATAGGTTGTTGTCCCATCGAACTGATTGTTGTCTACCTTGTAGATAGTTCTGGAACCAGCCTAGAGAGTGATGAGTAAGGCCAGGATTAGTGAGGGGGTGGATCAGTTTGGGATGGTTGAACATATCGAAGGCTTTTGACAGGTCCAGGAATATGGCAGATGTTAGTTTACCTGAGTGTCTGTTTTGGTTGATGAGTTCTGTAAAGGAGAGAAGGGCTGTGGTTGTACTGTGGAAAGGGTGAAATCTGTGCTGAGTAGGAGAGAGTAGTTGGTTATTAAGTAGGTACGGCATAAGTTGGTGGTGTATACATTTTTCAAGAATTTTTGGTAGTGGGGACAGGATGGCAATAGGATGATAGTTGGTGAAGTTAGTGAATGTACCACCTTTATGTAAAGGGATAATGTAGGAGATTTTCCAGATAGGTGGGATAGTGCTTTCTGATATGGATCTGTTAAGCAGAATAGGAACTGGGTAGGCGATCTCATTAGCAGCCAACTGAAGGTATTCTGCAGGAATGCCATCAGCTGCCTGGGTAGTAGGTTTAAGTTTAGTTAGTAACTTTTTGACATAATTCAATGTCATATAATGCTTTTTGGCTCATGTTTCCAGTGGTTTTCAGCCACTTCAATACTATAATGTTTGCACAATCCCCAGTGCAACAATCTTGCCACATTATTATGCCATTCAGTATACAGTCCTTCTGCCATTAGTATGTCGCAACCTGCAAAAAGGTGTGCAACTGTTTCCAATTTGGTTTTACAAAACCTACATTTGTCTGTTTCTCCCACATGTTCAATGGACTTTGTAAACCAATGTGTATGTAGCCCACTATCTTGGGCTGCCAATATTAACCTTTCATATCTTGGTTTGAATTCACCTCTCCTTAACAATTCCTGCGTTCATTCATGATCAACATGAGGTTTTTCCAGAAGTTTTCTAAACTTGCAACTATATTTATGCTTTTTCCACATTTCTTGCCTTTTCATTTGGTCCTTCATCTTATATTCTGTCATTTGTTTTTTGGCACATTCAGTTGCTGCCTGATTTTTATCCACTTCTGGTTTGATTTCCATTTCTGCTTGGTGCCGATATGCTTCTGCTAAATTAAGCAGAGAAGTCATCTTAGATTTATTCTCCTCATGTTTCAAAACTTTCACTACATTTGGGTCTTGTGAGGTCAGCAAATATATGTGGAGTCCCAAGATTGCAGATCTATAAAGATAATCAATTTCAAGGAGGCCCATCCCTCCTTCAGAATGGGGAATATATAATCTTGGTAGGCACTGATATTTATAAATAATTTGGTGAGCATGAAGCATCCTCCTTGTTTTCCTATCTAATCTATCCAACATGTTTTGGTTCCAGTCAGTCACTCCACAACTGTAAGCTAGGACAGGAAAAGCAAATTGGTTTATAGCTTGAATTTTGTTCCTAGATGTCAGTGCTGTTTTCAGGATTAATTTAAGTCTTCTGAAATGTTCCTTACTAAGTTTTATTCACATTTGTTCATGTTTTATTGTTGATCTTTCATCAGTTCCCAGTTATTTATACACTCCCTCTTGCTCAAGTTCTTTTATATCACATTCTTGTCCCAAACTGATGTTTTCTTGAGGTTGCAGTTTTCCTGCTTTAAAGGCTGTTTTTGCACATCTATCAAGACCAAATGACATTCTTATGTCATCTGAAAAAGTTTTGACAACTTGCAGTTGTGCTTTCAGTTCTGCATCTGATGAACCATATAGTTTTAAATCATCAACAAAGAGAAGATAAGAAGTCTTTACATTTTGTTGTTTTCTAGGAGCCAAATTATAGCCATGGCCTACGCTGTTAAGGGCAAGGCAGAATAGCAGCTGTGACAGAGTTACCCTGAAATATCCCCCTTTGAATTTCTATCCCTGAGATAAAAATTTGTCCTTTATCATGGCTTAATTGCAAAGTGGCCTGCCACTGTTTCATGGTCACTGTAATGTAATCGATCAGTGTAGGGTGTATCTTATACATTTTTAAGCACTCTTTTATCCATGAATGTGGGATACTATCAAATCCATGCCCTACTTAGATTCTTCCCCTTTTTACAGTTCTCCACTATGACTTTATTTAACAACAAATGATCCTTTGTTCCATATGACTTTCTTTTATTGCCCTTTTTTCTACTGCCATAATTGAGTTTTCTTCTAAATGACTATAAACTCTGCCAGCATCAGTTCCCGTGTATAGATCATACGTTGTCAGAAAGCAAGTTATTGGTCTGTAATTTTTATGGTAGCTTGCAGGTTCACTCTTAATTAGGAGCATTGTTTTTCCTGTTGTTAACCAAGTTGGTGTCTGTTTGGGGTGTGCATATAAATAGTTCTTACTCATGGCTAAATCTTCATGTAAAGATGTTAAAACTTTCAGCCAAAAATTAGGTACTGGGGCCTGGGGTTTTCCAATTAAAGGCTTTTCTTAACTTTGTTTAAATCTCCCTAGCTGTTACTTCATCCCATTTAATATCCTGTATCTTTGAACTTCTTATTCTTTCTTTAACTTCTTCTATCCATTTAGCATCTTTACGAATAAAAACAGCAGCAACAACTCAGGAACAAAGGATGGTGGAAATGGAAACTGCTCGTACGACAAGACAGTGAAATCAAAAAATGTTTTAATAACAAAGAATCTATCAATAACTGTTACAGGTTAAGTGCTTTCGACTGATACCCAGTCTTCTTCAGAACAAAGTCAGTAAAATCCCATGCAACATTTATATGCTAGTAGCAGTATATTGATTGAATAATTGAATAATCGTAAAAACCGCCAAATTTGTTAAAGTCACAAGTACACATTCAGCGCATAAGCCCTAAATCCATGTATAAACAAAGAATTGTGCAAAAAAAAATAATATTAATCATAAAAACTTCCTAATAAAATGTTAATCCTCATTTAGCATCTTTGTTATGTTCCACGGGATCTTCATAGATACTTCTCCAAAATGTATCTGTTTCTTCTTTTTTTGGCGATCTTTCAATTCCTTTTACCTTATTTCCCAATTCTCTATAAAACTTTTTTGGATCATCAGTAAATTGCTTCTATGGTACTTTTCCTTTATATTTATTTTTGTATCTTCTAAGTCTTTCCACCTGTGCTGAAATTTTTAGATTGTTATTTGCAATAGTGCATAATAGATCTTGGTCTGTTCTAATACTGTGCATTGCTTTTATCACATCTATTTTTCTTAGTATTTTTGATGATCTTCTCCCGCTGCTATAATCTTCTAACAGTGACACTTCTTGTCTTAACTGCTTTATAGTTTTCTCTATTCGATATTTCCATGATGGTATTCGATTTCTTCCCTTCCTTTCCCTCACTACCCAGTGTTCTTGTGGTCGAACTTTATCAGTTATTAATTAAGCTGCACAGTAATATATCCTGATTACTTCTGTTATATCACATGGGTATCTATGAACAGTCCTTATTACTGTGTTCATTTGTTTTATCAAACTTCTATCTTTTGGGGTTTTATTAACCTTCTGCAGTCTATTTCTTTCATTGATCTTGACATATCTATGTCTGTTAACTCAAGCAATGCTTCTCATAGCTCATTTTCTTCCAAACTAAGAGCAGATCGCTTGTTTTCCAATTCCTGCAGGCATTTTATAGAAGATTTTATAGCATCTTCCTGTGGCATAGGTTCATAGGTTCATAGGTTGGTACTAGGCTATCAGCCCTAGGGCCTATACAAGCCTAGCCATAACAATTCCCTGGCTATTTCTTCCCACATTATTTACTTTCCTGGACCCCTGTCTAGCAGGGCGACTGACGTGATCCCTGGGGTGAATTTCCTTTCTCCCATCCAATCGTCAAGGTTCCTCTTGAAAAGGTCCAAAGAGGCACTCTGCTTGACATGTATGGGCAATCTATTCCAGAGTCTGGGGAGTCTCTGTGTCAGGAACCTATCCCTCCAGCATGTTTTGTTTATTGTGATGACAAGGTTTAGATCCCTGGAGCGTGTAGCTCTGAGGGATTGGGATTTCTTTAAGTGTAGCATGTCCAACAGCTCTGGGATTGACATGGCCTTGTATGTTAAGCAGAGATCGCCTCTGAGTAGACGATATGCGACAGAGTATAGCTGGAGTTTTTTTAAGGCGGTCAGCGTAGGACATCTGCTTTAGGCCTGTGATTCTTTTAGTGAGGTATTTCTGAGGCCTTTCCAGTTGTTGCAGATGTCTTGAGAGGTACATACCAAATGGGGCGTTGTATTCTATAATGGGTCTAATGAGGGATGAGTACAGTGGGACAATGACCTCCTTTTTTCTGGATGAAAAGCCCTTTGTGATGAGGTGTGCCACATAGAAGGATTGACTGTTGTGGTGATGTGGTTATCGAAGGTGAGACCACTGTCCACCTGTGTCCCTAAGTCTCTTATCACACTTTCTGTGTTTAGTGTACTGCCACCTATATGGTAATTCATGGATACATGTTTTTTCCCAAAGGGGATAACAATACATTTCTTGGCATTGAGCTTGAGCCCATGGCTCTGGCACCAAGCATCTGTTTCTGTAAGGCCCTTTTGTAGAGTATCCACATCATTTGGGGATTCAATAATGGCTCCCAGTTTGCAGTCATCTGCAAACTTTGTTAGCCAGAGTCCCTTAGTGTTGACCTGTACTTCAGAGAAGTAGATGCCAAACAAGAGCGACCCCAGGACTGAACCCTGAGGTACTCCACTTGTCACTTGTCTGGAGCTGGATTTGGAGTCGGCTACTTTTACAGTGTGGGTTCTATCAGTAAGCCATTTAGCAACCCATTGGGTGACATAGGGATTAATGCCCAACTTAGTAAGTTTATCTATGATTCCAGAGTGGGGGATGGTGTCAAAGGCCTTGGCAAGGTCTAGATAGGCTGTGTGGACCACCTTACCCTTGTCCATGGCTCTGGAGACTGATTCAAAGAAGTCAATCAGGTTCAGGAGACAAGATCAGCCCTTCACAAACCCAAACTGGGCGGGGTCCAGTGTTTGAAAGTTGCCAATGTCTTTGTTTATAAGTTCCATGATAATACGCTCCATGGCCTTGCAGATAAGGCTTGTCAGACTGATGGGACGGCAGTTTCCGGGATCCAAGGTGGATCCCCTCTTGTGGATTGGGATAACTGTAGCTCTGCGCCACTCAGTGGGCACGAAACCTGAGGTGAGGCTATGATTAAACATGACACTTAGGTGAGGTGCCAGTTCATATTGTAGTTCATGTAGTACACAGCCTGGGATGTCATCTGGTCCCATGGATGCTGTATTCTTGGCTTTAGAGAGTGCGTTTTGTACCTGTGTGGCCGTTATTACTGGAATTTGGCAATCTTCCGGTATTGAGATTGGCCATTTAGGGGGTGAGAGGGGGGTGAAGTTGGCACTGAATCGATCTGCCAGGATATTGGCAATATCCTTCGGATCAGTATATTTAATGCCATTCTGTTTTAGCTCAGAGCAGATCTGAGCATTGCCATTTAGATTCTTGACATAGTTATAGAATGCTTTGTGGTTGTCTTTGGAATCTTTGGCAATTTTATTTTCGTAACTAGCTTTGGAGGATTTTATGAGGCATCTCAGTTTCTTACTGAGGCTAGTAAGGGAGTTTTTTGCATCATTTCAGCACATTCTCTTCAACTTCATTCTGTGCCATATGTTGCTCATATGGGACCTCACTGGCCTATCACTCCTCAACATTGACTGCATCAGAGTTTCCATAGTTTCCTGTTCCTTCCCATGCTGTCTAGCTTCAAGTGAATGTTTAAACTGGTTTCCTGTGGAAGGCTCCAAATTATCTTCATACAACACCTGTCCAATTGCTTACTGTTCCACTGATTTCCTCTTAATTTGGATATCCATTACTCTATCCTGTTGAGGTACTTTCTGAATTAGATTTTCTACACTAAATCCTTCAGTTTGCAGGTACTCCATGACCTTAGCTTCTATTTCTTTACCGTGTCCATTACTAATCTCCTTTTCTACTTTTCCTCTTTGTCTCCTTATTTTTTGTATTGTAAAGTTGTCCATGTCTGGATTCCTTTGCCTGTATTTCTCTTCAAATATCTTTGGTGCTGCTCCTTTTGTATTGACTAGTTTTGCTTTCTCCTTTCCATAAATATTACATCATATTAAATCTCTTTTTCTTTCCCATGGCCATATGTCTTCTTCAGATGTCTCCTGATCTTTCTGTTTCTCCCTACTTTGGGGACTCACTCCATCCTGCTGTGATGTAACATGTGCTAGGCCTTCTACACCAAATCCTTCACTTTGTAGGCACTCCATAACTTCAGCTTCTATTTTTTAACTTCTGCTTTACTAATCTTCTTTTCTATGTTCCATCTTTGTGATGTTATTTTTTTTATTGTGAAATTTTCCATATCTGGACACCTTTGCCTGTATTTCTCTTTGAATATCTTTAGGGCTGCCTTCTTCACATTGATTAATTTGACTTTTTCCTTAGAATAAATATTGTACCATATCAAATCTCTCTTTCCCATGTCCATATGTCTTTTTTATACTTTTCAAATTATCTCTTGGTTTTGTTGTTCATATTTTCGCACTTCTTCAGATACTTCTTTATTCAAACAGGTCAAGGTTTCTTAATCTATATACTGTTTTTCACATATCTGTTGTATCAATGAACAAAAATTTTCACAGATGTGGAGAATGAGATGATTGTGCAGACTCTATGTCAACATGGCTCAGACTTGTTAAACAAGAAGCTCTAACAAGTCCTTCTGTAACTATATCTGGAAAAAGGTGATCAATGATGTGAATGCTGTGGGAGAACATGGCTGTGATTATGGAAAAATTATACATCAGGCCAGTAGCATAATTACCAAATCCAATAACCGTTAAGCTGCTATTGCATAGGGACAGAGGGCTTCTGATCCACCAGTGACTGAGACAGAGGAGTTCATGTCCATTGTAACAGGTTCAGACACCTCATAAGGGAGTTCCCAATTTGATAAAGGTGCTCCAGGGGAGGTTGTCCCAATTGTATCTATTGGTGAATTTCCAGGTATGCTATATTAATCATTATCTTTTAATATATATATTATATATATATATATATATATATATATATATATATATATATATATATATAGGTTTACTATCAAACGGTTGAAATTCATATGGTCTAACATTCATTTGATCAACCCATATGGTCAACACATGAATATTAAGTAGTTCATTTGGTGGACAGGAAGTGCATGCAAATTACCTGTTGACATTATGTTGACAGCAGGGCAAGGATATACCCTTGTCAGCACTGTTGTGTGATCTCGGAGTTGTAATATAGAAGTATCAGGGGGTGTGGGGGCACAGCCCCCCCCCCACTGGGGGGCTGCAGGAGGGCAAACACTACTATCAGTGTTGCAGGTGTTTTTTTCGACCATTTAAACTTTGACATTTTTTCAGTATTTTGAACTTTCGGTGTAATGACTTTCGATGTTATGACTGTCGACCATATGAATTTCAACATTTTGATAGTAAACCATATATATATATATATATATATATATATATATATATATATATATATGTATATATATATATATATATATATATATATATATATATATATATAGATAGATATGTATATCAAGTGATGGGGTGGAGAGAAGGAACAGTGAGATAGAGAGAGGAAAATGGAGAGTAGATTGCTGTATAAGATGTTTCTTAATATGTAGCTACATAGTGGATTTGCTGCTCTTTCTTGTGTTATTTAGTCATCTGGAACTGATTTACATGGTCATCTGCAAATCGTAGGCACATACCTTTTATTTTTCTTATTACTGTACATAGCGATGATTTATAAAGGGATTTTTTTAGTTGTAACTGCATCTATTATTGCTTAATTTTTAACTTTTTACATAACGTGACTTTGATCAGTTTTTATTCTGTTTGTCTCTTTGTTGTCTCTAATTGCTGTCATAGGTGACCATGCCACCAGCACTGTGTGACTCCTACCACCTGATATCAAGAGTACCGGTAACCTCATATGATGATGGTGGTTATGAAGAAGCACAGCCTGGGCACCAGAGGCTTGAGGATGTGGCTCGCACATCTCCTGCCAATATTTTGGCCACAGTCAGAATGCTTACACATGCCCATGACACTGCACATCAGAAATAGGACAGCTCAGGGTAGTGTGGTTACTTCAGCTGCAGAGCTGGCTGAGTCTCCATCTAGTCACTGTGAGCGTGAAGTACTACACAGTGCTGTTGGAGAGGTGCTGTGAGGAGGCCTGCTGTCCACCCTACTCCTGATGTTATTGTGCCAGTAGGTGACATGCAACCTATGTGTAGGGCTGTCATGGAGGTATGGGCATGTTCCATTAGCGCCTCAGAAGAGATAATTTAAGTACTGCATGTTGTGCCTTCTGAAGTTTGAGATTGCCTCAACCATGTGGGTGTCTCCTTGGACAGAATAAATGACACACTGGATTGGGTGGTGTCTGTAATGGAACACCAGCTGGGGGAGGGTTGACATCCACATGGCTAGACAGCTGCTATATCATCAGGTGTTAGCTGATGTGGCCATGCCACATCCCACTCCCATAGTGGCACTACTTCCACTGCTCCATCAGTGATTGAGGTATCTACACCCAGATATGGTAAGTCATGCATTTGTGGTCATGGACATAGTTGTGATAACAGCTCATCCAGCAGACATTGTTCATGTTAGGAAGCAACCCAACTTCTAGACAGGGCTCTGAAACTAGCTGTGCAACTCCTAGCAGAGGTAAGTCTCATTGTTGGGGTGATGATGGTGAACTGACTACTGCACCATGAATGGCTCACACCTGTCTGACATTCCAGGATATAGTGCTACCAAAACTGTGTTGATGGTGTTCATGCAGCACCACATGACATACATCAAAACTCATCTTGCCCATGCCACCTCAAACACACAAAAGTAATAAACATTACTACTGACCTGTATACATCTGTTTCTGTTGTCCATGTCAATAGAGTACATGCTGAAAAACTTTTTTTTTCACTTCTACACACTCAGTTCTTTGATGTCAGGCTTGCACTCCTGTATCCCTCCCGCTCCCCACACTATACAAGTGATGATGATTGTATCCTGCCCTTTGTACATTTCTTTGTGACTTAGAGCTGCCTGTGTCTGATGCACAGAGTAGATAGCTAATGTTTGCTTACTCAGATGGCTGTTTAATGGAATGTATTGCAGAAGGTTTATTTATATTTTTTCTTATTGCTCAGTTGTGAATGATTGGTTATATACTTCTTGACCCTGACTGCATGTGTTGTATTAGGCTAATTAATGCAGTACTACTAGTTAAGTAATTATTGTTTATTCCTAAATGTGTGCAGTAGATGCTAACATTGACCTGCATACTGGGTAAAATTATATATATATATATATAGATATATATATATATATATATATATATATATATATATATATATATATATATATATACATATACATATTACATGCATCACTCATGAGCTACTGTTTACATTTCTTTATATTTGAGCCATGTTTCTTCTAAGTGACATAGATATTGCCATTAGACACTATTAATTTGTATTCATCATTTTCTGAGAGGTTCAACACTTAACATTTTTTAATAGTGCAGCTACAAGGTGTGACCTTGGAGATTAGCTCTCTCTGATGCTAATAGAACATAACCATTACATGGTTAAGTAAAGGTTGAGGGCTTTGGCAGGCATCAGTCTTAATATTGGTATGTGCTTAGAATCTTAGGTTTTCACTTAAGTAGTAATTGTATGTGCTATTCTTTTGCAGCTCAGCGAGAGCCATGGCATATTGTGCTAGCCTACATCTGCCAGCAGTATCCATAGCTGGTGATTCTTCCTCAGACTCTTCTGTATCTGATGTAGCTGATGGCCCAGCCTGTGTTAATGGAAATGTAGTTGTGGAACTTGCTGTCCTTGTTGAAGATGTTTCCTGAAAATTATATGGTGCAGCATAGCACAGACTGTGAGCATCTTTGTAGAGGTGGGTGGGTCATAATGCAGGACATCTCCTGATGCGTCTAGATATCAGAACATTAATTTGTCCAAGCCAATTACACATTCCATAAATTTCTTAGTTTGAGCACGGCATTGTTGTATCCTTTCTCACAGGGGTTATATGTTTTTTTCATGGGTGTCATAAGCTACGGTTCTAGTGTATAACCTGCATCCCTAACTAGTTACCTTTGTGGAAAGTCATCCCTAGCAAAATTTGTGTACAGCTCACAGGTGTGCCATATGTGGGAGTCATAGAAACTGCCAGGGTTACTGTACACACATTGTAGGTGATCCCTTGGGCATTACAGTCAAACTGACAATTTACAGAGTGGTAGATTTTCCTGTTTATGTATCTCCTTCCTTGTTCACCAGGTGAAGCTCTTATATTTATGTGTGTGCCATCCATGGCCCCCAGAACCTTAGGGAAGTGGCCAATGACATAAAATTGTTTCATGGTTGATGCTCTCTCCTCTGGTGAGTGCGAGAAACAGATATGATTCCTTTCATGTTGTAGCATTGCATTTAGAAACTCATGTATGATTGTAAAAGCTGAGGCCTGTGATACCTCTAATATATACTTTTGGGTCTCTGGAAAGTACCTGTAGTTAGTATATGTAATGCTACATATAACTTTTGTTTCCACTGGGATGCATTCTCCCTAATTTCCCCAGGGCTTCAGGTGAGGGTGGCAGAGGTTGCATATTTCCTTTGAAGTATCTCTGCCTACCCTGTATTAATCTACAGTTTCTATATCATGCAGTCCATGAGTTTCCG
Source organism: Protopterus annectens (assembly GCF_019279795.1). Lineage (NCBI taxonomy): Eukaryota > Metazoa > Chordata > Ceratodontiformes > Protopteridae > Protopterus > Protopterus annectens. Next base: position 45,264,836 of record NC_056734.1, read on the forward strand.
AGTTGTAAACAAATGCAAAGCCACATCTATTCCTGTAATGGTACATACATATAGAGTGGAATACCTAGAGGTGTAGCTTTACATGGATATCTGGGATAGATGCACATGTGTCCATCTGCAATGTGAGATTTTATCAGTTTGTGAAATACTGAAAATAAAACAAAATATTTTGCACATTTTGTGGCAAAGCATTCCAGGTGCTTTGAATACCTTCATTAAATGCCTTCTATGTGACAGTTAAGTAAAATTAAGGATCTCCTGACTTATCAAATTGAAAGTGGAATTTCTGATAAAGACCTTATTTCCAAGTAGAAGCCAATGTCTACCATTCATTATCTGGTAGATGTGGTTAATTAGTGAGAAATTAATCCTAGCCTTTTTTGTAATCCACTTAGTTTTCTACACGGAAACACAGTGATGCTAACAAGTATGGTCCAGATATATAAATCTGAGTATCTCAGTCTCTGCAGTACGTAACATGAATATATTATGTGGGGAAAGGAGTGCTATAATATTTCTTTCTTTCTTTCTTTCTTTCTTTCTTTCTTTCTTTCTTTCTTTCTTTCTTTCTTTCTTTCCATTTATTAACCGGGTCGTGTCTGACTGGGCCATGGACTCCATTTTCAGTGGAGACCCAGGGAGAAAAGGTCCACACACAATAGTAATGACTAATAATGGTAGTACAAATAATACAGAATTATACCTGTATATTCAGGTAGACCACAGATAAAATTAGTCACAGATGTTACTGTATACAGCATTATAGATAAAGAAACATCTAATGAATGAAATTGATTGACAGAGAAACTTTTCATAGTGACATTATTCATAGTACAATTACAAAGATACATTTTTCACAAAGTAGATACAATTCTAAATGGGCTTGAGCCAGAGTTAAAGTACCTTTGAGAAGGGGCTAGAGTAAGTACTGGGAGGGTGGATGGATTATTTGAGAGAATGACAAGGGCAGAGCCAGATGGATTTGAGATGTTCTTTAGTTTTTGTTTTAAAGGAAGAATAGATGGGAGTGTTTCAATGTGTTGGGGGAGAGCATTTCAGGTCTTGGTTATTTTATTAGGGTATCCATGGTAGTTGTGAGACTGGGTTATTTTTTGCATCAGCCTGTCTGAAGAGCTAAGGGACCTTGTATTGACATAAGGTTGAACTAGGGAGGAAAGTGCAGGACATTGACTAGGGTTGTGAATGATTTGGTATGTAAAGGGAAGTTGGTTTAATGTTAACAGGTTGGGAAGCTCCAACTAGTTCAGTTGTTGGAGAGCAGAACAGTGATAAGATTTATGGGGATGATTGCTGGCAAATTTTGCAGTTTTATTATAGCAGGATGGTAGGTTGTTTCGGCTGGTTTTGCGCAGGTTTATAAATATGTGTAAACAGTTTGAGTAGGGTAGATAGAATTTGGGATCTAGCAGTGGCTAGTTTGGTTTGGTTTGTTAGGAAAGCTCTTGCCCGGTAGAAAGACTTGAGTTTGGCATGGACTTTTTTGATTGCCAAGGAAATGTGAATATCAAATTTCAGTCTGTCATCTATAGTTACACATAGGAGTTTGGTATGTTTTATGGGTTCAGTTGTGGTTCCATTGGTGAAATGATTAAAGAGGGATGGAGAGTGGGCACAAAAAGTCTTTGCATTGGCATGTTGACTGCAGTTGCCCATCTAGTTTGAGATATTCTGCATGGCAATTTCAGTTGATTAAGGCTTTTTGTGTGCTTGGCAAATGTCAGTGTTTGGCCTAGGTTAATACATAGATATTTCTGAGTGATGGAACAAGGAATGAGAGTGTTATATGGCTCTTTTATTGGCAACTATGTGATATTACTTATTTTTTTGTGTGCCCCAAACTCCTTAACTGCTGATTTCTTAGTATCAGTAATACAGTTTTCCTTAACCAATTCAAAGCAGCCAAGAAATCGTTTTTTCTAGAACAGAATTAAGTAGAGTAGGATTTTTGTTGGGTTTCAGCAAGTCATTAATAAGATGTGAGAACAAAATATTCCAGGTACAGATCTCTGCGGTACACCATTTGAAACAATGTCAATGCCTGAGTTGTTATTATTCCTGTAAACTATAAATATTATGTTTGACAGGTAGCTATCAAACTGTTGCAATACTTCATGTGCAAAAGTAATGGCTTTTAAATTGTACATCAGCAAACTGTGATGAACAGGTGAGTTACTGGATTTTAAGGATTCCCTGCAGGATGTACTGTCAGAGATGCTGGGTGGGTAGATTGGTCTGACAAGGGAGATGATTTTTCTGTGCTATGATACAGAATTGGAATTGCCTAGATATAGTAAGACCTTGCTGTGTCTAATAATGGTGGCTGCCAAAAAAGCAATTACTAGAAAATGGAAATCAAAATCTAAGCCAGCTATACTGGAAGTAGTAAATATAGTAACAGAGATAAAACAACTGGAACTGATATCTTTAGAAAAGGGTAGGAGCAAACTACACAGGAAAAAAATGGAAATTGTAGGAACAATATATACAAGGGAGAAATGAGGTCTAAAAGGTGGTAGGACTTGAAGTGTGTAATGTTTGAGTGAGAAAGACTTGGTAGATTATAAGTGATGTATAATGTTTGCAGCTGGGAATGTGTCAATATGGTTTGTGATGTAAAACACTTGTGACTAGGACTGAGTTGATGTGGTTTGTTTTCATTTATATAAATGTATGATTGCCTATGTAGTAAGTGATGGTTTAATAAGGATGCTTCTTGTTTAAAAACAGGCAGGAATTGAATAATGTATGTACTACTGCTTAAGTTATATGATTTATAGCAATATATGTGAGGTATAAGGTTTGTTATGTTAATATATTTTGATTACTTTTATATGAATGTAAATTTGCCTACGTCACAAATGATAATTCAATAAAAGTATTTGAAAAAACATTTTGAAATGTACATTAAAGGTCTGAAATATTGTTCCAGTCAGTTCACCAGTTTCCATATCACGATAGAGATGGATATGGTCAATTTATATATGCATCGATGACACTGTATTTGGCCTGAAGTCATATCTTTTGGTAAGTGTTTACCATATTTAGTAACATATGCAAATATTTGATTATATACCAGTTTCTCGATATTTTTTGCCAGTAGATACAGATTTGCTTTGTGCTTATAATCAGTAACCAAGGTAGGCTGAGGTACTTTTAGGAAGGGATATAATAAGAAAACATTTTAAGCTTTGTGTTACAATTTTAGTCATTAGGTTAGGTTGAAAATTGGATTTAGAGCTCACAATTGAGTAGACTGGCAAACTTCCAGCTGTCTAGGGTGAAGAGAGTAAAAGTGGAGATTGTATCTGTAATGTAAGTTGCCTAGTAAGTTTTCAAATGATTTTATGGTGATGTTTTTTTTCTAAATAAAAATGGTGAAGATGTTAGATACAAGTAGATTGAATGTGTGGGGGGGATTTATATGAAAAACCTTATCTGGCAGTGGAAGAGGAGGAACAAATGTCACCTCTAAGATCACTTAAGTTGCTTAACATGCTTGGTTGTTTTCTGTGCACTTTGGGAAATAGTGTGTCTGTGCTGATTTATTTAGTACTTTGCAAGGGTAATCTGGGATTGCAGAGTTACTGGTGCTGAATATACACCAATGAAAGCTGACTCTGGAATTTTAAGCAATTCTTGTAGCTCTTGTTAATTTAAAAAATATTATATATGGGTGCAGTGCATTTAATCATACATTTGTTGCATCAAATGTTTAGTTAAGAGGATTGTTTTGTTAAACTGCAGGTCCATCTCATGATGCTGGCATTTGTTTTAAGGGATTGCTACACAGTGGGGAGTGGGAATATGCAGTCTCAGAGCAGGTATATATAATTAATAGGGTAATGAAGGCTCAGCTCCTCATATTGCCACTCCTCCTGCATAAAACATTCTTTTTTTTTTTTTTTAGTGTTTGAGTTTTGACCATTTGTGGTCAGTGTACCACATGCCAATTTACTGAGTCAGCAACGTAGTGAAATATAATCCATATACTTTATTTGATCAGAAGGATCAGCTTTCCAGCCTGAGCAAGCTTGATGTCTATCCCTGATTATCTGATTAACCTTACTCGGTGTATTTGACTCAGCGCATGAGGTAAAAGTCTATTCTGAATTTGTAGTAAGAGGTTATAAAATGTTTCTAGAGCTACTGTGTGATTTCCTACAGTACAGACTGAGGACTAGCCTATCAGCTGTAATTTATTCAGTAGTATATAATGCGTACCATCAAGAATGTTCCTAGAAATAATAGCTTGAAATAATAGCTTTGGTGTTTTTATTGTCCACATAATCAGAACAATGGCAGTGGTCACTTAATGCAGCGAATAATGTGTGGCATTGTTTGAAGTTTTTCAGGCATGTTTGTTATAAGTATGTCAATAATTGAACTTTTTTCCATCGTTTTGCTAGACCTAGTTCCAGTATTTATCATTTGGGACAGATTGTTTACTGAATGAAGTTATTGTTAGTGTATTTATGTGAGCCATCCAGCTTAATGTTTAAGTCATCAAATATAACGAGCTTGTTATTCTTCGACTATGATAGTATTGTTTTGTTGTGTGCCCGGATGGGTTTTGGAGAAGGGGAATGTGTACGTTTGCAAGTAATAATGATTTCCTACAAGAATCTCAAAATCTATTGCAACCAAAAGAAACGCTTGTAGTGAGTAATGCAATTGAAGGATGCTCATCATATAAAGACCCAGTAAAGCAATATATGATAGCAGCTACATCTGGGATTACACATCCACTTGACCTCCTTAATGAATTCTCCTCACTTCCCTCCACTTTCTAACCTGTTCCAAATTCTAGCCCCAAAAACAATGACAACATACAAAGCAACAGGAAAGCTACTCTTCATTTATGATTAGATGCATACATACCCTTTTTAATTAAAAAGTGTACCTGACAAAGTTATAGAAAACAGTTAAATCAGGTATTCTGATGCCCAAATAGCAGCTGATAACCTTCATCTGGGGCTCATCATATTATACAAAGACTATCTTCTTACTGTTTAATCTCTTTTACAACCAATGGCTCACTGCAGAATTCATGCCTAAAGAATAGAAAACTCCAGTAGTTAAACCAGTCCCTAAAATAACCAAACCATCTAGCACAAATGATTTTAGATCAATTTTCATATTATCAACCCCAGGCAAAATACATGGGGAAATATTATGCATCCAACTATCACAATGCACCCAGTCCTACCACATTCTCTCTCAGCATTAAAAAGGTTTCTGTTCTGGTAGAAGAACCATGACTGACTTTACAGCTAAACTGATGATATACTTCAGAGCATGTTCAATAGTCTATTAAAAGAAATCATCTTTATCAACAAATCAAAAGCCTTTGATCAAGCTTACCACTAACCTCTCTTACGTTTTCTTTATAGGACAAGTATAAGTTCTAGTGTAATACAATGGTTAAAGGCCTTCCTATACATTTGGCAGTGTAAATCGGAATTAGGAACACCTCTTCTCATTCCGATCCAATATCAAAGGTATTCCAGAAGGATCGGTACCATCCCCATGTTTTTCTCTCTGTTCTTTATTTAACTTAATGCTGATCTCACTCATATTACAATCATTGTTTACACAGATGACATGGTCATGTGCAAAGCTACTAACTCAACTGAATTTTATAACAACATATCAGTACTCATATCTTATCTATCTCTGCTTACTTACGCGTAAGGTCATCTTTAACCCACAAAAAAGCAAAGTCTATGCTATTCATAACTTCCCACAAATTATCTCAATCCCTGAAAAACTGCAGCATTCTTTGTAACAACCAGGAAAAAATAGAAACTGTGTAATAATTCAAATACCAGAGTACTGGTTTGATCAAAATCTGAACTTTTTCACCATGTTTAAGCTTTTCAGGACAAAATAAAAATGCTTGTTTCTGAGTCCAAACAATTTACATTTTCTCTCCCCATAGGATGACTTGCAAATGGAAAAGAAGTACTTCTGTCTTATTCCAAATGCAGCCTCCAAAAATAATGAGTAATCTCTTCACTTTACGTCTAATAACATCTGTAGATGCATAACTCTAGCCCTCTGTGAACACTGCTTTACCATACTCTCAGAAGCAAAAGGACACCCTATCTAGCATGGATCAATAATGTTCATGTAATCTCTTGCCTTTAAAACTTACTTTAGATTTTTTTCCCTTTTTTTAATAGTAGATTGAACAAAAGAACTTCCAGGACTAGAGCTCCAGTTAAAAATTTTCCTCAGCCCTTCCACACTTCTCTTGTTGTGCTTTTAAAAGGCTGTATCTCTGACTTTCGCTCCTTATAATAATCTGATTCCCAAAACCCCTCCATGTCCTATCTCATTGCTATTGTCTGTTGTTTAACCTATTCAAGTACTTACTCTCCATTGTTTTCCATATATCCTTAATACTACATGCCCATCCAGCAAGCCAGTATTGCATCTGAGTAAACCTCCCTTATTATATTTGTCTTCTGCTCATTTTCCCAGACCTTCTTTTTGCTTGATACACTCTCCACACTTTGAGAGTGTCCTGAGTTACTCCTGTTCCATACTTGGCAGATAAGCGATCTGTTCTATTGTTCTGCATGTCAGTTAACTATTTAAAGTGCTAATGCTTTATTTTGCTTAGTTTGTTAATTTTGACTTTAAATGATTCTAAAGGTCCCTAATTCTTGAAGTTGCCTTGTCAAGGTAGTTTATTTAAGTTGTTTTGTTGAAACATTACACTCCAAGCAATCTTTATTGATGTTATTATATCAAGAGATTATCTGTACCTTCTACAGACACAGATGCCCAGAAAGTAAATTGTATGTATAAAACTTCCCTTAGACCTAAAATGTGTAACTTACTGTGGCTAAAGCATATCCATTGCATGGAGAGAAACTTAGAGCAGCTAGTTTGCATATTAAATAGCACCACTATCAGATTTTAGCACAATCTAACTTAGATTCATACAAAACCCCAAAACTAACCAACAAGACCTCTATATAACCCAAGAAATGACTCAGCCAGTATATCCAAAGAATTTATTTTATAGTACCAACAATTGATGTTCTCCAGCGCCTCGGCATAAGCCTTTTAACAGAGTATAACAAAACCCATTTCTCATTCCTTTATATAGTAAAAAACTATTCTAATAAAACAATTAAAAAACACTTAATTATAGCAGCCATTTCCAATCAAGCTCTCTATTTAACCCCTTAGGGTATAGAGTGTCAAATTTTAAAATAAACAGTGCTTCTTTCCATTGTAGTTTATTCTTCAAGCACATACTTTTCACACAATGTACTTTTTCCAAAATTGTGCCTGTTAAATTCTTACTATCACTGTTATGATATTTTTTAAAATGAAAGCCTAAAGGGCTTTCTACCTTTTCATTTTTAATATTTCTCAGATGTTCTAAGAACCTGACTTGAAAACTCCTTTTTGATTCACCTATGTAAAATAAATTGCATTCACATTTGAGTACATAAACAATACCCTCTGTGTTACAACTAAAAATTACCATTCACATTAAATTTCTTTCCATTTATACAGTCAAAAGAATTTACTGTTTGGTTACATATACTACAATGACCACATGCTTTAAAACCATAATCAAAAATACATTTAGTTAAACTGGCAGCAGAAAAAATAAAATAAGCATGAACTAGCATATCTTTAATACTTTTTCCACGTCTATAAGACACCATAGGTTTTTGAGGTAACAATTCACCCAAGCATGGATCTTGTAACAAACGTGTCCAATAAAATATAACAATTTCTACTAATTTCTCTGTATATGTTCCATATGTTGTAACAAAAAACATTTTATCCACTTGTTGATTATACACATTTTTATCTGATTTAGCCCTATATTTTACTTGTTTATGAGTCTGATTATTAAAATTCAAATTATTTTTAGCTTGTTCTACACTTTCTACACTATAACCTCTTTTGATAAATTTCTGACAAGTCAACTCAATTTCTAATTCTTTTTGTTGTTCATCACTAGTTAATCTTGAGATTCACAATAATTCATTATAGGGAAGTGCTGATATTAAGTGTGGAGGATGGCAACTAGTCCCATTAATGAAATTATTCACACCTTCAAATTTATGATGCACTGATGTTACTACCTTATTACCTCTAACATGCAAATTTACATCCAAAAATGTAACTTTATCTCCCCACTGAGCTCCATCAAACTTTATACCAAAATGATTACAGTCTAGGTCATGAATAAAATTATGTACATCTAAACTACCCCTTCACATAGAAAGATTAAATCATCTATGTAACGATAATATTCTATTACATGACTTCTGAAAAAGCACATTCTATATAGAAATTTGGTTTCAAAATAACCCATAAATAGATTTGCATATACTGGAGCGAAACTGCTCCCATCACTGTGCCTTTAATTTGTTGATAAAGAATTTCATTAAATTCAAAAAATTATTTTTAAGACAAAACAGTATTAAATCAACTGTATAATAAGTAAGTGGACTTTCACCCAAATGAAATTTAAGAGCTTCCACCTAATTCATGTGTAATATTAGTATACAAATTTTTAACATCTACTACTATCCAGTACCTATTTTCATTCCACTGAATTTTATTAATTTTCTCCAGAAAGTCAAAGGTGTCTCTAATATAGGAAGACAACTGCACAACCTTTGGTAAAAGTAATTCATGCAACACAATTCCTATATTATGAAGAAAATAGTTGCAAGCAGACACTATAGGACGACCGAGGATTATATCTATCTTTATGTAGTTTAGGAAGACAGTAAAATTTAGACATAGTACAATTTTCTATGGAAAATTTCCTCTCTATGTCTTTTTTGGTAAAATAGCCAAGTCTATACCCCCTATTTATTAGTTCATTATATGCTGACAAGGCTGTTTCATATTCCTTCCATATAGCAATTCTATATACTTCCTCATTATTTAAATTATCCATACACATCTTATAATACTGTTCTACTGTCATTATAACTAACGTATTACCTTTATCTGAGGGCTTAAATATAATATCTTTTCTACATCTCATCTTCGTTAAAGCCTCCCATTCATTTTTAGTTAGATTATAAGACACTTTTTCCTTTTTTTTAAAAAATATCCTGCATAGAATAATTCACTATGCTGGAAAAAACATTTCACTGCCTCATTAGTAAAAGGAGGTATATAGTTACTTTTTATGCTAATCCCATTTGTCGGTAATAGACAGTAAGCATTCACAGTTTCATCATTCTCAAAAAAAGAATCACAAGAAAAAAATATTCCATAGAAGTTGTTTCATTCAAAGAATCATCCACATCAAAGGAATTAGTTACTTGTACATTTTTTTCTTTTGACTTTGAAAAAAAGCACAAAAGATGTAACTTTCTTACTAGCTTAAAAACATCTATTTTAAATGTATGCATATTAGAAACAACAGTAGGAATAAACTTAATGCCACAATTTAATACTGCTATTTCAGTATCTGAAAAAGAACTGCCAGTTAAGTTAAAAACATACTGTTCATCTAACCTGTCATTAACACCATTAGTCTTAAGAAAGTTAATACCATCTTTTCCTTTTCCCCTGTTGATTCTGTTGTTGCCTGCCCCACGTCATATCTGCTTGTCCCCTTTTCCGACTTCTCTCACTTGTATTGGGTCTGTTATAAAAATGTTCATACATATATTCACTTTTTTGAGCTGGAGGGAGTGAAGGAAAGTCTGCATTTTCATCCGACCATTCTCCTGAAGCTTCTGTTGCTTCAGATGAAGCAAACGAGACACCATGGGCAGGATTCATGAAGCCTCTGTGTAAGAGTTATAACTCTTACACGGAGGCTGCAGTTAAACGGAGTGATGTCAGCATGCTCTGCATATTCATGAGAGCATGCTGAATCACACCTAAGGCTAACACGGTCCGTGTAAGACAGTAGGGGGCATGTCCGTAGGCTGAGCCCTGTACGAGTAAAAGTGCCCAAAATAAACACCCACGACAGAGTCCATGGAAATGTGAATAAACACAACACAACACATGCCCCCACAGACTATGAACAGAAAATATATAAATGAACATGTTATAAATTTTTTTAAATCGTAAAGATGTTTGCCCGTGAGTGCGCTCGTTTGCGGGCGTGCACGTAGCGCAGCTACAGTTAGCAGTCAGTGGGAAAGCATATAAGAACTAAATATGCAAAGTAAGCCAAGAAGCAATAGCGTAGCGGTAGAGATGTCGGCTGAAGAGCAGGCATTCATGGTTCGAGCTCCCACAACACCAATTTTTATTTTTAGCAAAATAAGCACGAAACAAGTCCCTGACAAACATGTACACATATAAAATCACATTTTATGTAAAATGTAATGAAATAGTCCATTTATTTTGAAGAAATGTGAGGTAACAAAACAATAAAAAATGCCAGATGTGCCTATAGCTGAGCTACAGTTTAACAGGGTGAGTGCATCTGCCCGTAGGTGAGCAGTGGTTTAACTGGTGCAAAATGAGTGCCCGTAGCTGAGCAGTGGTTTAACAGGTGCATATTGAGTGCCCGTAGGTGAGCAGTGGTTTAACACGCTGAAACTGTGTGCCCCTAGCTGAGCTGAGCGTGATATGCGTGCTGACAGCCAAATGAGGCGTAAGCCAGCGCACCCCATTTGCGCAGAGCTGCGCACCGCGCTAACAAGCTAACTGACGGGCAACGTTGAGCAAGCTGTAACAAAACTGCCTTTACACAGACACACCCCCTAGCCTGTCTAGACAGTCATAAAATATAAAAAGCAGTGGCCAGGTTCGAACCCAGGATACCATGCACCATAGTCAAGGTACTGAACCACTAAGCCACGACAGCTGTACTCAGAAATGCAGTAATAGCAAATATATAGGAATGAATAGAAAGTGGAGCATGACAAAGCAGGTTTTGTGAAGTGGATACAATTCCAAAATGGCCAATCACAGATAAGTGCAGGAAAAACGGCATATATAAGCCCCATAGGCGGGAATACACAGCATAAACGATTGTAGAACTGACTTGCAGCCAGAATGTCAGGTGTAGGTGAGGGTAGTTGCTTTCGAGCACAGAGGTGGGGTGTTGAGGAGTCCAGATACATGGTCTGGCTCCTAGTCCACAATCATGAGGCCCAACTCATGCAGGGCCAGGTCCTGTGGGGAGCATATAGGGCTGAGGCGTGGGACCGGTTGGCTCATGATCTCACCAGTGCCACAGGGATTCCAAGGACTGGTGAGCAGGTCTGTCACCACCATGCGGACCTGAAGAGATGCAAGCAGGACCAATTGAACCTTTGGATACAGGAGGCCCGGCAAATGCCCAACGCCTCACTACTGAGTAAGTTACATTTAATTATGTATGTAAGAAATTAAATTAGCTGATATTATGGATGTGTATTCCAATATTACTTCATTTATATTACAGCTGCAGGTGTCCGTTCTGCGAACCGCAGAGCCTATGGCGATAGGCTGGTGCAGTTGCGCCACCAGGCAGGTCAGTAATCCACCCCCAGTAACTGTAAAGAAATATCAAAGTATGACAGTTAGCAAAAGAGTGCAGTGTAGTCACTAAGTAATAAAATGTGCAAGTAACAGTGTAAAAGTGTTTGCAAGTATTGCTTGATTACAAAAGTGTGTTGCAGTCTGTAATCCAAACAGAAAAATGAAAATGTCTCAAATAAAGTCTGAAATAAAGATGCCCCACCTGTAATATAATAGTGCATAACCTGCAGCAGGCTGAAAAGTACAGCTGCAGAAGATGAGCAAATCACATGTGTGAAATATATCCCTGTTGAAATACTGAAACATGACAGAAGTGAGACTGCTGGAAAGGATTGTAATAACTACAGGTAAAACATGTCAATAAAGCCTAGAAGTAAGTACCATCCTGAATAGTAAAATGAAAACAAGTGAGAGGGTGTGAGAAAGAGTTATGAATCCACCAATAAAGTAGTAATAACCCCTGAATAAAGTATACTGCAGTCAGTACAGAATGAAATGAATGTGACAAGTAGAACCAAACTGCGAAATGTGTCCAAAGTGTTGCTGCAGCTGGAATGTGTATCCCAAAATCTGGATATGTTGCTCTCAGTCTGCAATATGCAGATAGTATGATTGTCTGAAATATCAAACATCCACAGTTGTCTATAGCTATATAAAGCAAATGTAGCAGGATGATGTAGCTGAACAAAGCCAGATATGAGCGTGTATGAATAACAATAAAATGTATATTGATGTAGCAGTAACAGTCCTATCACCAAAGTGAAGTAGTTATCATATAGGAAACTGTAGTTAGAACAGTAGTGTGTATATATCTGTAGCTATTAGAAATGTACAGCATATGTATTGGTATTTGAAGGTGTTAATAATATTTTCTTCACCCCACCCTATAACCACATATAATCCATTCCACGTGAAATTGGTATGTGCAATCACAATTAACACTCTGGACATTTGTCCTGATGGGTCATAAATATTTGCATGTCCGTTGATGCATCTGCCCTGTTCATACATCCAAACCTGATGGCCTGTTGCCATCAATCAACCCTGCATGTTGTTGGACTGTGTATTGCTGTTCAAATTATGCATGTGTTATGCTCGCTGTTCAATGGTGTGAATATCTGGGTGTTTGGTTAATGGGAATACTAATGCATGCTGTTACAACTAATTGCGAATGGTATTGTATGTTACTAACCCAAACTGTCATGACATAATGCAAAACATAGAACGACAGGGAAGGCGGGTTCCAGCGGACCCACCTCTCCCACCTCAGCTGGCGAGTGCACCTGGCACTAGTGCCCAGTCTGGACCCTCCTCCGGTGGCCCTGTGCAACCTGCGGGTGGAAGAGCTGCAGGGGATGGGGCCCATCCCCCCTCTGCAAATGTGGCCAGAGGAGAACCACCACTCACCCTCCGTAGCGTCCAGACTGTGGTGCGTAGGGAGATCCGGGACTCTGTTCTTGAGCCCCTATGCCAGCTTGAGGCACAGGTGGCACAACTTATGGGCATGCCTGTTGCCCGGCCTACACAGCCCCCAGCACAGCCCCGTCCTGGGCAGTGAAGGAACAGTGGCAACTGCCCATGGGTGGGGATATCAGTTCCACTGTTGCCATCTGTGGGCTCATGGGCTCTGGATATCCAAACCTCCGTCCCCGTCAATTGTGTAACCCCCCCACACGTGTCATACACCGCCCCTGTATGCGTCTTGTTTGTCTTGTCTGTTGACCTACCCAACCTACCTCCCCAGCTATACTGACTTCCTTCACCTGACATACCACTCTCACCTGAAAAAAAAAAAAAGGGCACTCTGTACCCACAAAAAAATTACGCCCCATACATAGCTGCCCATTCCGCACATATGTCTGCTGGACATGGAAACTATCAATTACAATTGGCTGTACAACAAGTATTATTGTTGTCCTTACACCTCTCTCAGGGGTGGAAGGTATCAAATGTCACACCAAATTACAAACATATGCACAGCTGTTGCTGATGAAGAAATGGGCAGCTATGGGCCTTACCTACATCCCTCCTGCAAAACCCAAGCTTGTTTCCCTACTGTCTTACCCTCTTTGTGACCCCTTTTTCACCACTTTCCTGTCTCCCCATTTTCATTTCTTTCAAAGAAAATAGCGCGGGTGTGCGCAAGAGTAAGCACGTTTAAGCGGTTGTAAGCGGGTGTGCGCGTGTGTGCGCGGAGCTAAACGCCAGTGCGCATGCGTGAGCTCCGCAAACCAGCGCTAACCCGGTTACAACTGCTTAAAAGTGCCTTAGTCACTTTGATTGACAGGTCCTGTAGTCAGTTCAGAAGCAAAATAAAATCCCACTGGCAGTCCCGAACCCAGGACCTTGGAAACAGTAGTCTGCATGATTTACCACTAAGCCATGACTGTTATACAAGAACATTGTGCTAAAATAAATATATCATGTAATAGTAGGAATGAATGTAAAGGGAATATAGGATGTGTAGTACACAAAGCATGTCATTTAGAATTACTGTCAAAACTAGTGGATTTCCATAATAGTAGTGTGTGAACAGAAACAGCCATGCTAGTTGGTAGCTAGTAGGTAATAATGTCACTGTAGCACCTTGCAAACCACACACATACTCACAGCAGGATAATCACTGCCCATACCCCACAACCTCTTACAGGAACACATCCGGACCAAGTAATAAAATATGTGGAGCAAAGGGCCAAAACCAGGGACACATTACAAATAATGTTACAACAAACTCAGACAGTTCAGAGAGTAACAGGTTCTGCATTTTGTGGGATGTTTGGAAGGGTATGAAGTCTGAAACTTGAATGTTTGTCACTATATTCTGACTTGAGCCCAGAGTGATTTGCCAGAAAAAGCTGTGCATGAGATATTGACCAAAATATGAGGCGGAAATGTGGACAACCTGCAAATATTTGTACACATGAGAGGTCTGACACCACCATATTTGAATAGTTAAGAGCCTAGACATAGCAACAGTGAATGAGTTACAGGGATGCCCCACAGACTCCATGTGAAATGTACAAACAGTAGGCAGAAAGGTGTTACAACGCATGCAATGGTAACTATGGAGTCCTGAAAGTATGCACCACTTGCATGGCAGAAAAAGTGTAGTAATACATATGCTCATGCTATCCCACAGTCACAACTGCAGCATACCAGACAATTTAATGGGTGTACCCCACTGATATGTACCATTCCATGAGGCAGATAACAGATGCACCTGAGAGTCTCTGGGGCCTGCTCAGCAGCATACTCAAATACCCTAATAGATGTCAAGGCCCACACCATGGCCAGACCACACTGCATGCTGTAACACCCTAGCAGATATAGCAAGCATTCCAAGGTGTGAATGTACATGGAAAATAGGAAAGCCACAGCAGCACACTACAGTCAGGACACCTAGCAGGCATACAAGTAGTGACTGTAAAGGGCAAATATTGAAGCCATAGCAACAAAGTGCAAGCAAAAGTGCAAGGGAAGCACACACACACACACATTAACAGTAGTAGTAGTCGTAGGTGTCAGTGTACATACACAGTTAGTACAGGAAACTGGAGAAATGAATGGAGGAATGTTAATCTACAACACAGCTGGAAATATGAGAGAGATACCAACCTTTACACTCACAGAACATTGTCCACAGCATACCAGCATGGTCCCTGCCCTTAAAATCTGAAAGGGCTATGCCTATCTCACATACCTTTTTATAGCACTGTTCTGAAATCACAGTGAGAACTGCAATCAGTACACAACTGGCTGCATGCAATTAGCAAATGCTGGCTAACAATTGGTGCAGAGGCCATCACATGGACATATGCAGATACCTACAAAAGTATGCTGTACTCCTAGTCCACACATGCAATACTTTCATTGCACCCTGAGGAGGAAGTGAGAGACAGACAGAGAGAGAGAGAGAGACAGAGACAGAGAAAAACGAAATTAAACAGACACAAACAAAACTGTTCAGCAACAGCCACCTGAAAGCTGACAACTGGCAAGTGGAGCAGCAGGACACAAAACCAGACAGCAACACAAGCAGCTGTGACAAACACAGGTAATGTAAAGTAATACTATAAAGGTCTACATACTGTGAACCCTCCATATGTGTCATTGGTCTGTATCCATATGTATATGAAGATGTGCAAAGGGCAGGGGACATACAGCAACTATCAGTGAAGGCTGTACATACATTTGTATGTGAGAGCATCTATGTGCACATATCAATGTAGGTTGACTGTAGGTTGTAGTGCAATGTACAAAGTAGGTTTCACAGTTATGTATGTTTAGCAGTATGTTAGTGTGTGTATACAGTATGGTAGACAAACATGTTGATATACCTGTCTATCATATGGATACGTATGTATGTCAAAATATGTATGTATGTATGTATATATATATATATATATATATATATATATATATATATATATATATATATATATATATATATATATATGATATGCATATATGTATACATACATAGAGAGAGATGTAGGAATACATAGACAGATGTAGATAGATAGAATATGTACAAACATATATATGTAATACACACATACAGATATAGATATATGTAGATACATATACATAGACAGACTGATCTGACTATCTACAGGTATGACTGTATATGACGACCTCAACACCCCTGTCCCACCCCTCTGTCACTCTCACCCCTCTGTGCCGCCCCTCTCCATATCTATAGCAATATATGTACATCAATATATATATATGTGTATATGTATACAGATATATATATATATATATATATATATATATATATATATATATATATATATATATATATATATATATATATATATATATATATACACATATATATATATAGAGAGAGAGAGAGAGAGATGTATATATATTCTGAGTGAGGCACATGTGTACAGATGTATTGCAACAGGTGCCTGGTGACAAAGGCATGGAGTGAACACCAGTGTCAAAACTGGAGTACCATACCCCATTTCAAATCACCTACACCAGTAACCACCAGATATGTGATTGGCTGCCCACCACTGCATGTGTCAGGGGTGAACAGGGTCATAAATGTGTACAATAGTCCCCCCAATGATATTCACAGTGGCACACTATTCCTGGAATACCTGCACATGGTATGTGTCAGCAGACATGGTGTGTCAGCTATGGACATGTACGTCAGTGTACCCCTCCACAACACATAATGGATGCCATGGTATGTACCTCACATGACAGCTACAGATATGGAGAAGGACACAGTGACATGTACAACACTGTGACAATGCACTCAAACACATTACCAATGCACAGTGACTGACAACACCACAGAGTACACACATACTACCCACATAGAGGTTACCACTCCTGGATTTACATACGTAAGTCACACCCATGACAGATGTCCAACAACCATAGTAACACCTCACACCATCCACAACCTAAATGACTGCTGTGTGTCATCCATGCCACTGCAATAGAGAGCACATGTGGAGGTAAAGGTTCCTACCCACAGATAAGACATACCCTGCAATAAACCACACAGTGTTAAGAAGCAAGACTCCCCATGAGTACATGTCACACATACCCCTGCTGAATGTTAGTCAGATAGGTAATATGCCATATGAGTCACCCTGTGTAACTGTGTGACAGCAGCAGGTACCATCACACCACATGTGTCACAATGGTCAGGGTAGCAGAACAGTATGCTGCTGTAGTCCCAGGGGCAATAGCATATTGTATAGTATTGTATTGTAATGTATTGTATTGTGTTGTATTGTATTGGTATGTTGAGGTGCCTCCTTCGTGGAGTGGAACCACTGCTGCTGTGCCAGTGTACAGGTACATATCCTGTAGTCAGGCTAGTGTTACATAGCACTTCTATATGTGTGTTTAGCTCCTGTCAGAGTTCATGTAGCATGCAACCGGGGATACCATCAGGTCCCAGTCATGTTGTGTATTCTGCTTTCCTGAGGCCGGCTCTCACCTGGACATCTGTGATGACAGGGAGGTTACAGTCAGCTGGGATAACTATGTCTTATTTTGGGGAGAGGGAGGGTGACACCTGCACTGAACCTGTCTGCCACAATGTTGTCAATATCTGTGGTTCCAATGAAATATTTGTTGTTGTGTACTAACTATGAGCATAGAGGAGGGATTCTGACCAGGTTGCTAAGATAACTGAAGAAGGCCTTCTGGTTATCTGTAGTGTCCCTCTTGATTTCCCTCTCAAAGTTGCCCATGGATGTTTGTATGAGGGAAAATAGATCCTTACTAGTGCTGCTCAGACATGCCTTCCCTTTATGGAATTATGCTCTGTCTTGCAGTAGCTTCCATCTTTCGTAATACAATCTGTCTATGGCTGGGGTCCACCAGACAGGATGCTGTCCCTTTGTGGAGAGTGTCTTGGTCATATATGGGATTGCATGATCCATGCATTCTCGGAGATGTCCGTAGAAAGCATTTGTGTAGGGGTCAGCATTGTGGGTTGTGTCTTCCACTGGCCCAGTGGGCTGAAAGGATACCATGTCACTGTTACAAAGTGTAAAGTTTGCATCTGCAATGTTATTCACTATAGTCGTTTGTGCTGGTGGTGGAGGTGGGATATGTATATCTAGGGCAATTAGTGTGTGGTCAGCTCACAGTAGTTGATGATGTAGGCCATACAGTACCTAGATACAAACCCCAGAGTGAGGAGGTGCTCTGGACCTGAATCAGTGTTCTGACTGCTGGGGTTTGGTAGTATGTCGTATGGAGTGTGCCAGGTACTGTTGCACAGTTGCTGGCTGAGCACTGATACCTGGCCATTTACATGTGTATCCACCAATAGACAGACAGATGCTATATATGTGAGATATGTTGTATCATAACAGTCGAGTAGCATGTGTAGTATGTGTGCCAAATTCTGCTGACATATATTGCTGATATCAGGTTATTTTCTTTTTCAGGTACATGGCTCACCCACGAAATCCTGCTTACTCCGCAGCTGAGGATGAGGAGATACACCAGAGCCTGGTGCAGGATTATGCAATGCTCTTTTCCGCACCAGCCAGAATCAGCAGGAGAGGGCTGCACTGTGGCAAGACCTGGTCCGTCGGGTAAATGACATAGGCACGCATAATAGGACATATGAGCAGGTACGACATCACTGCAGTGATTTAATCAGAAATGTCCATCAGCGTGCGTCGGATATCCACAGGCAACAGGTCGCCACAGGTGGTGGGGTGGCTACACATCCCCCACTCACCAGACTGGAGGGACTACTCATGAGTGTAGTGGCTCCAGTCCGCCAGCAACAACAACAGCAGCAGACATGCATTATGATGGAGGCTGGAGCCACACAGCAGCAAGACTATGAGCGTGCAGGTAATATGCCATATGTATAGTTGACTGTTGTGTACACTGGTAGTTAATGCATGTGTGAGGTGTGTCCTTGGTTTGTAGCTGTCATCATAGTATTTAATGTGCAAGTGTGATATCCTCAATATTAGCAGCTGACCTGTGAAAGGCGACTGTTGTACTACTGACCTGTATCATACTCAGTAACAATGGCACAGTTGTGCCCACTGACATTAGTTTCCTCACTTCTGCAGGTCCCTCGGGTGTAACAGCAATGCAGCCTATCCATGCTGGTGAGTGTGTATTAACAATACCTGTAATAGTCTTGATAGTAATAGTAATATTAGGCTCACTTAGTAGTGCTCTTTGTATGCATGCAGGTGTGTCTGTGTCTGTGTGTTGATATCACGCATACTGAGTAGTGTACAATTGTGTGCAACTGTGTGCATGTGTACGTGTGCATGTGTGCATGTGTGCATGTGTGCATGTGTGCATGTGTGCACCTGTGCATGTGTGCATGTGTGCATGTGTGCATGTGTGCATGTGTGCATGTGTGCATGTGTGCACATGTGCATGTGTGCACCTGTGCATGTGTGCATGTGTGCACCTGTGCACCTGTGCATGTGTGCATGTGTGCATGTGCATGTGTGCATGTGTGCATGTCTGGACCTGTGCATGTGTGGATGTGTGCATCACTGGTAATGTGTAGACATTGTAAACTGTGTTTCCTGTTTCCCTCCCACAGGTTCTGGTGCTGCTCTGGTGTCATGCAGCAGGGAACCTGAATCAGGTGCCATGGGTACTGATAATGATGACATCTGTGTAATGGCACAGGAAGGTATGCCAGGGTCCATCATTGGTCAGCCGATTGACAGTACACAGCTGTCAACCCCATCAATGCGCACAGTTATCCTGCCAATACACCCTTTGTCACCAATGTCCCTAGGTGATGGACAGCATACAGTGGGCATTGACCAGGGTAATGTGGTATCTGTGGCACATGCCTCCCCACACAGCAGCCATGGGCATGGCCCTGAGATGGTACCACACAGACAGATGTCCAGGGGTTCTCGTGGGAGCATCCGTGGGTGTACTGCCCCTGTCAGACATGCCCACAGAGGTCTTACAACCTCAGCTATGTTTCGGGCTGTCATGCAGGCACAGTCACGTATGGAACGGTACACCAGACAGGGTCTGAGGGAGCTGACAGCATGTCGCACAGCCATGACTGACAGTATGCGTGACATTGCGGCTGCCATCCGTAATTTCACCGATGTCATAGACAGATGTTGTGGGGACATATTAGACCGGTTCCACAACTACATGTCCATGAGCCAGGGTGATGGTGGATGGTTGAGGCGTCGACGTGGGCGTATGCCAGCAACAGCAGCAGCTGGCAGTCGTCCTGGACGACAACAGGGCTGCGGCCACCCCCATAGTGCCAGCAGCAGCCCCAGCAATGCTGGGTCTGTGCTGTCATCAGACCGCCCCAGGAGACCACGTGCACGTGGCTCTGGCCAGGCCCGACAGGGATCTGTGTCCAGTCAACAAACACCTGCTTCTGATGACAGTACCCAGTCTGGGTTGGTACCGGATATGGTCCGTAGCACCCCTGCAAGGCACAGGTACCGTGTCCGTGGCCAGAGACACTGATCTGTATGACCTGGCAGGTACAGTCTGTGGCTGTCCACAAACACCAGTATATGGCAGCCATGAGGTGGAACTGTGTGCATCCATACACACATGCAAATTGACAACACCTAGGGCTACCGCATACACGCACACACTGCATCAACATTGCCCCACCTTGTACTGCTGTCCCTCACCAACACACATACACATACATGTCAATCTGTGGTATCGGTGGCTGACTCAGGCATACCAAGTTCACACCCTGTGCATATGATGAAACTGTGCCACCTCCTGCAATCTGTAACATCAGTGCAGGTACAGGTTAACATGTTGCTGATGCACAGGGTGACTACATAGACGTGTAGTAATAGTATCATGTTGTTAACAGTACTGTGTGCTGGAATAATTGTGGGTATATCACAGCATGCCTGATGCAGTAAGGGTGTGATTGTCATGTACTGTTGTCTACACCCATGGTAAGTACCATAGTGTATCATCTGCACATGTTGGCATACTGGTGGTAAGGATGTCAACAGAAGGCTACATACATAGGTAGCACAGGGGATAAGGTAATGAATGTATTAATACACAATGATGGACATGTAAACTGCAAGTGGCATGTTGCCCACACTGGACTCTGCAATGCGGATGTTTGAGGATGTTGATATGTGTGCAGTACTACACGACTGGTACAGGACACACAGGAGCACCCTAGCACTGCAAGCTCACATCTCATACCATGCTAGACAGCCCCAACACACAAAACTAACTGTCACAGGAGGGAGAGTCCCCATACATGTCAGGGATACTGTGGTGGCAGGCCAGGTAGCATACATCCTACTAAGTATGGAACCACTGAGTGAAGGCTCAGTGTCTGTTATTTGACATGTGTATTACTGCAGGTATGAGCACATGGGTTTCCATCCAGTTATTGTACATCCTGACAGTACATGGTCTGTACACTTG
The DNA here is from genome assembly GCF_019279795.1 of Protopterus annectens. Lineage (NCBI taxonomy): Eukaryota > Metazoa > Chordata > Ceratodontiformes > Protopteridae > Protopterus > Protopterus annectens. The sequence goes on from NC_056734.1 coordinate 45,286,256, forward strand.
TGTGCGCTGAGACTGGACCCTAGCCATCTGACCTGTGTATTTCCATGTACATGTGCATAGTGCCTGCATATTTGCAGTGTTACCTACTGGAAGTGGTACAGCTTGTTTGTTGTACAATGGACTACATGCAGCCCTGCTTACTGTAGCTTTGTTTGCATGCATGTTTGCTTGCAATTACCCTGGAATACTGATCCCACCTGCAATGCATAGTTACAGAGCTTCTGTGGACTCCTAGTGACATCTGCATAGCTTACTATATGTATGTCCATGTCTCACTTGACAGAATGTCACTGTTTGTCCTGTTCACATGTATGTTGCCTGTGACACATTGCATATGACTTACCTGGCATTTGTCCACGTGAGCAGTCATATATGCTACTGCTAACTAATCACAGGCACTACACCCTCACATATTCATCTTCTGTTGAACCACCTGCTTTGCTAGGGGCGGCTTGCACCTGTCACCCCTGGGCTTTCGGATATTGGCAAAGGCTCTTGCTACCCCCATAGTGCCTATGTTAGGCAAGGCTCAAATGACAAACCCACCTTCATAGGTATCACAAGAGATAAGAAAGTAAGAGTAATGCTACCCAATGCCAGAAGTCTAAACCTCAAGATGCATGCACTCGAAACTCTCCTTAGCATGGAGAACATCGATATCTGTGCAGTAACAGATGCCTGGTTCAGGGCTACTGAGAGCACCCCAGCACTACCAGGTTATACCTCATACCATGCTTTTCAGCCCCAGAACTTGGAACGAACCACAAATGGAGGGAGAATATTGATATTCATCAAAGATACCCGCACCTCCAGCTTGGTGGCAAAGCACCAAGCAACAGAGACTATCCATGTGCAACTAACAATGGGTGAAACTGCCTTCCAGTTTATAGCCTGCTACAGACCACCCTCCCAAACCCAAGAACTGCACTCGGCCTTCCTGAGAACAGTGGAAATATGAAGGTCTCTCCAAACACCATTATATTGGGCGACGTCAACTACCCAAACATAGACTGGGAGCATGACTCTAGCTCCAACACCCTAGGCCAAAGATTCCTAGAATATATGAGCTCAAATGCTATGGAACAACTTGTTACCACTCCCACAAGAAAGGGAAACATACTGGACCTGATCATCACCAACATGGGGACTCTATGCTCCAGACCAGAAGTGTATCCCTCACTGGTAAGATCAGACCATGAACTAATCTCACTGGATATTCACATCCCGACCCCACCCTTTGCGCCCAGAACACCACAGTGAACGACTTCTCTAAAGCAAATTCACACTCCTCAAAACTGAGGTGGAAACCTTCAAAGCCCCCGGGCCTGTGGAAACTACAGACCAGACCGCAGATTCCTCTATAAACGCATTCTATGGACACCTTCAGGAATGCATGGATCATGTGATCCCGAATAAAACCAAGACCCAATCCTCCAAAGGCAGACATCCTGTCTGGTGGACCCCAGCCATAAACAAACTACACAATAGAAGGAGGAAGCTACTAAATGATACAGCAAAATCCCAAAAAGGGAAGGCATCACTGATCAGTATTAGCAAATAACTACAGGCACTCATAAGATTGTCTAAGGCCAGCTTCGAGAGAAATTGCACAGGACACTAAGGATAATCACAAGGCTTTCTTCAGTTATGTTAGGAACCTGGGTGGTAATACCCAGATATGCTCAGAGGTAGTCCAAAATGTCAATAGAAACACCAAACCCACAGACATTGCCAACATTCTAGCTGACAGGTTCAGCAAACTCCCCTCCACACCGAAAGGGCAAATATGTATCCCAGCAGAGTGCTGCCCCCCTGACATCTCAGATGCTCAGGTAAGACCCGCCCTCTCCAAAGCAATACACACTGCATCAATGGGACCAGACAGTGTCCCGGGCTGTGTCCTACATGGACTCCAAGAAGAGCTACAAACAAACATAAAACTACTGTTCAGTCCCAGCCTTACTACAGGATATGTGGCCAAAGAGTGGTGTACAGCAACAGTGGTCCCTCTACAGAAAGGTGGTGCCTCAACGGATCCTGGACACTATTGCCCCATAAGCCACACTAGCTCGGTCTGCAGAGCTATGGAAAGGATCATCATGGACCTCATAAATAAAGATATTGGGGACCTACAGACACTGGATCATACCCAGTTTGGCTTTGTTAAGGGCAGATCCTGCCTCTCAAACCTGGTTGATTTCTTTGAAACAGTCACCAAGGCCATTGACTGAAGGTGGTCCACACAGCCTACCTGGACCTCGCAAAAGCCTTCGATACAATACCCCACTCGGGCATTCTAGAGAAGCTCACCAGCTTAAATATAAGCCCCTATGTCACTAGATGGATTGCACACTGGCTCAAGGACAGAACCCACATGGTTAGAATTGCTGGAGCCATGCCAGACTCCAAACCAGTTACAAGTGGTGTCCCACAAGGCTCAGTCCTGGGACCTCTCTTGTTTGGTATATATTTATCGGAGGTACAGGCCAACACGGAAGGACTGTGGCTGACCAAATATGCAGATGACTGCAAACTGGCCGCCATAATCGACTCTCCAGCTGACACAAGCATCCTCCAAAAGGGCCTCATAGAAACAGACAACTTGTGCCAGAGCCATGGCCTCAAGCTGAATGCAAGAAAGTGTATAGTCATCCCCTTTGGCAAAACAAAGTGCCCACAAAGTACCACATAGGTGGTAATCCATTAAGTACAGAAGAAGTAATTAGGGACCTGGGGACCCAAGTTGATAGCAATCTCTCATTTGACAACCACGTGGCCAAAGTGGTTAGAAAGACATTTTATATAGCCCACCCCATCATGAAGGGATTCACATCTAGATCAGGGGAGGACATCGTGCCTCTTTACTCATCCCTCATCAGGCCCATAATTGAGTACAATCCCCCTGTTGGGATGTACCTTACCAGATACCTGCAGCAACTGGAAAGACCCCAAAAGTACCTCACCAAGAGAATCAAATGGCTCAAACAGATGCCATATGCTGACCGGTTAAAAAAAACCCAGCTCTACTCAATGGCATACCGCCTGTTCAGAGGCGATCTGTGCCTGATGTATAAAGCCATGTCAGACCCAGAATTAATGGGCATGCTGCACCTGAGAATATCCAAATCCCATCAGGCTACACGCTTGAGAGACTTGAACCTCAGCACTGAAATAAATAGGACATGCTGGAGGGACAGATTCATAACCCAGAGGCTCACTTCACTCTGGAATAAAATCCCAGTCCAGGTTAGGCAGAGTCCCTCATTGACTCTCTTCAAGAGGAAGCTTGATGAGTGGATGGGACATTGTAGGTGTACCCCGGGTATCACTTCTGTGTCACTGTTAGACAGAGGCACAGTATACTAACCTCGGAAAAGGGCATGGCAAGATATATTTACAATGGATGGCGACAGCCAAACACATTCTGGCTAGGTTCATAAATGCCCTAGGGCAGATAGCCTAGTATGAACCTATGTACCTTGTTCCCCATTGGCCCTATGTGCTGTTAATCACCATGGCAATCACAATACTATGGTAGCATGTGCAAAGGTCAGTTGTCAGTCACCTCTATGGTACAGTTGTGGAATATGTGGGTCATGTGGCAATGTCACAGCTGCCACATGTACACAGTCAACCCTCTCCCCTACACATGGACGTACAACACATGTATGAGATGGAACCACATAGCCAAACTGGGGACTAAGCACTCTGAACCCAGTACTGGCATAACCTGTCAGGTGGCATGAAATACTACAGTGACTACAATACCAGTCTGATGTAGACCTACACTGATAGCAATACAAGCACGTGAACACACTGGGCCATTCGTGGAGCCTAAGAATAGCATCCTGCATGAGCGGCAGACACCTCTGCAGCTGGCACACAGGCATACGTTATGCCTGAACACATCACGCATAACACATAGCACACAAATCCTGTGTGCCAAATTCACAGCCTGTACGGCTAGACAACACACCTGCCACAGTTGTGTTAGGTACCTTTATTGTCCGGTACAGTGAGGTCACGCTCACCAGGCTGGACAAGGTGAAGGTCACAGTGATATGCCCGTGGGGCACTATGGTCCACCACATAACACAAGCATACAGGTCAGTCAGAGGCATGGACACATATGACTCAGTCATTGTCCATGCCACATATCTTCTCCTGCTGTACTTATAGGGTGCTGACATCATCAGTGTTTAGAAAGGGAAATGTGCATCCTGTAGTGTGTTTTCCCAGTTGCCAAAAGGGACATTTCCCTCACACAAAATTGCACACACACTAATCTTTCTCATCCAAACACACACACTTGCAGGATTCAAACCACTACCTAATTATGTTATGACACTCGAGATGGACGCATTAGCAAAGTGCGCTATTCGCATTACTGGGAAGCTTTTCTTCTCCTGCTGTACTTATAGGGTGCTGACATCATCAGTGTTTAGAAAGGGGAATGTGCATCCTGTAGTGTGTTCTCCTAGTTGCCAAAAGGGACATTTCCCTCACAAAATTGCACACACACTAACCCCTCTCATCCAAACACACACACTTGCCATTTGCAGGATTCAAACCACTACCTAATGATATTATGATACTTGAAACAGACGCATTAGCAGAGGGCGCTATTTGCATTACTAAGAGGTTTCCCTTCTCCTGCTGTACTTATAGGGTGCTGACATCATCAGTGTTTAGAAAGGGGAATGTGCACCCTGGAGTGTGTTTTCCCAGTTGCCAAAAGGGACATTTCCCTCACACAGACTTGCACACACACCCACACACTGAGCATTTGCAGGATTCAAACCCCTACCTAATGATGTTATGACACTCGAGACAGACGCACTAGCAGAGCGCACTATTCACATTACTGAGAGGTTTCCCTTCTCCTGCTGTACTTATAGGGTGCTGACATCATCGGTGTGTAGAAAGGGGAATGTGCATCCTGTGGGGAGGCAGACGCCAAGCACACTCTGGCTAAGCTGTCATTCCCTAGGGCAAACAGCCTAGTGTTGACCTCTACACCCATATGTTTAATTGTCAAATGCACATTATTTGTTGCTGATAGACTGTTTGCATGTCTTTATTGCCATAGCATTCCATGTTTGTATGAACAACTTGTGTATCTGTGGAAGATGTTTGCATATGGGAGGGATCCACTATATCACGTATGTCTCTGTAGTAATTTAACTGTGTGCACTGGGCAGATTGCTGTAATGTGGTTGGTTCCTGGAATAACACGTACAAATACCAGATATGTGTGGTCAACTGCTAAACTGAGATTTGGCCTAAGTGTGTGAGCATGCCCAGTTCAGCCTTCCCATGGCATGTTGTCTGACATATGTCTCATTTATCAAAGTGTGTGAGCATGCCCAGTGTGAGCTTTCCATATGTTGAACTCTGCAGCCCACCACATTTGTGGATGAGTGTGAACTTCAACAAATATCTCCCATTTATGGTTGTGTGTTGTGTGTCATGTTGTGTAGTTACTGTCCGACTGCTTTGTGTGTGAACACAACAGGGATAATACTGTGCCTGCAGGGTTTGCATGGGATACTTTGCATACAGTTGTCAACATCCTTTCATACTGACCTAACACTGTAGTACTGTATAGTGTACTGGTTCAGTACTTTGACTGTGGTGGACAGTATCCTGGGCTTTAGTCCTATCACTGCTTTACATTTCCATAGTGAGCACAACAGCCTGGTTAGGGGCCAGTTGTGCACATCTGACCATGTTGCATTATGTTCAGATATGAACTACTTAAACCAGGCTCGTCCAACATTGGTAGTGTATTCCACAACATGGGTGTACATTTGCAAACACTAGCGATGTGCCCTAGGCCATTTCTAATGCTAGTCGGAGAGTGTGTTTGTCCTTCGACACACATTGTAAGTGGAGTTTGCCATGACATATGTCATGGTTAGTATACTGTGCCTCTGTCTACCTGTGACATAACAGTGATACCCAGGGTAAACCTACCATCTCCCATCCACTCATCAAGATTCCTCTTGAGGAGGATCGATGGGTGACTCTATGGATAGCCTATACTGGGAGTTTACTCATGAGTGGGGGTGGCTTCTGTGTTATGGATCATGCAGTACAGCTTGTCCTATGTATGTCAGTGCTGGGGTTCAGGTCTGTCATGTGCATAGCTCACTGCCATTCAGATTGTACAAGGTGCAGCATGTTTATTGATTCCAGCTTGGACATGGCTTTATACGTCAGGCACAGCTTGCCTCTGGGTGGGCAGTATGGCAGTGTGTGTAGCTGCAGTTTGTTTAATCAGGCAACACATGGCATCTGTGCAAGCTCTTTGATACTCCTGGTGAGGTACTGTTGGGGACTTTACAGTTGATGGAGGTGTCTGCTGAGGTGCATTCCACAGGGGCTATTGTAGTCAATTGTAATGCTGATGAAGGATGACTGCAGAGCTACAATGACCTCCCCTTATCTAGATCTGACAACCTTCATGATTAGGTGGGTATATGGTATGTTTCTGTAAACACTACAGCCACATGTTTGTCCAATGCAGGATATCTATCACCTTGTGTCCCCAGGTCTCTCATTACATGTTAAGTACATAATGGGTTAACAGCTATATGGTAATTGGTGGGCACTTACTGTATATCCAGTGGGGTTGACTATACACTTTTCTGAAATTAGCTTGCTGACATGGCTATGGCACCAGTTGTCTGTTTCTATGTGGCCCTTTTGTGGGATGCTTGTGTCAGCTGGAGGGTCAGATATGGTGGGCAGTTTGTAGTCCTCTGCAAACATGTTCAGACACAGTCCTTCCATGTTGGCCTGTACCTATGGGACATATATACCAAACGAGGGAGGTCCCAGGACCAAGCCTTGTGGGATGCCAGTTATATCTGGTTTGTAGTCTGACATGGCTGCAGCATGTCTGACAATGTCAGTTCTGTCCTTGGTCTGGTTTGCAACCCCTCTACTGATATAGGGGTTTATATTTAAGCTGGTGAGCATATCTATAATGTACATGTAGGGTATTGTATAGAAGCCTTTGCAAGGTCCAGCTATGCTGTGTGGACCACATTGCCCTCATCAATGACCTTAATGACTGTTTCAAATGAGTCAAACATGTTTAGGGGCAGGATCTGCACTTAAGAAAGCCACACTGGGTAGGGTCCGGTGTCAGTAGGTCCCCAATATCTTTATGTCTGCAGTACATGCTGATCCTTTCCATAGCTGTGCAGACCGAGCTTCTCAGGATTCTGGGGTGGTAGTTTTCAGTATCCATTCAGGCAACACCTTTGTTGAGAAGGACCACTGTTGTTGTACACTGCTCTTTGGGTACATATCCTGTGGTAAGGCTGACATTGAGCAGTAGTGTGATTTGGCATTCCATTCTTCTTGGAGTCCATGTTGGACTCAGCCCAGGACACCATCTCATACCATTGCTGCTGTGTGTTTTGCTTTGTAGATGCTGGCTGTTACCTCAGCATCTGCAATGTCAGGGGGCCAGCAGTCTGCTGGGATAGATATTTTGCATTCTGTGGTGGGGGGGTTTGCACTGCACCTGTCAGGATGTATGTTGGCAATATGTGTGTGTGTTTGGTATGTTGTTTGTAATATTTGTGTGATTCAGAGCATATCTGTGAATTCCCAACACGGTTCCTACCATCAGTTGTGGAAGCCTTGGGATTATCCTTAGTGTCCTGTACAATTTGTATCTTCATAGGTTCATAGGTTCATACTAGGCTATCCACCCTAGGGCATTTGTAAGACTAGCCAGAGTGTGTGTGGCTTTTGCCACCCCTTGCTATGTGAATATTATGGCCATTTATGATTTGCTTTGCTGTGCCTCTGTCTGGATGTGACACAGTGAAGACCCCCAGTGTAACTCTACGATCATCCATCCACTTGGCAAGATTCCTGTTGAAGAGTGCCAGTGAGGGGCTCTGCCTAACATGGAGTGGGATTCTGTTCCAGGGTGTGGGGAGCCTCTGGGTTATGTATCTGTCCCTCCAGCACATCCTGTTTCATTATGTGTTGAGGTTGACATCTCTCACTCTCACAGCTCCGATGGCTTTGAGTTTTCTGGGGTGGAGCATGTCCATTACTCCTGTGTTGGACATGGCCTTGTACAACAGACATACAATGCCTCTGTGTAGGCAGTATGTGACTGCATTCAGCTGGGGTGACTACATCCAGGCAGCATATGACATATATTTGAGACCCTTTATCCTCTTGGTGAGGTACATTTGAGGTCTTTCTAACTGCTGCAGGTGTCAGGTAAGGTACATCCCAAATGAGGCATTGTACTAGATTATGGGTCTGATAAGAGAACAGTATAGGGGCACAATGACCTCTGTTGATGTAGATGTGAATCCTTTCATGATACGGTGTCTAATATACATAGTCTTCCTAGCCACACTGGCAATGTGAGTGTCACATAACAGGTTACTGTCCACTTGTGTCCCTAGGTCCCTGATTACTCCTTCCATACATAATGGTTTACCACCTATGTGGTAATTTGTTTGAGTACCTTGTTTGGTATTTGGTGGGACATTCATACTGTCCAGTGTCTTCAGGACGGCTGGGTGGGGTTCCTGTGTGTGAGAGTGTGGTCTGTAGCATGCTACAGACTGTACAGCAGTCTTGCCTACGGTTAGTTGCACATGGGTGGACTCCAATGCCTTGTGCATTGTCATTACCTGGACGTATGGGTGTCTGTGCTGAATATGGATACTCACCCTCCTTTTATGTTTTGTTCCAGGTTTTGGGGCCATAACGCATGATATGTGGTATAACCTGGTAGTTCTGGTGTGCTGTCAGGAGGCTTGCAGCAGGTTTCTGTCACTGTACAGACATCGATGTTCTCCATACTGGGGATGGCCTTGGGAGCATGCATATTGAGGTTTACACATCTGGCATTGGTCAGCATTACCCTTATGTTTCTTTTCACTTATGTTTTGTAGGGTGGTGGGTTAGTCTTTTCAGTCTTGCCTACGAAAGGCTCTATGGAGGTGGCAAAAGCCTTATCCAATATCCAGACGCCCAGGGGTAACAGGTGCAAGCCATCCCTGGAACAGCTGCGTGGCTTGTCAAGCATCACATCCCAAGCAGACAGACATTGGATCCCCTTGGAATGACACCAGTAATTGTGCCACTTGTTATAACTGATCATTCCGTGTTTGTACTGTGGCATCATTCTTGGTGAGGGTAGGATGCTGCAAATGGTCAGTGTCATACCGGCTTGGACTACATAATCGGGCAGCTCATCTATGTCTCTTTTCATGTAGTCTGGGGAGGTACATCTCAGGTCATTCACACCAGCATGGACTATGACTGCATCATATTTCTACTTGCTTTGGGGTGACCTGCATACTTGTGCTATGTGGCGTATTGTAGCAGCCTACAGGCAGCTTACTGTACCCTTTCCCTTGTTCAGTCTGGTGTGCGGGACAGCAGAGTGTCTCACTTTGGAGTCACCTATTACAACTGTATCAGGCATGTTGTTTCTCTTTCTGGCCTGTGACTGTTTGGCACACCAGCTTTGTGTACTATGTGTTGCATGTGCTATGTTTGGAGGTTGTTTGATTGGGTGTTTGCTTTGGAGGCCTCTGTTGGTGTGGTGTGTTTGTAATTCGGGCCTCTGGGAATGTTTTTCTGTGTTTATGTCTTTGGTTTGCAGTTGTGATGGGTCTATGTGGGACTGGGTTTGTGGTGTGTGTGGTTGCCTTCTCCTCCTGACTAGTTTTGGGAGTACTGAGTTGAGGGAGCTCAGCCTACAGTTTGGATAGATGGTTGCATCTCTCACATATATTTGTATTTCTTGGGGAGTTGGGGGTTGTCTGTGTACTTGGGGCAGGTGTAACACTGCCTCAAGATTCACAGATTCAACTTGTTGTGGCTGGCCTTAGTGGATTGTATGTGTGGACATATTTTATTGACATACTACTGATCAGTGATTACTTCTTTTTTATGTTTGCTCTATCATGTAGTAGCTTCCTCATTCTCTTGCATGGTTTGGTTATGGCTGGTGTCCACCATGCCAGATGCCTGCATGTATGGCATTGTGTCTTGTTTTAATTTAGGATTGCATAATCCAAGCATTCCTGGCAGTGTTCATGGAATGCCTGTATAACAGGTTCTGAGGTGTGGCCCATATTTTGCACCTGCACAGGACCTTTAATGGATTCCACATCAGTTTGGAGGAATGCAAATTTTGCTTTACACATGTTTTTCACTGTGGTTTTCTGGCCAGGGACTGTGGTCAGGATGTGTATATCCAGTGTGATTACTCTATGGTCTGGTCTTACCAGTGAGCAATACACTTCTCATCTTGCCATCCAGTACCCATGTTGCTGATTATCACATCCAGTATGCTTACCCCTCTTGTGGGAGTGGTACGTTGTTCCTGGGCATTTTGGTTTATGGATTCTATGAACTTTTGTCCTACAGTGTTGGAGCTAGTATAATGCTCCCAGTCTATGTCTGGGTATTTTCAGTCACCCAATATAATGTGGTTTGGAGGACTTGATATATTCATGTATTCCAACATAGGCCACGTGCAGTTCCTGGTGTTGGGACGGTAGTCTGTAGCAGGCTATAAACTGGGGGGCAGTTTTAGCCACTGTTACTTGACCATGGCTATTCCATGCTGCTTCTTGTTGTGGTACCAACGTGGGTGTGTGGTTATCCTTGACAATTATTGCTAGTCACCCTCCTTTTGTAGCTTGTTCCATGTTTTGAGGCTGTACAGCACAGTATGAGGTGGAACCTGGTAGTGTTAGGGTGCTGTTGTGAGCCTTGACCCAGTTTTCTGTTACAGCACAGATATCAACATTCTCCATACTGGGTGAGTTTAGACTGCATGCATCTTGCTGTTTAGACTTCTGGCATTGGGTAGCATTACATCTAGGTTCTTATCCCTTCTGATACCTATGGAGGTAGGTTTGTGTTTTGAGCCTTACCTATTCAGGGCACGCTGTGGGTAACAACAGCCTTTGCCAGTATCCATACGGCCTGCACTGATAGGTGCACGCCAGTCCTAGCAGGTGGAGCATCATGTCATGCTCAGCATGTCATCCCAGGCTGGCACACATTGGATCCCCTTTGACTAACTGCAATACTTCAGCCAATTATTGCACTTAATCATCTCATTGTCATATTGTGGCATGATGCTTGGTGAGGGTAGGATGTTAGTCACGGTCCTCAGGTGTGCATATAGTACATGGTGTTACATTACTTAACACATGGCATTCATGCCTCAGGTGGTGCTGCAGGGCTGTCTCTGTCGGATGCACATATTACACTCCCTGTACATGTTTGTGAGCAGGTCGTGTCATTTTAGGCATCCCTGTTATTATTTGAGTGAGTCAGAGGGGGTATCATTCCCAGGGTTCCTACTGAGCCAGTGTATGTGCTATGCATTGCCTCTTTGCCAAGGCCAGGGCATACTGGGCACGCCTCCTTCTGCCTACTGGGGCAGGCTCAGGTTGTTCCTCCTCCGAGTCACGCTCTGCCTGTGATGGCCATGGCAATGGTGGGGGGCTGTTTGGGCCAGCCCTATGCTGGTCCTGCTGCAGCTGTTTTCGCAAGATCATATTATGTAGCATAGCACATACCATGACAATTTGGGTACATGTAGTTGGTGTGTACTGCAAGGCTCCACCAGATGTGTCCAGACACCGGAACCGTGACTTGAGCAGCCCAAACACACGCTCTATTACATTACGTGTTTGTGCGTGTGCCTCATTATGGCGTTCCTGTTCAGGTGTGTGTGCGTTTCTGATGGGTGTCATCAGCCACGGCTCCAGTGCATAACCTGCATCCCCCAATAGGTGTCCGTGTGGGATGTCCCCATTGGCAAATGTCTGGTACAGCTGCGTCAAATGCCAGATGTGGGAATCATGGTAGCTCCCAGGGCAACCAGCACACACATTCATTATTATGCCCTGGGCATCACACATGACCTGGCAGTTGATGGAGGGGAAGCCCTTGTGGTTAATGTAGGCCCTACCCCACTCCCCGGCTGGTGCTTTGATGCGTATGTGCGTGCAGTCTATTGCACCCACTACCTCAGGGTATTCCGCTATTTGCTGGAAGAGACGCATATTGCTGGCCAATACCTCACGGGCATTGGGGAAATATACATGATCACCAACATGTGCTGACATGGCATCCAGGAACTGGTGCAGTACCCTGGAGGCTGATGCCTTTGATATCCCCATCATATCACCAGTTGGTCTCTGGAAGGTACCTGTTGCTAGTATTCTTAGGCCAACACATACCTTGGTTTCCACTAGGATGAGTTCCCCTCTGTTGGTTCTGTGTGTGAGGCGTGGCCTGCACAGCTCCACTATTTGTTGAAGGAGGTCTCTGTCCACTCTATAGCGCTCTATCTCCAGCTCATGTAACCCGTGGTAGGTGACCCTGGGCCTGTACACTCTTCTCCGTCTCCTCACTGTGGGTTGTCTGGCACCATCTGCATTGTCACCACCCTCAGCAAGTCGCCTATGTCTCATTATGACAGCTATGGCAGCCCCTAACATTTCTGCTCTGAGTTCAGCTTTTTCAGTTTTCACTTCTAATAGCTTACTCCTGTCTTGCAGTGTCTCTTGTGAGAAACATCTTGCACTGCTGTTTGCGGAGTTTTAAGTGTTGGGCTGAGCTACTATTCTGCCTGTGTAATTGCCTGCTTCTAATTGTTTTCACCTGCTAGCTCCAGCAGTATTCCCTGCTAGCTTCCTACTAATTCTGTTGCTTCCTTTTTCCTTTCTGTTTCCTCAGGGGGGAGCAGCGTGCATACCAGCAGAAACATGCTCACAGTGGCTTACACACGCGCACACATGCTTACACGGTTCAGAATCTGCTTATTCGGGTTAAAACGCACGCACACCAGCTCAAACAGTGTTACAGGTCTGCCAACAGGCTTCTACATGCTAAGTCTGCCCTACACACGCGCACACCCACGCAAACAGTGTTAGACATCTAGCAACACGCTCCCACATGCTTAGTCTGTCTTACACGCGCGCACACTGTCCTACTCGCGCTTCATGGTGCGCACACGTGCGCATGCACGCCCAGCAAGAAACTTTGGTGTAGGCAGCAGTGTACACCTTCCATTTCTTGGAAACGCTAATAAAAAGATGAAAACTTGATAAAAGAAATACCGGCTTGCTGGAATTCGGCAATGAAGGTTCCACAGATCCTCTGATGTTCACCACTTAATATTTATTCCACAACAACACTGCACACAGGTCTGTGTTCGCAAGATGCCACACAATTCCTTCTTCTGGGCCCCAGTGTCACAGTCTGGTATGGTGCTGCTACCTTTCTAATCGAAGGTAAGCAATTAAGGCAGGTGTCCCAACTTGAATTATTTAGAGGTTAGGAAAAGAAACCGACTTAATACGCGAACCAGTATGATTTCTGTCTCACAAAAAACACTTGATGCAGGTTACCTTCCAATATCTCCCATTAAAGAAAATAATCCACGTTGTTTCTATTTTTAGTATTCAAATACGTCAAAGAAACCACTTAAAGTATTGACAGAAAAGACATATCGTCCAGGTCGCCGGGCGTATCCCGTGCATATATGACAGTTATTATATTGTCGTGCATCATAAATTTGAAGGTGTGAATAATTTCATTAATGGGACTAGTTGCCATCCTCCACACTTAATATCAGCACTTCCCTATAATGAATTATTGTGAATCTCAAGATTAACTAGTGATGAACAACAAAAAGAATTAGAAATTGAGTTGACTTGTCAGAAATTTATCAAAAGAGGTTATAGTGTAGAAAGTGTAGAACAAGCTAAAAATAATTTGAATTTTAATAATCAGACTCATAAACAAGTAAAATATAGGGCTAAATCAGATAAAAATGTGTATAATCAACAAGTGGATAAAATGTTTTTTGTTACAACATATGGAACATATACAGAGAAATTAGTAGAAATTGTTATGTTTTATTGGACACGTTTGTTACAAGATCCATGCTTGGGTGAATTGTTACCTCAAAAACCTATGGTGTCTTATAGACGTGGAAAAAGTATTAAAGATATGCTAGTTCATGCTTATTTTATTTTTTCTGCTGCCAGTTTAACTAAATGTATTTTTGATTATGGTTTCAAAGCATGTGGTCATTGTAGTATATGTAACCAAACAGTAAATTCTTTTGACTGTATAAATGGAAAGAAATTTAATGTGAATGGTAATTTTAGTTGTAACACAGAGGGTATTGTTTATGTACTCAAATGTGCTTGAAGAATAAACTACAATGGAAAGAAGCACTGTTTATTTTAAAATTTGACACTCTATACCCTAAGGGGTTAAATAGAGAGCTTGATTGGAAATGGCTGCTGTAATTAAGTGTTTTTAATTGTTTTATTAGAATAGTTTTTTACTATATAAAGGAATGAGAAATGGGGTTTGTTATACTCTGTTAAAAGGCTTATGCCGAGGCGCTGGAGAACATCAATTGTTGGTACTATAAAATAAATTCTTTGGATATACTGGCTGAGTCATTTCTTGGACTATTTTTCCTTCTTGGTGGTTTAATATACTCTATATAACCCAGTCCACAACCTAAAGTAGCCCACCCAAAATCCAGACAACATGGATATGCAATTTCCAGATGTCTCCATAGCCAGCTTGATAGATACGGGCATCCTGAGACACAGTAGTAATTGTCCCATGCTCAGAGGCAACTGTTTAATCCTTAAAGAAACAAATACAGTATGTGAGAGATACACATACACAATTTCATTGGATACAAAAATCTTGCATACAAATAAGGTTGTCAAGAATACACACACTGTATCCACTATACATAATATCCACCAGATCTATATCATATGGTTGACTTTTTGAATAGTTGAATTTGATAGGCTTAAACTCATATGATAGACTATTTAAAAAGTAAAACATATGTAAAAACTCAAAAACAGCATTTTTAGCTGGGGGGCAAGCCCCACTTCACACCCCTGCTAATTTTACATACCAACTCTGAGACTGCACTACAGTGGGGAAGGGGCAAATTTCCTGATCCCCTCTGTACCATAATCTCAGGACAATTTGGTCTTTAAGCAAATAGGGATATGTTTGACTTTTTAAATAGTCAATTATATAAGCCTGATCATATGAAATTTGACAATTTCAAAAGTCGCTCTTTTAACAAAGACCTGTGTCTACCATATACATAGATCAACTTATGCTGAGGCACTAAAAAGCAATCTTCTCAAACCTGAAAGACCTCCTAATTCTATAAATGTCAATGCCTATCCTCTGTAGTTTCTAAAGCACACACCAAAAGCATCATCAAACACAACACATATGCTACACCCAGTCGAGCCCCAAGAGCAAAGCCCAAAAGGTAAGCCAACACAATAACCAGGACTCTTGTAATCGAAGAATCTATTGTACAACACAGATGCCCCATTCACCAGACTAACCAAGGAGAAGAAAATGGTTATTTGCGTGTCTGAAATCGGATCTGCCAAGTTACACATGCAGTCAAGTCACTATACCACAGGTACCACTATGACTCTATCATAGTCCATGTGGGTGGCAATGAACTGAGACATACTTCCCTGGCCTATATGAAGAGTGACATTGTTGGTCTCTCTGAATATGTGTCTCATGTAGATATGTGCCTTGCCTTGAGCAGCATTCTACCTTCACTAAGAGTGATGCCACAGTATAAACAAAAGATGATTGAGTTCATTATTTGGCTTACTTTATAGTGTCTTTCCAGAAGGATTCAATATTTGTCAGCATGGGAGGACATGGTTAGCAAATTACATTGCTGTAAAAAGGATTATTTTCACCTCTCTCCCCTTAGCTTCCAAATATTGGCTACAATTTCATCCACTCCCTTAGAGCCTTTTTAGGCAATGCCAAATTGACAAAGCTACCAACATGGCAAATAAAACCCACAGAAACCTAGAGGTGTTACTGCTAAATGCTAGGGACCTAAACAAGAAACTCCACACTCTACAAGCTCACCTCACTCTGGAGAATGTAGGCATCTGTGCCATTACTGAGATATGGTTGAAATCTGCACAATGTATTCAGGCAGTGCAAGGCATCAGTGCCTTCAACAAATTTAGACGTCAACTGCACAGACAAGAACAAAATGTGGAGGAGTCCCAATCTATATTAACAACAAGCATAACTTTAAATTGGTTAAACAGGACGATGCCCTGGAATTTATCCATGTACAAATCACCATAGGCAAAGCCCTGTACCATAGCCTAGCAAGCTATAGGTCACCCTCTATGTCCTTAAAATCCCATGGCTTGCATTTAGACCTGCTGGAGACATTCATCATTAAACCAAATACCCTATTCATGGGAGACTTTAACTACCCCTTTATAGACAGGGAAACAAATGCTGACTCATACTTGAAGGCATAGTGATTCCTGGACTTTATTAACACAAATACCTTTGACCAGATTATGCTCACACCCACCAGAGGATCAAACATATTGGATCTACTACTCACCAATATGGGAGAGTGCTGCACTCCCCCTCCCATGTCAAGTCTTTGACGATGAGGGCAGACCACAAAGCTATCTCCTTCATACCTCTCAACTGTCCAGATTTTTGCAGAATGTCCAGATTTTTGCCTCATGTTTTTGTTCTATTTCTCATAAAATTTGTGGTTTTCTGGCAAATCATTGAGACTTGAAGTCGCTAACAATGACATGGATTTGTGTTTCAGAATTCATATCCTTTCAAAAGTGAATCGTAATGCAAAACCTGTTATTGTAGCAACTTTCTAAGTTTATAAGAGCAGTAGTTAAAATCCCACCCTGACGTTTGCCCCTTTATCTCCCCATTATTTTTTTGGCTTTGTCAAGATTTCTTGTACTCAGAGGTTAAGAGGTATGATCTCCTTCAAAATAAAAATCCACTTGGTAACCATTGGGAACTATTTCAAAGTAAACTACATCCTATTATGTGATTGTTTGTAAAACTTCAATGACCCTACAAACACTGAGTTCACAGCAACCTATACATAATTGTTCACAGACACCCTGTTCAGCCATGTAAATAGCTATATAAAGGCTGCTGTACCTAGTAGAAATAAGTCCAAAATAAACTCTAAAAACAAACCACACTGACGGAATCCTTACCTTATGAGGGTATATAACAAAATTAAAAAAAAGCATGGCTAAAACCAGGAAGTGCAACTCCACTTTGATAGGAGCTCTCTATTTGAATAAACAGGAAACTAAGAGGAGTAAGTAAGTCCAATAATGCCAATTATGAAGTCAATATAGCCTCACAGGCTAAAGACAGTCGCAAGGCCTTCTACAGGTATGCTGTAAACCTCAAGGTCAGCACACACTGAACTGGTGGTCAATGGCGCCACCTTCACGGAGCAGAACAACATAGCAAGTTTGCTGGCTGACAAATTCAGCTCAGTCTTCATCTCCCCTTCCAAATCCCCCCATGAAATACCTACCATCATACCCCCTCAACTATTAACAGGGAGCATGTATTGACAGCATTCAGTGAGGCCAAAAGCACAGTCTCAATAGGCCCCAACAATATTTCAGGAAGCGTCCTCAGTAGCTTGAAACATGACCTGTGAGTACCACTTGAGTCACTTTTCACTTATAGCCTGAAAACAGGCTTTGTATCATGTGAATGGAAGACTGCAATGGTTATCCACTTCACAAGGGTGGACATCAACTGACCCAGTAAGCTACAGGTCTATTAGTCTGACTAGTCTAACAAGCAAAGCCATGGAATGAATTATCATGTATATGATCAACAAAGACATAGGCAATCTTCAGACACTGGATAAACCCAGCCTGTCTTTGTCAATGGAAGGTCAAGCCTACTAAACTTTTTGGCCTTTGCTGAGATGGTCACCAAGGCAATAAATGAGGAGAAGAAAATTGTGCATACCATCTACCTGGACCTGGCTAAGACATTCAGTACAATACCGCACTCAGGTATAGTTGACAAACTCATTGAACTGGGAATTAACCCCCACATAACTCACCAGATTGCCAGCTGGTCAACAGAGAAGACCCATGAAGTTTAGATCAGTGGTGCCACCTCCAATAAGAGACCAGTCACCAGCAGGGTACCTCAGGGCTCCATGCAGAGACCATTCCTATTTGGCATCTATTTCTTACAGGTAAAGCTATTGTCAAGAGTCTTTGGCTGACCAAGTTCACAGATTACTGCAAACTGGTAGCTATCATAGATTCCCTCGTGACATGTATTTATTATTTATTTATTTTACATTTGTTGACCGGGATAGTCCGACTGGATACTTGTCCATTTTCAGTGGAGGCCCAGGGAGAAAAACTCCATACATACATACATACATACAGAAAAACTATTATATTAATCAAGTTAAAGCACTGTTACAGATACAATACATAGGATAAAAGTCATTCATTCTGTCATATATAAATCTGATTTGTTATAGAGCAACAATTAGGAAGCAATGTAGAGGTGGCCAAAAGATGTCTTTAGCACATGTTTATATTGCCAGAGTTAGTCAGGATTAGAGCAAGGACATAGCCATTGCCTTTTAAATTACTGTTTTAGATTTTTTTTTTTAATTGGGTTAGAACGGGTTCTGAATTAAGCTCAGCAGGAAGTGAGTTCCATATTTTACCTACAGAGTTGGCATATAGAGAGTCTCCAGATGAGTTGTTGCTTTTGAGGGTTTGGACTAGTCATTTGTTGGATGAGCGAAGTGTCGTGAGGTTGCTGTAAGGGGTGATCATTTTTGTAAATATGGTTGTGTTTTCAGGTTGGTAGAGAATTTTATGTGCTACTATTAGCTGATTGTACTGAAGATGGATAGGCAATTCTAGCCACCCTAGATTCTTTAGGTTCAGACAGTTGTGTGTTCTGTATGTTGCTCCAGTGGCAAATCTAGCAATATGATTAAAGCAGCTGAAGAGTTTATTAAGGTCAGACTTACTCAAGTTCGTGAAGAGGGGGGATGCATAAAGGAGGGTGGAAAGTAGATGTGTACGAGCAATTACCATTCTAGCTAGTGGAATGAGGAAAGGTTTGATCTTGTATAGTGAGTCAAGTTTTTTTATTAACTTTTTTAATAGTTTGATTAATATGCATATCAAACATGAGGTTATTATCAACTGCTGCACCTAAGAGTTTGGTACAGGGATCTGGGACAATGACAGTTCCATTGTTAGAATTTATAGTAAAGGATGGAGTGGAGGCTCTATGAGTGGAGGAGAAAAGCAGTAGCTTCATTTTGTTAAGATTTAATAGGAGACATCGATTACAGAGCCACTTTTCAACAGTATTAAAAAAAATTGGGATAGAGTCTGCAGACTTAAAGGGGAGGTGGCAGAGCAAATCAAAGTGGAGTCATTTGCATATTGAATGCAGGTGGCTGTTGGGATGACAGCGTACAGGTCATTAATAAAGATAGAAAATAATAGGGGTCCTAATATAGAGCCCTGAGGGACCCCAAGGGTGATAGGTAGAAGGGAAGATAGTTTGTTCTGCCATAGTACAGCCTGCTGTCTACCAGTCAGATAAAATTTGAACCACTGGATAGCCTGGACATCTAGGGGAATAGTTTTAAGTGTGTGTATGGGTAGTTGGTGGATGACCATGTTGAAGGCTTTGGAGAGATCAAGAAAGAGGGCAGAAGAAAGTTTATTTTGTTTTGTAACATAAAATAAATGAATAACATAAATAACATAAAATAAAATAAATAAATCTTAAAATATAATAAAATATGTTTCAACATAAAACTCTTACAAGAGGAGCTAATACAGCCAAGTGACTGGTGCCAAAGTCACAGACAAAAACTCAATGACAAGAAATGCATTGCAGTGCCTTTTGGGAAAAGTGACACCCAGGCTCATTACTTCATCAATAAGGCACCTCTAAGAGCTTATCCACTAGTCAGGGATCTGGAACATACATAGACATTAATCTGGCCTTTGACCAACATGTGGCCAAGTTAGTACGTAAACCATTCTATGTTACAAAACTTATAAGTAAGGACATGCCCTACAGGTGCAAAGAAATTATAGTGTCCCTTTATTCAGCCCTTATCACACCCATAATTGAGTATAATGCCCCCTTCAGCATGTACATAACTAGACAAGTGCAACACTTGGAACACTGATAAAGATTCCTTGCCAGGAGAATCCAGGGTATAAACACATCGTCTTATATGATCACCTTAAAGCCCTATTGCTATATTCCGTCTCCTACAGATTACTGACAGGCGATCTATGCCTAGCATACACTGCATCCTTGGATCCAGCTCTGATCAGTGATGGAACTTTTACATATCCATAAAATGAACAACTTCAATGGCACTAGAACCAAGGATTTAAATTTTGCTTGTGACATAAATAAGTCATGTTGGTGAAACAGCTATATGTCTCAGAGGATACCCATGCTCTGGAACAGGCTCCAGGTCCATGTGAAGCAGACTCCATCCCTACCTCTATTTAAAAGTAACCTTGACGAATGGACAGGAAGTCAGAAGTTCACCCCAGGTCTATCTGCAATATCTCTGATAGAGAGAGGCAAAGAGTAATGGCCAAACTAACATACCCCTCAACATAACTTCTAGAAATTACCTAACCAACATACCCCCTCCTAATAAATGCCCATAATACATAGGGACACAATTGGGATGGATTGCACAGCTGGGCTTATAAAGGCCTTGATGGTCATTAGCCTAACATATACCTATAAACCTATGAAATATATTATTTCCCCCTACCCACAACTTATTAACGTGACCTTATAAATTCCACTAATCAGATCATTCTTTCTCAGTGCCAAGTCCCAAGATCCAAGAATTTATACCCACAAATAAACCTATTGCATTCTACCAAAAATTCAAAAATCAGATTTAGCAATATCTCTTTAAAACTACTAGCTATAAATGCTTTGGAACAATAATGCAACATATAACTTGGTATCAAATCATTTCACATCTCTTATAATACATTAAGGTATGGTATTGCCCAAAGGACAAGCCAAGATAGTCGTTAACTAGGCCTCTTATTTCCCCTCTCCCCCATTCACCCCCTCACCATTCTCCTTCCATTATGGCCACTCCTCCCCTCTATAGCTTTTCTACTCTGTAAATTGCTATCCACTGTATTCCATTTGTTCTGTATCCCATAAATTCCAAACCTGTTTATACTTACATGATGGTTTAAATGGTAAAACCATGTTGGAGTTGTTAAAGTGAGATGCATATCTACAGCTTTCTTATTATTACTGTGCAATGTGTTTATTGTTAAATTACTATGTGTGGTATCTCTCTCAATCTGTAAGTCTGTGCTGAATTTGAAAAAGGTGCATGGAGATCCGTGTTCTACTCTAAATAACAGAAAAATAATAAATAATTGCAGAAATAAATACATACATATATAAATACAAATAATACAATATGACAAAGTAAAACAAATAGCAATATTTTGTTAGAATTTGGGAAGTGTCTAGGATATTTTATAATCTCTTCCACTCTAAGCTGGTTAATAGTTATCTTTCAGCTGCATTAAACAGAAACTGGAACAATAGTCCAGTGATGTAACTGCACAATATCTTTGTCTTAATGCTTCTGCTGTCAGCTTCTCACATAGCTGATATTTCTGTTTAAAATTGATATTCTCTAGATTTGGTACCATTATTTTACTAAACGTTGAATATTGCATCTGTCATTCATAATATGACAACATACATATGTGTGTGCTACTTTAATTAACATTCAATGTTACTGCCTACACTAACTCACAGAAAACTTTAAATAGTTCATACCACAAATCCTAAATATTAATAACTGAGCATTTTAAATATTTTTAAAAGTGTACAACCTGTTGCATAAAAATGGATTTTAGATATCATCTTTTCTTGACTTCTGTCTATGTGACTTAGTTTGGATTTTGTCAACCTTCAATGACCTTCAGCTGCCTTATAAGCTGCTAGCCAAGTGTTTTTCCTTGGTTTTCTGCATTTTAACATGAATCATGCAGTAAAACTGGGAACAGTCCATTGTTATATATAGAATAATCTCATGCAACGGATTCCTGTTAGAATATGTAAAAAGACTGCTTGGCTGACAAGAACAGATGACTCAGCTAAAGAATAGCTGGAACCGATGGTATTATACACCAAGTAAATTGATTACACTGTTTTATTATACACTACTTCAAACCATTATAGGAGAAACACAGTAATGCATAATGTCTTAGCTAACCATAGTGGAAATTGTATTCTAGTCATAAATAGCCACATAAATCTGACTTCAGTGCCATATTCCCCTGAGAACAAAAGTAGCAAAATGGTACATACTGTCTGTATCAGACTTTTAGAATAGTACATGCAAATGCTGCATTTGACTTTCTTCTTAACTTTTAGGAACATGACATTATTAATATAGTAATACAAACAGTTAAGGTAGTACCAGAGAAAAAAATCTTTATATGTCATAATCCAGTGTAAGTTTTCATTAAGCTGATGTGCAGCATTAACTATTGTAACTGAAAAACAACTACACAACAGAATTAACCTGATATTTTCATAAGGCCCCATAACAAAAGTCATCTGTTTCTGTAGTTAGTAATTAAACTCATAAAATGGTAGTCAGTAATGAGATGACATATGTGCCAGAGAATTTAACTTCTTTATAAGGAAATGTACTAGGGGAGCAGATATATTTTTGCATTTCTGTGAGATATTTTATTTGATGCATTTGCTTCCAGTGTATGCATTTACATGTACTATTTTTTCTGACTTTTATAAATATAAGTGGTGAATACAGAAAGGAAAATAAATAATGAAGATGCAATGCTGAGGTACATTATAACATAAACTGAATATTTTCACTTTAGACATTTTTCAAATGCACACTTTATAGAGTATGTTTTGGATACCATTATAAAACCCAAAGGTACTGTGGTCAAACCCGGAAGTAATAATAACCAATAAACAAATCCTACTAAAACAATCACCAAGCTGCGGTGATCCAGTTAATAATATATAGATCATGTCATTTATTGAGTGTATATATACAATATAAACATACAAATTGTATGCATTGTTAACATGAATATTTGCCAGTGAACTATTTTAGGAGTTAACCTGGAATTCATGTGTCTTCTCAATTTGACTTTTTGATGTAATGTACTTCATGTAATAATATATAACATTTATATAGTTGCATTTAATGCATTAATTAAATTATTTTTTAGCATTTTTAGCATGTTATGATACTAATTTGACCACAAGATCTGATTCTGAAAAAGTCATTTACTGTTAGTATTTGAGTAGGCTTTGCAATAGATCAGTAAATAGGGGTAAATGATGTAATGACTATTACTAAGATAAACCAACAGGGTTGTACCTTTTGTTATAAAATGTGCAATTAATTTATTTTTCTGATTAAGTCCTTGTGTGCACGAAAGCACTCAACTTTAGTAAAACAAAAGCTTTTATATTACATTTAACGTGATTTATATATTGTTAGCTTCATCAGTGCAGCTTGGAGATTGTTTTAGGAGGTATTGTTTGCATATCATTATAAAACAAAACAATGCAACAGCAATTCTTGCTTATCAGATGTCACTTTGAGCACAGCTCTAACGTTCATCAGCCAGTGGAACTATTGATACTCTTTATTCAAATTGTTAAGTCTGGTTAATCCCAAATCTACAAAAAAATATCAGTATCACTCTTACTTTGCATTAAGGAGTTAAGTCAGCCTAATCAGTCTGGCAGCATTCTTCACTATGGTAAAATTAGAATAACTGTCTTTTTTCCTTTGAAAATGAACATGTTATACAAAAGTCCCCCCCACCCCACCCCCCGAGGAATTATATATTTCTTCCTTTTGATAATCTACCATTTCTTTACTATCTGAGTTCTCAGTTTCTTTCACTGCTGTATTTTAATTTTATTCTAACATTTTCTGTAATAGTAATAATGCATTTGCGTGTGTTTTGCTATCAATAACTTCTTTATATCTTAGAAGCAGAATTCAATGATAGTTCTCATTAGATTTCCAATGTCTAGGATATTCATTGTAATAGTGACAGAAACTATTTGAGCAGTTTATGCATAGCCTTAAAATTAATTTGAGTACACAGAAGAGAGTTCATCATAGTCTCATTTTTTTTCTTTTTTTAAATCCACCAAGCAAGTCTCTTTTTATTTTTTAAGCCATTAATAATTGTACTTTTGTCAGTCAAAATGCTGTCAGCATTAAATATATAGAAACAACAGTAACATACCTTTACAGGGCAAACAAATACACCTCTTTCCGCTGTTAAGCCTGTATTGAAGGTTAATTTTTAGAATATTTCTTAGAATTTATACCGGATTATTTTTTAACCACGTAAGCCCAGTTCACATGCAAATCTTTTCGGGGCAAAACTAGAAGACTGTGTTTAGGTGACTTGTTTAGAATTACTCAAACACAGACAAATAGAGGTTGAGGGAAACAAACCCTGGAATGTAAGACTGAGTTCATTGCTAATTCATAACTGCAGCTTTCTACGGTAACTGCCATATGAAATAGCAAGTGAGTGCTTCAGCTAGGTCTCAAATCTAGACCTTCCAGATCACCATTCTAGTCAGTGAAACCATTAAACTACTGAAGCAGCTTAAAACTCTGATCAAATTGCCTTGGTAAGAAAATAATATTGAGGAACCGATTAAAGAATAAAACATCTAACCATTTACTAAAATGGATATTAACGCTAATATACAGTTCATTTTTATAGGGCTGTTCCGCCAAATGCCTAAAGTGAGATTTATCAACATAATGCTAGAATTTATCAATCCAAGGAAGAAAGAATCAAATATTTTCAGCCATTATTATATGATTTGCTTTAATGAACACCAGCCTACAAAAACCCATTTATCTAACTTCACAACCATATATTTTATCTTGCCCTGAATCTGTGTGGCCCAGAAGATTGCTGCATTAGTTTAAGTGACACAGGACTCTTCAGGAATGTGAAAGAACTTGCAATAACTTTAATAATTATACTTTACATATGAACAAGTTTCTCTCAACTTATACATTTCTCTTCCTTCTACGCTTATTTCTCCTCTTCAGTGTTACCTCTTATAACTACCACATATCTCCAGTATGCAAAGATCCCACTAATCTCCAAGCTAATGACTTCCCATTTACTCAACAACCTTTAGCTATCTGCCCATCTATCTTTCCTTTGCAGACCCCTCTACCTAAAATCAGAATTCCGCCTTCTTATGTTAGTCTTCACAAAGGTAAAATTAAGTACCTCTGTCTGCCTCACTATAAACATAAACTTTTCCTTGTATCACAAGCTCTACTCTTAGCAGCTGACATTCATCCTAATCTAGGTCCCACTTCTCAGTTTCCTACCAGTAATACTACTACTCCTAATATAGTACACCCTACATGTCCCAAAAAACATATCTCATATTACTCAGTGAACACTAGAAGCATACTCAACAAAGTGACTTCCATGCCTGGGCAGCTTACCATACCCCTGATATAATCACCCTTACAGAAACCTGGCTGTAACCACAGCATCCTGATACATAAATACTCCCTCCTAATTATAATGTCCTTCGTCTAGATCATCAAAAGAAAAAAGGGGGTGGAGTTGCAATAGACTATTCCAACCAACTTACTCTGTCTTGTGTTAACAAACATATCCCACACTTCCCTCCAGCTGAAATTCTGACAGCAGACTTTAATCTTAACAACCACACCACGATTACTGTAGCAGCCATCTACATTCCTCCAGGGAACAACATTCGTGTATGGGAAAATCTTCTCTCATATCGCTCACAAAACATCCCAAATAAAACTATACTCCATGGGGATGTTAATATCAACTGGCTATCTCTCTGCTCTCCTAACTCGGCCTCTTGCACTAACTTGTATGGAATTACGCAACATATCTCTGAGCCAACACCTAGCAAAAATTCCGAAAACACTGGCACTCTTATAGATTGGATTCTAGTCTCTGACCCCTGCAAATATCATAACCCTGAAACACTACCCAACTCCATAAGTGACCATTCCCTAGTAAAAGTCCTAAGATTCACTCCCCACTTCATTAGGCCACACAGATATATAATCTGCCACAAACTAACTAACTTCTGCCCCCAGACTTTTAAAGACCATGTCTCTAGCATTAACTGGACTAATCTGACCCAACTCCCCCTTGATGAAACTGTCCAGTCTTTCAACTCCAGCCATTTTAATATACTCAATAGCCTTGCACCCATGAGCATAGTTTCTATAAAATCTAACATCTCCCCATGGCTAACTTTTGCTACTAACACCCTAATGAAATCTAGAGACAGGATGTGGAAAACCTGGATGAAAGCTAAACTCCCCACCAATTTACAAAAGTATAAAGAACTCAGAAATCTGACAAAAAAAACACATCATTAAAGATAAAAACAAATTTTACTCTAACCCTCCCACTTTTCAAAGATCAAATCCCAAAAAATTCTAGAACTCTATTAACCAAATATTACATCTTGAGAACCCTTCCAACCCCAGTCCCTACCCTGACAAGAAACCCAAAGAAACTGCTACCATCTTTAACACATGTTTCATCAAATCCATTTCTAAAATACATAACTAATCTTAAAACCATCCAGACCACTAAATCCTCTGAGTCTTATACTACTCTTAACTCTTCTACTACTTTTTCACTCACATCTGTTCCTACTAGCTACATCAAATATTTACTCTCCAAACTAAAACCATGTTCCACATCAGCAGACAATATTCCTTCGTATTTCCTTCAGCAAGCTGCTGATTCACTTGCTCTCCTTTTATCTATCTTGATTAATCACTCTATCTCTGAGTCACAGGTCCTCCTATATGGAAAGAATTCTACACCATACCTATACATAGAGGAAGTAACTCCACAGAAATCACTAACTTTAGGCTTACTGCTATCTTATCCCCACTCTCTAAAGTATTGGAAAAATGCATGCACAAGCAAGTCATACAATACCTCCTACAGGAAAACCTCCTCACACCCAAACAACATGGCTTTTTGCCTCAAACACAGTACCACTACTGCTCTAATACCCTTCCTAAACATTATTTCTCAGGTCAGAGACAACAACAAACTAATCTCTTGCCTTTTCTTAGACCTTTCAAAAGCCTTTGATACTGTATCTCACTCACTTCTTCTAACTAAACTGACTAACCTCAACCTCTCCACTTCTACAGTTGCCTGGTTTTCTAGCTATCTCACAGATCAACTCCAATCAGTGAGATGGCTTTCTGCCCTCCCCTTTCTCTCCCAGTAAAAATGGGAGTACCCCAAGGCTTTATTCTTGGCCCATTACTTTTTAATATCTTTACTAATTTAGTCTATACTTCATGCCCCCCAGTCATCCTTGGTACAATATGCAGATGTCTCTGCAGTCATCACCATTGCTGACATCCCCTCTGAACTCATTTCAGCCACCCATGCATCTTTTAACTCAGTTGAAACCTGGCTCTCTAACTACCTACTAATACTGAACCCAAACAAAAGAAAACTCCTACTCTTCTTACCTTAAACTCTTAACCACCTTAAACCTACCTACTCTATACTGTCTCTCAACAACACTCCTATCAAAGTTGAAGCTAACACTAAACTCTTAGGTGTCATAATAGATGATCAACTTAAGTTCGACTTGCATGTTAATAACTGTATCTGCAAGACTCATCTAAAATTGGGCCTCCTTTACAGAAATAAAACGTTTCTCACTAACAAAGCAAAAGTAACCCTCTCTAATGCCTAAATACTACCAAGTCTATTGTACAGCTTTCAAATTATTATTAATCTCAACTCCTCTCTCCTCACCAAACTTGAGTCAACCTATAACAAAGTAGCCAGATTTGCAGCACACCAAACATATAAATCCCATCACTGCCTATCTCTAAAACACCTTAATTTATTTATTTATTTATTTATTTATTGCAGTTGGTTTACCAGGATAGTCCATTGGGCCACAAGGAACCCGTTTTCAATGGAGTCCTGGGGAGAAAAGCTCCAAAAATACATTTAACATTCTTACAAACATATATTCACTCAAACATTTCAGTTTAACAATAGGTAAAAAAGAAAGAAAGCAAAAAATGTAACAGCTAAATACAATGTGCAGAAAGTACATAATAATTATATTTATTAGCTCAGAAATATCCATTTAATACAGAGTAGTTAGGAAAAATTAGTTACTGGAAAAGAAGAGGAGGTTCAGTGACATGATGAAGTGGGGAAGAAGAGAACCTAGGGCTTATCTAATAACTTCTGTAGAATCTGGGTAGAATAAGATGAGGCAGAGCAATGGCAGATGAGAGAAGGAGAAGAGTAGGTTATGTAGGGTGGGAGCAGGAGCATTCCCACTGAGATGCTAGGTGTGTATAGAGAGATTTTTTGAAAGCAGAGTGATTAGAGGTGGTGCGGATGAGTGGAGGAAGGGAGTTCAGAGGCGAGCTAGGTTGAAGGATAGAAGGTTTTGCCTGGGGGATGTGTAGGTTTATGGACTTTGAGTAGGTTTTGATTGTTTGATCTCAATACTCTATTGGGAAGATGCATGTCAAATGTGGAAGAAAGGGAAGGACAGAGGGAGGGGTTGAGAATAAGTTTGTGGGCTAGAGTTAACTGAGTGTAAGTGAGTTGATTGGGAAGTTCTAGCCATTTTAGTATCTGGAGGGAGAGACAGTGGTGGGAGGAAGACTTGTGGCTGGTGGCAAATTTTGCAATTTTGTTGTAACAAGAGGAAAGTTGTTTTTTGAGGGAGGATTGAAGATTAGTTAGGAGTGGGGCACCATAGAGAAGGGAGGGGATAAGGAAGGATGAAGCGAGTGTTATTTTAGTAGCAGAGGTAAGGTATGCTTTTTGTCTATAAAGCATACCAAGTTTTTGGTGGGTTTTTTTGATGTTTTTTTGTAGATGAGAGGTACATTTAAGTTGGTTGTCTATTTGTACCCCAAGTAGCTTGGTCTCTGTCACCAATTCTAGGGGAGAGTTATTTTAGCTAGTGATAGAAAAAGTGTTCAGATTGAGATGAGTAGCTTTAGAAGGAGTAAAAATCATTAGCTTGGTCTTGGAGGCGTTAAGAGCTAGGTGGTTATGTAACATCCATTGCTCTGTTGTAGAAAAGGCATCTTGAGTTAGTTTTTGAAGTGTAGAGATAGAGGTGGCTGAGCAGATGATAGTTGAATCATCAGCATATTGGATGATGTTAGAGAATGGGATTGATTTATGGAAGTCATTTATAAATATGTTGAAGAGAACAGGACCTAGAATGGAGCCTTGTGGAACACCTGTGGGGTACTAAGGAATGAGGAGGTAGTTTTTCCATCTTACTGCTTGCTTCCGGTTGGATAGGTAACTAGAGAACCATTGCAGGGAAGAGGAAGAGAGGTTAAGTTCTGAGAGTTTAGTTATGAGCAGGCTATGTGAGATGGTATCAAGGCTTTGGAGAGGTCTAGTAATAAGGTAGAGACAATTAGGCCAGAATCACGAGCTCTGTTTACTGTTTCAAGGAAGGAGAGGAGGGCTGTCATTGTGCTGTGGTTAGGTCTAAAGCCGTGCTGTGTAGGAGTTATAAGGTGATTTTCTAGGAGATGAGGGAGGAGCTGAAGATGGACACATTTTTCTAGGATTTTGAAATGGGGGACAGGATGGCTATGGGACGAAAGTTGTTGATGTTGTTATTGTTGCCCCCTTTGTGGAGAGGAATAATATATGCTTGTTTCCATATTTGGGGAACTGTGCATTCTTTTAGGGAGCGATTAATTAGGATGCTGATGGGATATGCAAGTGTTTCAGCAGCTACACTAAGAAAGTAGGAAGGTATATTGTCAGGGGCGTTGGTACATGGTTTCAATTTTAGAAGCAGTTTCTTTATAGAGGATGTAGACATGGGATTGAATGAAAGGAAAGTGGAGTTGGGGAAGGGAGAGTTGGAGGGTAGAGGTGTTTGGAGAACACGTTTGGTAGTGGAAGTGGTAGAGGAGTTAGAAGATGGGGAACCGGAAGTAGAAGTGACGAAGGATAGGGTTTGAGTTGGAGGGGGTAGGGGGGGTGTTAGAGGGCATAGTGGGGCTGGAGAATGAAGAAGTGAGTTTTGCAATTGAATCAATAAAAAATGAGTTAAATTGGGTGGCCAGATCTAGTTCAGAGGCATTTAAGTCAGGGGTGGGAGTATCTGGTGTACTAGGATGAAGGAGAGTGGAGATCCCTTTCCAGAATTTCTGAGGGTTATTTTTATTTTGGTTTTGGAGTGAAGAAAAATAGTTTCTTCGATCGGAGGTAGTGAGTTTCTTTGCTTTATTTCGAAGCATTTTATATTCATTAAGGAGCAGACTTGTTTTGAGTTTCTGGTAGCGTGCCCAGACTTTATCCCTATGTCTCATGGTAGCAAGAGTGTGTGTAGAGAGCCAAGGGGCTGATTTAGTCTTTATTCTCTTTGTCCTTAGGGGAGCTTGAGAGTCAAGTAATGTTAAGAAAGTTGTATTAAAGTGTGTCACTGCTATGTCTAGAGGAAGGGTTTTTAGGCAGTTCAATTTATTGCTTGTAAGGAGTTTACAAAGGTAGTTGGGTTGAAATGTTTTTGGTCACGGATAGTTATATAGTTGTGGGTTTGTTGAAGGACAGTGGGAAGTCGGTTGGTGAAAGTGGGTGTGTGATCACTAAGGGAGTCTGGAAGGGTGCCACTGTTGGAGAAATAGTGAGGGTGGGAGACAAGGATCCAATCCAGTGTACTTCCAGTGGAGAGGTTTTTTGCAGGGCGAGTTACAGAATTGATTAGTTGAGAGAAATTGTATAGGTTAATATTTGAGGAGTTTGTTGGAGATTGAATGCAGGCCCAGTTGATGTTTACATCTCCCATGATTATGGTTTCATTGGTAATGTTATTAGAAATCCAAGAGAGGATAAGTTCAAGTGTGGAGATGTTGTCCCCTGGGGGTATATAAAGGGATGCTAGACAAATGTGTTTGTGGTTATTGATTTGTAGTAGAGTAAGGAGAAGTTCAGCATTGTTAAAGTGTGGAGTAGGTTTATTGTAGGGAGTGACTGCTAGGGAGGATGAATATATGAGGGCCACCCCACCACCTTTTTTGAGAGGTCTGTCTTTCCAGATGATGGAGTAGTTTGGGGGAATAATTTCAGAGTCTTTTATATGTGGTTTTAACCAGGTTTCAGATATAGACAGGATGTCAGGTTTATTGTGTATGAGCCAAGCATGGAGGTTTGGGACTTTATTTACTATACTTTGGGAATTGAATGCAGTAAAAAGTAAGGTTTTATTTGTAGTTGTTGTAGAGGAGGGGCCTGGGTTTGGGTGGATATCACCAGACAAGAGAGTACTAATATGATGTAGTACCGAACAGTGTATGTGGGCAGATAGTAAGGTAAAGATATTGGCTTCTGTTGTAGATTGGAGGGATTTGCTAGTAGCTATAAAGATGGGGAGTATATGGTAGGAGAAGAGTTTGTATTGGAATAAAAGGAGATAGTTGGAGGGATAAAGATAAGGGGAAATAATAGAGTATGATTGAGGGAGAGGTAAGTTCTGATATTTAGTTATGTGGAAGTGTTGGAAGTGTAGGGAAAAAGTGGGTTGGGAGAGATGGGTGTAATGGAGTGAAAAGAGGAGAAAGAGAAGAGAAAGGGAGATGAGACAGAGTTTTACAAGCATAATTGGAGGAAATAGAATAAATAGTTGTGAGTAGAGTTGGAAGGTATATAGAGGACACTAATTATAGAGCAACAGGTGAATTTCTTATGTAGTATTAAGTAGAGGAGAGTAGTACTATATGTGGGGGGTGTGGTGTGGTGTGGGTGTGGAAGAGGAGTGTTTAGGCCAGGATAGGAGATGATAGGGGTTTGTAAGAGGGCTAGTTTTGGCGGGAAAAAAAAAGGGGTGTGTGTCTAGATGTATGTTGTTGATTGGAATAGACTAGCAGTGGGTGTGGTGTATAGAGGTATATAGGTAGATGTGCTGGGGGCAGGTGGGAATTGGGGGCAGGGTAGGGGAGCGGAGTGAGCCCGTAGGGCGAACGGAGCGGGTAGAGCCCAGAGGAGCAGAAGAGGAGTGAAAAACTATCAGTAGAGCAGTGTTCTAGAAGGGTAAGTAGTATATGGGTGAGGGAGAGGGCCTAGATATGGTGGGAAGTGGACTAAAATCGTCAGGGGAAAGAGTGAGTGACTGAGATGTGAGAACTAAGAGTCAGAAAGAGAGAATGTCAAGATCAGAAACAAGTCTTATGACAAGGGGAAGGGATATCCTCTAGTGGATACAAGTTAATTACTCACTAGGGAAAAAGGGCTAAGAAAAATAAGGGGAGTAGGGAGCAACAGTGCTGGGAAAAAGAGAGGTGTGGAGAGGAGTAGAGTTGAGGGGGTTAGGCTGCTGGCACTCCTGGCAGGAGAGTATGACTTCAGCTAGCAGAATTACAGGAGTTGTCAGGCTTTGAAAACACACATACTTTCTTGAGAACGTTTGGGAGTCTCTCATGAGCGGTTTCCTCAAGGGAAGCTGAAACGGCACAGGGTGGTTATTGCACAAGCAATAGGGAGTACAGCTTTGGTTAGGTCCAGTATCCACCCAGGCAAAGACACAGGGGGAGATTCGGGCAAGAGAGCTGGAGGGCAGGAAGAAAGGTAGAAGTCTGTTAGTTACAGATAAATACACTTAACATCTACTACTGTATCAAATATGGAGGTATGACTAAAACAGGCAAGTTCCACTGTTATTCACAGGAAACAACATGAAAATCTGTCATACACTATGCAATTTAACATTGTTTAGTGGGCAGCAATAGGCACAATGGAAGAAAATAAGCATGTGCAGGAGGAGTAGTCAATTATTAATAGTCAGTATGAAAAATTGTATATTGATCTGATAGGAAAAGATATTCTTTAGGATATATATATATATATATCTTTTGGACATTCGTAAACGCACCAATTCCCATATATCAAAAAATATCAAATAAGTTGTATCAAGTAGATCTGGAGCAGATCATTGTCATTATAAATCTGATTAATAACTGTTATCAGAATTACTGAAACAGTAATAGATTCAAAAACCATAAATCATGATAACATATATACCTATCTGTTCACTAGTCTGAATATATAACTTAACTGGCTAGAATTATCCCACCAGCTCCTCCTCCCTCAGCTCCATATCATTCATTCCATTCTATATCAACCTTCCTATTGCCCCAGCTTATCTCCTCTAATCACCCATAATTCTCCCATTAATCTCTACTCAGCTTTGACCTAGACCTTCCATAGGTCTATAAACCCAGAACCAAAATAGGATATAACCTCTATAGGTATCAACCCACCATTTTTTGGAACAAGCTGCCTTTACAAATTAGATCCCTCAACCAAATTAAACAATTCAAAGCTGCCACCAAGGAATACTTGAAAAGTCACTGGTCCTGTCACTGTACTGAACCCACTTAATCTTCATTACTATCCCTCTTTCACTTCCCTGCCTGCGCTCTACATTGTTTGCTCTACTGACCTCTTCTTCACTTTACCTTAATGCTCTTCATAGCCTTCCTTAGCTTACTGGTACCTGGCGTCTCAACCAAGAACTGTTACCTCCTTGCTCTACTAATTATAATTCACATCTCTCATCTCTCTCCCTCAGCAACAAGAAAAAGTTACTGTTTCCTTCTCACCCTCCCTGATTGATTATATTTTATCTACACTGTTTCATACTGTTTTTTATTTCTTCTTTATTTCAGTATTAGCAACACCATCATGTAATGTTATATATTGCTTTCTATTATACTTTTTATTTACTTTTGTTGTAAAAATGTGTTTTCTGTATAAACTTGTTAATTTGTAATGTTTGTGGAGCTTTTCTCCCTGAGGATCTGCTGAAAAAAGGCTATCCAGCTCAGTCAGACTATCCCGGTCAACAAATGTAAAATAAATAGAATAAATAAATAAATAAACAAATGCATATAAAGGTCCAGAGCATATCCAGTTTGCAGATGCAGGGGTTGCATCTGTGTCATTTGTAGATTATATCATCCTCTTAGCTTCAAGTGAGTGTGTTCTTCAACATACACTGGAGTGGTGGGCTGCTAACAAAGAAGGAGATGGAACTAAAAGCATTTTCTAGAAAAAATGTCAAGGTTCTCTGGAAGAAAGAGTAGATTGGTCTCTGCATCTGAAGGGGGTGGTAGGTATCTCAGGCAGAGGAGTTTACATATCTTGAGGACTTGCTCTTAAATGGTGGTACAGTTAGTCAAGGGACTAACCGATGAGTAGATACAGTGCCAGCATCAGTACTGCCAACATTGCACTGGACTGTGAGAGTGACATGAATACTGAATAATGAGATGGCACTCATAATGTATAGACCAGTCTTTGTCCCCATCTTCTCCTATAGTCACTACCTTTGAGTAGGGATAAAATAGATTAGAGTGTGGGTACAAGCAACACAGATTAGGTTTCTTGGTAGCTGAATTCATACATTGACTAAGTTTGTGGACGACTGCAAACTGGATGCTATAATAGAGATTCCGGCCGATATGGAGATCCTCCAGAAGGGCCAAAATGAGACTGATGCATGGTGTCAAAGCCATGGTCTCAAGCTAAATGCAAAAAAATGTGTAGTAATTCCCTTTGGAAAAAACAGAGTACCCACAAACTACAACATAGGAGGTAATCCCCTGAAATCTGAAGAAAAAATAAGGGATCTAGGGACCCAAGTAGATAGTCAGCTTTCCTTTGATAACCATGTTGCCAAAGTGGTTAGAAAATCCTTCTATGTGACCCATCTGATCACGAAAGGGTTTGCATCAAGATCTAAGGATGTAATGGTGCCCCTCTACTCTTCCCTCATCAGACCCATTATTGAGTACAATGCACCAATTGGAATGTACCTGGCTAGACATCTCCAGCAGCTGGAGAGACCACAGAGGTACCTAACCAAGAGGATTACTGGCCTCAAACAGTTGCCCTATGGAGCACGATTGAAAAAGCTAAGACTGTTCTTTGTTGCATACTGCTTTCTCAGAGGCGATCTCTGTCTAACGTACAGAGCCATGTCCAACCCAGAATTGTTGAACATGCTCCATCTTAGCAAAATCAAATCTACTCAAGCTACACGCTCTAGGGATATAAACCTCAACACAACAATGAATAGAACATGGTGGAGGGATAGATTCCCTTCGCAGAGACTTCCCTTACTATGGAACAGGGTCCCGATCTACATAAGACAGAGCCCCTCACTATCACTCTTCAAGAGGAACCTTGATGAGTGGATGGGTAACAGAAAGTTCACACCGGGGATCACACCAACAGCACTACTAGATAGGGGCCAAGGGTACTAGCTGCTAGTGCAAGGGTCTAGGGAACTACTAAAGGGGTGGTGAATACCGCACAATGTGGCTGGGCTAATATATGCCTTCGGGCAGATAGCCCAGTACCAACCTATGAACCTAAATGCTTGGAAATCTGTCAACATCTCACAATGAAGCTTGTGGTACTTCTTACTGAGGAGTCTGATGACCTTGTATGGGGTTGTAGCAAGCACACCCCCTGGGTGTTTCCTATGAGAGACATGACAGGCATAGCCTGCTGATCTTAGTTTGCAAAGAAACTAGACTGTCAGGATGAGGGCACCACCATGTTCTATTGTACAGAGTGAAGAACTTAATCAAAGCAAGAGATGAAGAGTACAGCCCTAAGTCTGAATACTGTGGAGTTATGGGAAATAACAACTGGGAATTGCTTAAAGTTTCAAATTCAGATTAAGGAATTCATGGATTTGCGAAGCAAAAAAATATATATATTTTGTCTCCATTAATACAGTCTGGATAAGATGTTAACACTGGAAGACACTGGCAATGTAAATTTATAACTTATGATGCCTTCTAATCAAGGACACAGAGTAAGGAAGTATGAGGCCTTTGCTAATTATGATTACTGTGTAGAAATGTCTGCTTGTATGGTAAGTCTAACTGCCAGAGAAAACTGATAAAGCTAGGATATTCTTGTTCATTATGAATTTAGAGTTTTTAATACATTTAATAGAAAACTATTAAAAAACTGTTTAACAAAAAAGTGATTCATTAATACTGACGAGTACTGAAATTAGGCATCACATTTTCTTAATGCAGAAAGACCATTTTCATTAAAGATGGTTATCTACATAAATTATTTGCAATCAATCTAAATGCAGAGTGCTTATATATATATACATATATAGTTGCATGTGTTGATGCTGCGTGGATGGAAACTGATTTAGAATAGTTTGGAGCTGCATTTTTTAGTCCTATATAGGCTAAACCATGATAGTTCTTTACGTTTCAGCTATCTGCCACCTTTCACTGGATAGTTTTACCATGGGGTACATTTATAAACTGCAGCTTGTTTATAGTTTGTATTACAAATGTGGCAGCCAGGTTAGTATGTGTGTTTTATCTCTCATGTTAGAGACCTGGATGAATAAACATGTTATTACTTCTTTGTCTTATAAGTTCAGCACCACTGTTATCATTCTTACTTCTTCTTCCTTCAGCTTTTCCCAGTTAGGGGTTGCCACAATGGATCACCTGTCAGCTCATGATTAGCTGTGGAGTTTTACAGTGTTGAGTTGCCTGCCCGGCAACCAACCTTCCACAGAAGGCACACACACGCACATACACACATGCACATACTCACACCTAGGGCCAATTTAGAGTGTCCAATCCACCTACAGCATGTCTTTGAGATGTGGGAGGAAACTGGAGCACCTGGAGGAAACCCACATGACCACAGGGAGGACATGCAGACTCTGCACAGAAGGCACCCCAGCCAAGGAGCGAACCGGAGAACCTCTTGCTGTGAGGTGACAACACTAACCGCTTCACCACTGTGGCCACCCACTGTTATCATTCTTACTACAACCTCCAAATGCACCATTGCTCTTATTGCTACCATCAACATTAGTATCAACCATATTTTTATGGCTACTTTAGATGATTACAAATAGTTGTGGGGACACCATTCTTGTATTTAGGCCAAGGATAAAACAAATGTGGATTCCAGCATGGCTATCATAGTACTGTTTATATAAAACACGCTCACATGTTCAGTGTGTATCTGATACTTTAAATAAGGTGTCCCTCATATAAGACAGCACCAACATTATTTACTAGATCGAGACTTATGTTTCTGAAGTACAGATGATTAAAATATGTAAGCAGTTGTTATGCTAGTAAATCTGAAGCTTAATTTGTATTTATGTAATGACTGGCACTGAATGAGTATCTCATGCAATATCAAATATTGCATTTGCTGCATGTGATTTAAGTCATACAGACAGCTGATATTGAAAAATAAAAAAAACAACCTATATAATTAAATAGATATAATGGATACATATTATAGTGAAAAAACTGCTTATCTGCTATGTATGACTGAAGGTGATATGTAAATGCTTTGAAAGGGGATTGTTTAACTATAGATATAGTTTGGTGAGTCCTACTTATATAAAAGCAAGCCTAGAAAAAAGTCTACAATGAAAAACATTTAGGAAAAAGAATTTAAAAGAAAAAAAAACTGATATGTTTAGTAAGTACTTCCACTTATGTTAGAATAGTAACAGCTTTACAAGCTTTATTATTTTGTTACCCTAAAGACATTATGAAAGTGTGAGGAACATACTTACTACTTGAGAATGTGAACAACTAGAAGAGCTACTTTCCATAGAAACTTCCTTTCAAAACAAGTATACATTTTATAAATGGAAGAGATTTTGTGTGCACATTTGTGTTTGTGGCTCTGTGTATGTGTTTGGAGTTCAACAATATTTCTCATTTAAATACAGCAATAATATATTCTAAATGAAGTGCATTCATGACTTTTGGATTACATAATCTAAATTAATCTGATATTTCTATTATCTTTGCAATATTTTTGGTGCATATTAGGTTTTGTCAACAACATGTTCTTCAAACCTACTGTAATTATCAATCATTCGTGCTATTTTTTGTTTTTTTTTTCATCTAGCTGAATTTATTCCTTTCTATTTCAGCATCTAAATATGGAATGTTCACTGCAGAGTTTTGCCATGAAATGCACAGATTTATGATGTTCCTCTTCATAATGGTGAAATGTTCTGCTTCAAAAATACTGTTCCCATAACAAGGACATGTGAGGGCTTCTTATCAAACTGTGTAACTCTATATAAGGTTAGAAAAATAATTTTGTCTGATTAATGTGCGCACAAAGGTGTGTCCTTTTCTGTTCTGGAAAATAAACTGCTGCAATAAAATCTGGAAAGTATATGTATCTTTGTAAATGTATTTACATATACAAAGAAAATGTAATTTCAGAGAAAATAACATTGTAGTATATTTGTTAAGTAAATATATAACATTAAATTATATTTTCTTGGAGGAAAAACAAGACCAAAAACCTGTCTGCCATTTAAGAACTTTTAGCATTTTCTCTCTCTCCTTTCTTTTTTCTCCCTCTTCTTTCCCTTACATATATCCTCTTGAATGATTCTATACATTCCATCTTCAGCACCCATTCTGCTAGTCCATTCCATGGGCCCATAGCCTTCTCTGTGAATAACTGCTTTTGACAGGTCCAAGGAGTAAGTGGTCCCCACGGTCTGCAGCTTGTGTCCCTCCTCATCACTATCCTTCCTTCTCATGTCAGCAATTTCACATCTCCTTGACGCAACCTTGTGCATCCATGTGATGTGTCCCCTGTCTCTTCTAGTCTAAAGTGAGAGAAGATTTTCTTCTTCTGCTGTCTGATTATATACTCTTTCCACCACTATCACTGTCTGCAACCTGCTGGTGGCTTTGCTATGGACTGCAGTACCAGAAGTCTCCTACTTTATTTCCCCATCAAGCTTAAGATAAACAGGTTAGACTTGTTGAAGGTTAGGTACTGCCTAGGTGGAATATTGTTTACTGTAAACATTCTTATAAAAGTGTTTTGCTCTCTGGTCATTTCTGTTGAAGGACTTATTCAAAACAGGATTTAGTTCAAGTTTGGATTCCAGCAAAGGTATATTAATTCTTGTCTTTATTTCAAGCATTAGGTGCACACCTGTAGCAGTGTATACAGTATCACAATAAGATGTAAGACAATCAGGTTGTCAAAGAATCTTTGTAGCAGGCTACATCTTGTCACACAATCTGAAAACAACACAGTCCGACTACAAATCTTCACTGCCTCCCCTCTGCATAAGCCAACATCCTATCCATTTCCCACAGGCCGCCTTTTGTGTGCTGCCCTCTCATTTACAAACTCGTACATGTTAAATACTGTATGTTTCCCTGTGTATGGTTCACTCAACTCTCTCCCTGACATTTATTGTTTACCAGATCTTGAACCTATCACTTTCTGAAATCAACTTATAGATCATTGTCATTTTACTGTCCCCAAAAGGTGCTATATGGTGCAAACTAAAAATGGCACTATACTGAGACATAACTAGAAACATATTCAGGACATTCCCAAAGAGTGTCAGTGTCAACTGACTACCAGAGAGCCATACCCAGGTGTTCAAGCCAAGAATGATCAGCTTCTTAGCCAATCAGAATGTTTCAGTTTCTTCAAAAGTTCTAACACAAACTGCTATCTGCGACAAAGATGGAAGTTCCAAAGCTGAAATATGCTGCAAAAATATGAGTACCGTTAATCCGAGTTGACTGTACCTGATTCTGCTCAGACGCTGCCAATGAGAGCCACTGGACAAAATTTAAAGTGTTTTAATTGTTTGTCTTACTCTTTTCCTCCACAGGTTTCAGTTATATTTGAACTACTCAAAGTGGTCATGAAATCCATATTCTGTTAAGATGTGAGATGTGCTACTGAATCCACAGAGCAGATGAGTGGATTCTTTTCCTTGCATATTATTATAATTGCAAAACTAGTGAATGTTGTTATCTAACTGGATGCTGTTATATTAGAGCATCTGAACAGTCCAATAGCATTCATGTATATTAGAAGTATGCATTGAACCAACATATTTTTAGAATATCCTTACTCAGTCCTCATATAGAGAATATTCAAAATAATTGCATTATTTTACATTGTCAGTTTGCCACAGGCATATTCTTACCTGGTATGATATGAAGGCATTCCGGGAACATAGCTAGTAGTTAATTTCAGATATGAGTTGCAGGATGGTGAAGGCTCTTTGCAGCATTACCCTGATTCTTTTCTTATCCACACTTTCAGTAAGAACAATGATTCAACATGTGTCCAGGATGCAGCAAAACAGAATAATCAGGTTCATTACAAATGGTAGAGAGTCCACCAAAAACCTGCCTGCCATTTAGGAACTTTCAGCATTTTCTCTCTCTCCTTTCTTTTTACCCCCTCTTCTTTGCCTTACACATATCCTCTTGAATGATTCTATAGATTCCCTTTCCAGCACCCATTATGCAGATTACATTACAGTTGGACAAAGTTGGTGAAAAAATGGCCAGTATTTTAACATGGTACAACTTGTAGCAACTGATGCTTTTAGGATGTGTACTGATGTGATCCTAATCTTTCTATTAAAATTCTCTTTCATTATTTCCTTTGAAATGAAACAGTGACTGTGGTGAATATGCAAGGTCATTATTTTAGGAACCTGAGGATAGATGTCTTTCGGATGACATGTAAACTGAAGTCCCATCTGCTTGAGTTGGTGGTAGCTCAGGTAGATATAAAAGATCCCAGAACACCTATTGAAAAGAGTATTTTTTTATTTGTATAGCCAGTTCATGCTAGTTACATAACTTTATACTATTTTATAACAATTTAAATATTTGCACTTGACATTTGCAGTATTTGCAATATTTATAATATTTTTAATATTGTGAAAATATACAATATACGTGTGCAATGATATAACTGCTTCTCATTTCATCAAAATACAAAATGTATTTTAATCTATTACCACCACCCTTTTTTCCACAAACAAAATCTTGTACTTTTCAAAATATCTGCAAGAGTCTATGGGCCAGATTCACGAAACCTCCATGTAAGACTTAATATGTCTTACTCGGAGGCTGCAGTTGAACTGTATGACGTCAGCATGCCATGCATATTCATGAGGGCATGCTGAATCATACCCTAGGCTAACACGGTCCATGTAGGAAAGTAGGGGGAGTGTCCGAATGCCGAGTACTGCAAAGGGACACGCCCCCAGAAGAGTCAGAGGCCTGAAAGTAAACACCCACGAGCGAGTCCTTCAAAATGTCAAGGAACACAACACCACACATTCCCACAGACTAAACTCTACTGAAAATGTGTAAAACGTAAAAATAGCAGTTTAATTTTTTTTTTTATAATTTCAAAAATGTTTGCCCGCATTTGCGCCCATCTGCGCAGGTATGCCCTTTGCTCAGCCACAGTTAGCAGACATTGAAAAGCATATAAGATCTACATATGCAAATTAAGCCAAGTAGCAATAGCGTAGCAGTAGAGACGTTGGCCAAAGAGGAGGTAGTCATGGTTCGAGCCCCCACAACATCATTCACCATTTTTATTTAAATAAGTATAAAACAATCCCCTGACATATATATATATATATATATATATATATATATATGTGTGTGTGTGTAAAATGTAATGAAATGGGCCATGTATTTGTGAAGAAATCTGACAGAATAATTTATAAAAAAAGGATTATAATTGCCCATAGCTGAGCAATGCTTTAGCAAGCGTAATATGAGTGCCTGGAGGTGAGCAGTGCTTTAACAAGCTTAATATGAGTACCTGTAGCTCAGCAGCGCTGCACCCAGCATAATATGAGTGCTCATAGCTAAATAACGCGTTACTCACCGTAAGCCATTTGCGCGGAGCTGCGCAGCGTGCCAACCAGCTTACCAGCGGGCAACATTGGGCAAGCTGTATCAAAACCGCCTTTACACAGACACAGCTCCTAGCCTGTCTAGACAGTAGTAAAATAAAAAAAGCAATGCCAAGGGTCGAACCCGGGATGCTGTGCACCATAGTCAAAGTACTGAACCACTAAGCCATGACAGTTGTACTGAGAAATACAGTATTAACATGTATATAGGAATGAATGAAAATAGAACCATGACAAAGCAGGTTTGCTTTAAGCTGATAAATATCCAAAATGGCCAATCACAGATAAGTGCGGGAAAACCAGCATATATAAGTCCCATAGGTGGGAATACACACTATAACTGATTGTGGTACCCATTTGCAGTCAGGATGGCAGGTGCAGGAGAGGTAAATCGCTTTAGAGCACAAAGGTGGGGTGTTGAGGAGTCAAAATATATGGTTTGGCTCCTAGTCCATGATCATGAAGCACAACTCATGCAGGGCCAGGTTCAATGGGGAGCGTATAAGGCAGAGGCGTGGAACCGGTTGGCACATGATCTCACTAGTGCCACAGGCATTCCGAGGACTAGTGAACGGGTCCGTCACCACCATGCGGACCTGAAGCGACATAAGGAGGACCAACTGAACCTTTGGATCCAGGAGGCCCGCCAAATGCCCAATGCCCCACTACTAAGTATCCATGTAATTACGTATGTAAGAAATGCTCTCCTAGCCTATAGTATGGAGAGGTATGTTCCAATATTCCTTCATTTATATTACAGCTGCATGTGTTCGTTCCGCGAATCGGCAAGCCTATGCTGATAGGCTGCTGAGGTTGCGCCACCAGGCAGGTTAGTAATTATTTAGCTGGTATTGTTATAGAATATAAGTGAGACAGATTGTAAAAGAGTTCAGTGTTGCAACCCAGTAATAAAGGTGAAATAAGCCTAGAATAAAGATTCTGCTAGTATTGTAAGATTAGATAAGTGATGCAGCCTGGAAAAGAGTGTATTGCAATCCAGTAATAAAGATTAAACAAGTCTCTAAATAGAGTTTCCGCCTGTATTGTAATATCAGATAACTGCTTCAGCCTGAAAATGAGTGGTAATCAATCAAGAAAGGATAGACAAGTGTCGAATACATCCTTGTAAATTCTGCCATATAAAATAAGTGAGTCAGCTGGAAAGGTTTGTTGTAACCCAGTAATAAATGTTAATAAAGCCTAGAATTAAGTACCATTCTGAAATGTAAATATAAAATAAGTGAGAGAGTATGAGAAAGACCATTTGAAGCTACCAAGAAAACTGTAATAAGTCTGGAATAAAGGTATACTGCAGTCACTACATAATGAAATGAATGAGACAGCCACAACCAAAGAGTGTAATGTCTTAAATAAAGTACAGAACCTGGACTGTGTCCGTCCCACAATTTGGATATGTTGCTGTACCCTTGCATTATGAAGATAGTATGGTTGTATGAAATGATGAGCATCCACAGTTGACTAGACCCATATAAATCAAATGTAGCAGGGTGCTGTACCTGAACACAGCCAGATATGAACATATATGCATAAAAATGGAATGTATATTAATGTAGCAGTAACATCCCCATCACCAACATTCCTAAGGTTACATACAGGAAACTGTACTAATACATGTAGGGGATATATATCTGCATCTACTAGGAATGTAGAGTATATGTATAGGTAGTGTAAGTTGTTAATGTAATATTTCTCCACCCTACCCTATTTTCACAAATTATGCCATTCCACACCAAACTGGGTATGTGTATTCACAATTAATTCCCATGGACATTTGTCCTGTTGGTTTATACATATCTGCACGTACGTTGATGCATGTGCCCTGTTCACATATCCAAACCTGATAGCCTGTTGCCACCAATCAACCCTGCATGCTGTTGGAATGTGCACTGTTGTTCTAAATATGCATGTGTTATGCTTGCTGCTCAGTGTTCGGAATTCATGGGTGTTTGGTTAATGGGAATACTGATGCATGCTGTTACAACTAATTTTGAATGGTGTTGCTTGTTATTAACCCAAAATGCCATAAAATACTGCTAAACATAGGTCAACAGGGAAGGCGGGTTCCAGCGGACCCACCTCTCCCACCTCAGCTGGCGAGTGCACCTGGCACCAGTGCCCAGGCCGGGACCTCCTCCTCCGGTGGCCCTGTGCCACCTTCGGTTGGAAGCGTTGCAGGGGATGGGGCTTGTCCCCCCTCTGCAAGCATGGCCGGAGGAGAGCCTCCACTCACCCTCCATAGGGTCCGGTTTGTGGTGCGTAGTGAGATCAGGTGTTCTGTGACTGATCCACTACGCCAGCTCAAGGCGAGAGTGGTGCAACTCACGGGTGTGCCTACCCGTCCTATCCAGCCCCCAGCACAGCCCCGGCCTG
This sequence comes from Protopterus annectens, assembly GCF_019279795.1. Classification (NCBI taxonomy): domain Eukaryota; kingdom Metazoa; phylum Chordata; order Ceratodontiformes; family Protopteridae; genus Protopterus; species Protopterus annectens. Next base: position 45,330,458 of record NC_056734.1, read on the forward strand.
GG